>NW_027611731.1:0-350759 GCF_964261635.1 Lissotriton helveticus | reverse complement strand
GTCAGGCCCACCTCTACTAGCTGTGAGCACACCTCTCTCAACGCCTTATCATGTTCGTCATCACATCTGCCAAACACCAGGATATCATCACTATAGTTCAGACTGTTTTTGATCGGTCTTATTATTTGCCTTATGGTTTCCTGGAAGATCTCTGCTGCTGACGATATTCCGAAGCTTAGCCTCTTGTAGCGAAATAATCCGAGGTGCGTGGAGAAGGTTGTGATGTATCTGGACTGTTGGTCCAGCTCCAGCTGGTGGTACCCTTTGCATAGGTCGAGCTTGGAGAATTTCCTCATTCCGGTCAGGCGACTTATCATGTCATCTAGGTGCGGCCCTGAGTGTCGTTCTCGTTCTATGGCTGTGTTGGGTATTCTCATGTCCACACATATTCTTATCTGCGCAGCGTCCTTTTTAGGCACCGCCACTATTGGGGATACCCATGGCGTTGGCCCCTCTGCTGGCTCGATGATGTCCTGTTCCAGTAGTGCCTTTATTTCTTCCTCTACCTGAGGTTGTAGATGAATGGGCACCCTTCTATGATGCTGGGCCATAGGCCTGACCGATTCATTTATGTGCAGAGTTATTTGTCTTCCCTTTAGCTTTTCAAGTCCTTTCGTTAGTGACGGGTACTCTTGTAGGATGTTTTCTCTGTCTGACATGTGGTACATCATTTTTAGTAGGCCCATTATCTTGGCCGTTACGTTGCTCAGTAGGCATGGTGCAGGAATGTCTCCTCGTAGTACGTGTATGTCTTCCGTGACAGTCTTGCCCTTGTGCGTCATGGTGTCCGTGAATTTTCCCATGTTTGTTACTGGATTCTGTGCACCCCATGTGAATACTTTGACGTTTGACGGTCTAAGTGGAGGTTTCTTCTTCATCTTATCATATTCTGTGGCACACATGATGTTGCATGTGGCCCCACTATCTAGCACAAATTCTGTTTGATGGGGCCCTACGTCGATGGTCACCCAATCCGTCTTTTTTATAGACTTCCTATCCACTAATCGAATGTGCTCCTCCTCCTGCCCTTCCTCTGTGGACATGAGGTAAAGGCGTTCTACCTTTCCTGCCGTTCTTTGGTCCTCATCTTCGTCTTCCGACCCTGCCGACGAGCTCCTTTCGGTCGCTTCCATGTGACGTACATGTTTGTTTGTTGTCACTCTTTGTTTTCCTCTTTCATTTCTGAAATGTGCCCCTTGACACATGGTGGCAAAATGGCCGGTTTTGTTGCATTTTCTGCATGTCTGACCAAATGCCGGGCATGCTCCTCGGTGTGGAAAGTCCAAACCGCACCTGTAGCATTGAGAGCCTTCTTTCGAGCCCTCTTTCCTTGCTCCTTGTTCCTTTGATCCTTTCTTCCAGTTGCCCGTCTTGCGGGTGTCTGTCATCCGGTGTAGATGTTCTCCCTTTTGGTCCATCTGCCTGGCTTGCACCATTGCCCTAGCTTCCGCTCTCGCCAAATCTAGAATCTTTTCTACACTCGTCGGTTCTTTAAGTAGTCTTGTGCGAAATTCTGTGTCGCGACAGCCTTCTATCAACCTTAGGCGAAGGGCCTGTTCATTGTCAAAGTTCTCAAATTCGCAATGAGCCACTAGTTTTCTCAGCCTTGTTGCGAAATCATCCATTGACTCGTCCTGCTGTTGAAACGCCATGTTGAAATTGTACCTCTCAAAATCGACGTTCCTTTGGGGATCGAACTTTGTCGTCAAGCATTTGATCAGCTTGTCATACGTTTTTATTTCGCTCGGGGGCAGTGTGATGAGGAGGTCCTCCACTTCATCCCCCGCAAGGTTCAGGAATAGTCCCAGTTTCTTTCCGTCTACCACATCAGTCGCCTCCACATAGCGCTCGAACTTCACAATCCACTTCTCCCATCGAATTCCCACTTGTGGTTCTGACACACTGAACGGTAGTGGTGTGCGATACTGCGCACTGTGCTTTGTTTCTGGCATTTCTCTTTCTTTGGCCCTTTTGTTGCTTTTGTACTGTTATTCCTTTATTTCTTTTTTTTTTTCTTTTTTTGCCTTCCACCTGGCAGCCTTTGACTTCCTCTTGTAATTTCTCTTTCTCTATTGTATTTTATTTTCTTTTTCTTATTCTGTAGTCCTTATGTCTCTTTTCCTTTCTTCTTTGACTACTTTGTCACTCAATTCGGAGCTTTTCTACTCCTTTTCCTCTTTTCCGGCGTTTTGCCTGTTTCCAAAATGGCCGCCCGTTATTCTGACCTTCCTATTGGCCCGGGCGCCTGACTTCAAGATGGCCGCCAAGTCTCGCGATCTTTCGCGCTCACTGCAACGTTGCCTGGCTTCAAAATAGCCGCGCAGCTGTGCCGCTTTTCTATTGGCCCAGACCGCCTGACCCCGAGATGGCCGCCGAGACTCTCGCGAGAGCTCGCGCCTATTTTCTTTTCTTCGCGCTCTTTCCTGCAGCGCTTACCCGATCAGGCGGGGGTCTCAGCCGGCAATTTTTCCCGCGGTCCTTTTTCAGTCGGGGTGGGCTCCCGCTTCAACGATGAGTTCCTCTTCCCCAGACAGCGATGCAGGGTGGGCTCCTGTGTTCCAGTTCACCTTTGTCGTGCGAGGGACGCACACGCGCGGATCTTCAAACCGCCTCGTCGCCAGTTGTCGTGTATTGGTGCCTTAGCTCGGCAAAGAATACACAGGAGCCAGGTACCGGTTTATATCTCTTTATTTCTATGTGTGCTCAGGGTGCCTCTTGCGTCCGTCCTCTTCGTCGTCCCGATGTTAAGTGTCCTCTTCCTGTCTGCCCACAGGAAGTCGTGTTCAGTGACCTGGACGCTGCCCCTTGGCCCACAGGGTCCTAGTGCCCTGGGATGGTGGTCAAGTCACCACATCGTCCACCTTTGGTAGTGGCAGGCAGGTGTGGCACTTTAGTGTCCTCCTTTGGTAATGGCAGGCAGGTGTGGCACTTTAGTGTCCACCTTTGTTAATGGCAGGCAGGTGTGGCACTTTAGTGTCCACCTTTGTTAATGGCAGGCAGGTGTGGCACTTTAGTGTCCACCTTTGGTAATGGCAGGCAGGTGTGGCACTTTAGTGTCCACCTGTGGTAATGGCAGGCAGGTGTGGCACTTTAGTGTCCACCTTTGGTAATGGCAGGCAGGTGTGGCACTTTAGTGTCCACCTTTGTAAATGGCAGGCAGGTGTGGCACTTTAGTGTCCACCTTTGGTAATGGCAGGCAGGTGTGGCACTTTAGTGTCCACCTTTGGTAGTGGCAGGCAGGTGTGGCACTTTAGTGTCCACCTTTGGTAGTGGCAGGCAGGTGTGGCACTTTAGTGTCCACCTTTGGTAATGGCAGGCAGGTGTTGCACTTTAGTGTCCACCTTTGGTATAGGCAGGCAGGTGTGGCACTTTAGTGTCCACCTTTGGTAATGGGAGGCAGGTGTGGCACTTTAGTGTCCACCTTTGGTAGTGGCAGGCAGGTGTGGCACTTTAGTGTCCTCCTTTGGTAGTGGCAGGCAGGGGTGGCACTTCAGTGTCCACCTTTGGTAGTGGCAGGCAGGTGTGGCACTTCAGTGTCCACCTTTGGTAGTGGCAGGCAGGTGTGGCACTTTAGTGTCCACCTGTGGTAATGGCAGGCAGGTGTGGCACTTTAGTGTCCACCTTTGGTAGTGGCAGGCAGGTGTGGCACTTTAGTGTCCACCTTTGGTAGTGGCAGGCAGGGGTGGCACTTTAGTGTCCACCTTTGGTAGTGGCAGGCAGGTGTGGCACTTTAGTATCCACCTGTTGTAATGGCAGGCAGGTGTGGCACTTTAGTGTCCACCTTTGGTAGTGGCAGGCAGGGGTGGCACTTTAGTGTCCACCTTTGGTAGTGGCAGGCAGGTGTGGCACTTCAGTGTCCACCTTTGGTAGTGGCAGGCAGGTGTGGCACTTTAGTGTCCACCTGTGGTAATGGCAGGCAGGTGTGGCACTTTAGTGTCCACCTTTGGTAGTGGCAGGCAGGTGTGGCACTTTAGTGTCCACCTTTGGTAGTGGCAGGCAGGTGTGGCACTTTAGTGTCCTCCTTTGGTATAGGCAGGCAGGTGTGGCACTTTAGTGTTGCGAAATCATCCATTGACTCGTCCTGCTGTTGAAACGCCATGTTGAAATTGTACCTCTCAAAATCGACGTTCCTTTGGGGATCGAACTTTGTCGTCAAGCATTTGATCAGCTTGTCATACGTTTTTATTTCGCTCGGGGGCAGTGTGATGAGGAGGTCCTCCACTTCATCCCCCGCAAGGTTCAGGAATAGTCCCAGTTTCTTTCCGTCTACCACATCAGTCGCCTCCACATAGCGCTCGAACTTCACAATCCACTTCTCCCATCGAATTCCCACTTGTGGTTCTGACACACTGAACGGTAGTGGTGTGCGATACTGCGCACTGTGCTTTGTTTCTGGCATTTCTCTTTCTTTGGCCCTTTTGTTGCTTTTGTACTGTTATTCCTTTATTTCTTTTTTTTTTTCTTTTTTTGCCTTCCACCTGGCAGCCTTTGACTTCCTCTTGTAATTTCTCTTTCTCTATTGTATTTTATTTTCTTTTTCTTATTCTGTAGTCCTTATGTCTCTTTTCCTTTCTTCTTTGACTACTTTGTCACTCAATTCGGAGCTTTTCTACTCCTTTTCCTCTTTTCCGGCGTTTTGCCTGTTTCCAAAATGGCCGCCCGTTATTCTGACCTTCCTATTGGCCCGGGCGCCTGACTTCAAGATGGCCGCCAAGTCTCGCGATCTTTCGCGCTCACTGCAACGTTGCCTGGCTTCAAAATAGCCGCGCAGCTGTGCCGCTTTTCTATTGGCCCAGACCGCCTGACCCCGAGATGGCCGCCGAGACTCTCGCGAGAGCTCGCGCCTATTTTCTTTTCTTCGCGCTCTTTCCTGCAGCGCTTACCCGATCAGGCGGGGGTCTCAGCCGGCAATTTTTCCCGCGGTCCTTTTTCAGTCGGGGTGGGCTCCCGCTTCAACGATGAGTTCCTCTTCCCCAGACAGCGATGCAGGGTGGGCTCCTGTGTTCCAGTTCACCTTTGTCGTGCGAGGGACGCACACGCGCGGATCTTCAAACCGCCTCGTCGCCAGTTGTCGTGTATTGGTGCCTTAGCTCGGCAAAGAATACACAGGAGCCAGGTACCGGTTTATATCTCTTTATTTCTATGTGTGCTCAGGGTGCCTCTTGCGTCCGTCCTCTTCGTCGTCCCGATGTTAAGTGTCCTCTTCCTGTCTGCCCACAGGAAGTCGTGTTCAGTGACCTGGACGCTGCCCCTTGGCCCACAGGGTCCTAGTGCCCTGGGATGGTGGTCAAGTCACCACATCGTCCACCTTTGGTAGTGGCAGGCAGGTGTGGCACTTTAGTGTCCTCCTTTGGTAATGGCAGGCAGGTGTGGCACTTTAGTGTCCACCTTTGTTAATGGCAGGCAGGTGTGGCACTTTAGTGTCCACCTTTGTTAATGGCAGGCAGGTGTGGCACTTTAGTGTCCACCTTTGGTAATGGCAGGCAGGTGTGGCACTTTAGTGTCCACCTGTGGTAATGGCAGGCAGGTGTGGCACTTTAGTGTCCACCTTTGGTAATGGCAGGCAGGTGTGGCACTTTAGTGTCCACCTTTGTAAATGGCAGGCAGGTGTGGCACTTTAGTGTCCACCTTTGGTAATGGCAGGCAGGTGTGGCACTTTAGTGTCCACCTTTGGTAGTGGCAGGCAGGTGTGGCACTTTAGTGTCCACCTTTGGTAGTGGCAGGCAGGTGTGGCACTTTAGTGTCCACCTTTGGTAATGGCAGGCAGGTGTTGCACTTTAGTGTCCACCTTTGGTATAGGCAGGCAGGTGTGGCACTTTAGTGTCCACCTTTGGTAATGGGAGGCAGGTGTGGCACTTTAGTGTCCACCTTTGGTAGTGGCAGGCAGGTGTGGCACTTTAGTGTCCTCCTTTGGTAGTGGCAGGCAGGGGTGGCACTTCAGTGTCCACCTTTGGTAGTGGCAGGCAGGTGTGGCACTTCAGTGTCCACCTTTGGTAGTGGCAGGCAGGTGTGGCACTTTAGTGTCCACCTGTGGTAATGGCAGGCAGGTGTGGCACTTTAGTGTCCACCTTTGGTAGTGGCAGGCAGGTGTGGCACTTTAGTGTCCACCTTTGGTAGTGGCAGGCAGGGGTGGCACTTTAGTGTCCACCTTTGGTAGTGGCAGGCAGGTGTGGCACTTTAGTATCCACCTGTTGTAATGGCAGGCAGGTGTGGCACTTTAGTGTCCACCTTTGGTAGTGGCAGGCAGGGGTGGCACTTTAGTGTCCACCTTTGGTAGTGGCAGGCAGGTGTGGCACTTCAGTGTCCACCTTTGGTAGTGGCAGGCAGGTGTGGCACTTTAGTGTCCACCTGTGGTAATGGCAGGCAGGTGTGGCACTTTAGTGTCCACCTTTGGTAGTGGCAGGCAGGTGTGGCACTTTAGTGTCCACCTTTGGTAGTGGCAGGCAGGTGTGGCACTTTAGTGTCCTCCTTTGGTATAGGCAGGCAGGTGTGGCACTTTAGTGTCCACCTTTGGTAGTGGCAGGCAGGTGTGGCACTTTAGTGTCCACCTTTGGTAATGGCAGGCAGGTGTGGCACTTTAGTGCCCACCTTTGGTAATGGCAGGCAGGTGTGGCACTTTAGTGTCCACCTTTGGTAGTGGCAGGCAGGTGTGGCACTTTAGTGTCCACCTTTGGTAATGGCAGGCAGGTGTGGCACTTTAGTGTCCACCTTTGGTAATGGCAGGCAGATGTAGCACTTTAGTGTCCACCTTTGGTAGTGGCAGGCAGGTGTGGCACTTTAGTGTCCACCTTTGGTAGTGGCAGGCAGGTGTGGCACTTTAGTGTCCACCTTTGGTAGTGGCAGGCAGGTGTGGCACTTTAGTGTCCTCCTTTGGTAGTGGCAGGCAGGGGTGGCACTTTAGTGTCCACCTTTGGTAGTGGCAGGCAGGTGTGGCACTTCAGTGTCCACCTTTGGTAGTGGCAGGCAGGTGTGGCACTTTAGTGTCCACCTGTGGTAGTGGCAGGCAGGTGTGGCACTTTAGTGTCCACCTTTGGTAGTGGCAGGCAGGTGTGGCACTTTAGTGTCCACCTTTGGTAGTGGCAGGCAGGTGTGGCACTTTAGTGTCCTCCTTTGGTAGTGGCAGGCAGGGGTGGCCCTTTAGTGTCCACCTTTGGTAGTGGCAGGCAGGTGTGGCACTTTAGTGTCCACCTTTGGTAGTGGCAGGCAGGTGTGGCACTTTAGTGTCCACCTTTGGTAATGGCAGGCAGGTGTGGCACTTTAGTGCCCACCTTTGGTAATGGCAGGCAGGTGTGGCACTTTAGTGTCCTCCTTTGGTAGTGGCAGGCAGGTGTGGCACTTTAGTGTTCTCCTTTGGTAGTGGCAGGCAGGTGTGGCACTTTAGTGTTCTCCTTTGGTAGTGGCAAGCAGGTGTGGCACTTTAGTGTTCTCCTTTGGTAGTGGCAGGCAGGTGTGGCACTTTAGTGTCCACCTTTGGTAGTGGCAGGCAGGTGTGGCACTTTAGTGTTCTCCTTTGGTAGTGGCAAGCAGGTGTGGCACTTTAGTGTTCTCCTTTGGTAGTGGCAGGCAGGTGTGGAACTTTAGTGTCCTCCTTTGGTAGTGGCAGGCAGGTGTGGCACTTTAGTGTCCACCTCTGGTAATGGCAGGCAGGTGTGGCACTTTAGTGTCCTCCTTTGGTAGTGGCAGGCAGGTGTGGCACTTTAGTGTCCACCTTTGGTAATGGCAGGCAGGTGTGGCCCTTTAGTGTCCACCTTTGGTAGTGGCAGGCAGGTGTGGCACTTTAGTGTCCTCCTTTGGTAGTGGCAGGCAGGTGTGGCACTTTAGTGTCCTCCTTTGGTAGTGGCAGGCAGGTGTGGCACTTTAGTGTCCTCCTTTGGTAGTGGCAGGCAGGTGTGGCACTTTAGTGTCCACCTTTGGTAATGGCAGGCAGGTGTGGCACTTTAGTGTCCACCTTTGGTAGTTGGCAGGCAGGTGTGGCACTTTAGTGTCCACCTTTGGTAATGGCAGGCAGGTGTGGCTTTTAGTGTCCTCCTTTGGTAGTGGCAGGCAGGTGTGGCACTTTAGTGTCCACCTTTGGTAATGGCAGGCAGGTGTGGCACTTTAGTGTCCTCCTTTGGTAGTGGCAGGCAGGTGTGGCACTTTAGTGTCCACCTTTGGTAATGGCAGGCAGGTGTGGCACTTTAGTGTCCTCCTTTGGTAGTGGCAGGCAGGTGTGGCACTTTAGTGTCCACCTTTGGTAATGGCAGGCAGGTGTGGCACTTTAGTGTCCTCCTTTGGTAGTGGCAGGCAGGTGTGGCACTTTAGTGTCCACCTTTGGTAATGCCAGGCAGGTGTGGCACTTCAGTGTCCACCTTTGGTAGTGGCAGGCAGGTGTGGCACTTTAGTGTCCACCTTTGGTAATGGCAGGCAGGTGTGCACTTTAGTGTCCACCTTTGGTAATGGCAGGCAGGTGTGGCACTTTAGTGTCCTCCTTTGGTAGTGGCAGGCAGGTGTGGCACTTTAGTGTCCACCTTTGGTAATGGCAGGCAGGTGTGGCACTTTAGTGTCCTCCTTTGGTAGTGGCAGGCAGGTGTGGCACTTTAGTGTCCACCTTTGGTAATGGCAGGCAGGTGTGGCACTTCAGTGTCCACCTTTGGTAGTGGCAGGCAGGTGTGGCACTTTAGTGTCCACCTTTGGTAATGGCAGGCAGGTGTGGCACTTTAGTGTCCACCTTTGGTAATGGCAGGCAGGTGTGGCACTTTAGTGTCCACCTTTGGTAATGGCAGGCAGGTGTGGCACTTTAGTGTCCACCTGTTGTAATGGCAGGCAGGTGTGGCACTTTAGTGTCCACCTTTGGTAGTGGCAGGCAGGTGTGGCACTTCAGTGTTCACCTTTGGTAGTGGCAGGCAGGTGTGGCACTTTAGTGCCCACCTTTGGTAATGGCAGGCAGGTGTGGCACTTTAGTGTCCACCTTTGGTAATGGCAGGCAGGTGTGGCACTTTAGTATCCACCTGTTGTAATGGCAGGCAGGTGTGGCACTTTAGTGTCCACCTTTGGTAGTGGCAGGCAGGGGTGGCACTTTAGTGTCCACCTTTGGTAGTGGCAGGCAGGTGTGGCACTTCAGTGTCCACCTTTGGTAGTGGCAGGCAGGTGTGGCACTTTAGTGTCCACCTGTGGTAATGGCAGGCAGGTGTGGCACTTTAGTGTCCACCTTTGGTAGTGGCAGGCAGGTGTGGCACTTTAGTGTCCACCTTTGGTAGTGGCAGGCAGGTGTGGCACTTTAGTGTCCTCCTTTGGTATAGGCAGGCAGGTGTGGCACTTTAGTGTCCACCTTTGGTAGTGGCAGGCAGGTGTGGCACTTTAGTGTCCACCTTTGGTAATGGCAGGCAGGTGTGGCACTTTAGTGCCCACCTTTGGTAATGGCAGGCAGGTGTGGCACTTTAGTGTCCACCTTTGGTAGTGGCAGGCAGGTGTGGCACTTTAGTGTCCACCTTTGGTAATGGCAGGCAGGTGTGGCACTTTAGTGTCCACCTTTGGTAATGGCAGGCAGATGTAGCACTTTAGTGTCTACCTTTGGTAGTGGCAGGCAGGTGTGGCACTTTAGTGTCCACCTTTGGTAGTGGCAGGCAGGTGTGGCACTTTAGTGTCCACCTTTGGTAGTGGCAGGCAGGTGTGGCACTTTAGTGTCCTCCTTTGGTAGTGGCAGGCAGGGGTGGGACTTTAGTGTCCACCTTTGGTAGTGGCAGGCAGGTGTGGCACTTCAGTGTCCACCTCTGGTAGTGGCAGGCAGGTGTGGCACTTTAGTGTCCACCTGTGGTAATGGCAGGCAGGTGTGGCACTTTAGTGTCCACCTTTGGTAGTGGCAGGCAGGTGTGGCACTTTAGTGTCCACCTTTGGTAGTGGCAGGCAGGTGTGGCACTTTAGTGTCCTCCTTTGGTAGTGGCAGGCAGGGGTGGCACTTTAGTGTCCACCTTTGGTAGTGGCAGGCAGGTGTGGCACTTTAGTGTCCACCTTTGGTAGTGGCAGGCAGGTGTGGCACTTTAGTGTCCACCTTTGGTAATGGCAGGCAGGTGTGGCACTTTAGTGCCCACCTTTGGTAATGGCAGGCAGGTGTGGCACTTTAGTGTCCTCCTTTGGTAGTGGCAGGCAGGTGTGGCACTTTAGTGTTCTCCTTTGGTAGTGGCAGGCAGGTGTGGCACTTTGGTGTTCTCCTTTGGTAGTGGCAAGCAGGTGTGGCACTTTAGTGTTCTCCTTTGGTAGTGGCAGGCAGGTGTGGCACTTTAGTGTCCACCTTTGGTAGTGGCAGGCAGGTGTGGCACTTTAGTGTTCTCCTTTGGTAGTGGCAAGCAGGTGTGGCACTTTAGTGTTCTCCTTTGGTAGTGGCAGGCAGGTGTGGAACTTTAGTGTCCTCCTTTGGTAGTGGCAGGCAGGTGTGGCACTTTAGTGTCCACCTCTGGTAATGGCAGGCAGGTGTGGCACTTTAGTGTCCTCCTTTGGTAGTGGCAGGCAGGTGTGGCACTTTAGTGTCCACCTTTGGTAATGGCAGGCAGGTGTGGCCCTTTAGTGTCCACCTTTGGTAATGGCAGGCAGGTGTGGCACTTTAGTGTCCTCCTTTGGTAGTGGCAGGCAGGTATGGCACTTTAGTGTCCTCCTTTGGTAGTGGCAGGCAGGTGTGGCACTTTAGTGTCCTCCTTTGGTAGTGGCAGGCAGGTGTGGCACTTTAGTGTCCACCTTTGGTAATGGCAGGCAGGTGTGGCACTTTAGTGTCCACCTTTGGTAGTTGGCAGGCACGTGTGGCACTTTAGTGTCCACCTTTGGTAATGGCAGGCAGGTGTGGCTTTTAGTGTCCTCCTTTGGTAGTGGCAGGCAGGTGTGGCACTTTAGTGTCCTCCTTTGGTAGTGGCAGGCAGGTGTGGCACTTTTGTGTCCACCTTTGGTAATGGCAGGCAGGTGTGGCACTTTAGTGTCCTCCTTTGGTAGTGGCAGGCAGGTGTGGCACTTTAGTGTCCACCTTTGGTAATGGCAGGCAGGTGTGGCACTTTAGTGTCCTCCTTTGGTAGTGGCAGGCAGGTGTGGCACTTTAGTGTCCTCCTTTGGTAGTGGCAGGCAGGTGTGGCACTTTAGTGTCCACCTTTGGTAATGGCAGGCAGGTGTGGCACTTTAGTGTCCACCTTTGGTAATGGCAGGCAGGTGTGGCACTTTAGTGTCCTCCTTTGGTAGTGGCAGGCAGGTGTGGCACTTTAGTGTCCACCTTTGGTAATGGCAGGCAGGTGTGGCACTTTAGTGTCCTCCTTTGGTAGTGGCAGGCAGGTGTGGCACTTTAGTGTCCACCTTTGGTAATGGCAGGCAGGTGTGGCACTTCAGTGTCCACCTTTGGTAGTGGCAGGCAGGTGTGGCACTTTAGTGTCCACCTTTGGTAATGGCAGGCAGGTGTGGCACTTTAGTGTCCACCTTTGGTAATGGCAGGCAGGTGTGGAACTTTAGTGTCCACCTTTGGTAATGGCAGGCAGGTGTGGCACTTTAGTATCCACCTGTTGTAATGGCAGGCAGGTGTGGCACTTTAGTGTCCACCTTTGGTAGTGGCAGGCAGGTGTGGCACTTCAGTGTCCACCTTTGGTAGTGGCAGGCAGGTGTGGCACTTTAGTGTCCACCTTTGGTAATGACAGGCAGGTGTGGCACTTTAGTATCCACCTGTTGTAATAGCAGGCAGGTGTGGCACTTTAGTGTCCTCCTTTGGTAGTGGCAGGCAGGTGTGGCACTTTAGTGTCCTCCTTTGGTAGTGGCAGGCAGGTGTGGCACTTTAGTATCCACCTGTTGTAATGGCAGGCAGGTGTGGCACTTTAGTGTCCACCTTTGGTAGTGGCAGGCAGGTGTGGCACGTCAGTATCCACCTTTGGTAGTGGCAGGCAGGTGTGGCACTTTAGTGTCCACCTTTGGTAATGACAGGCAGGTGTGGCACTTTAGTGTCCACCTGTTGTAATAGCAGGCAGGTGTGGCACTTTAGTGTCCACCTTTGGTAGTGGCAGGCAGGTGTGGCACTTCAGTGTCCACCTTTGGTAGTGGCAGGCAGGTGTGGCACTTTAGTATCCACCTGTTGTACTGGCAGGCAGGTGTGGCACTTTAGTGTCCACCTTTGGTAGTGGCAGGCAGGTGTGGCACTTCAGTGTCCACCTTTGGTAGTGGCAGGTAGGTGTGGCACTTTAGTGTCCACCTTTGGTAATGACAGGCAGGTGTGGCACTTTAGTGTCCACCTTTGGTAATGGCAGGCAGGTGTGGCACTTTAGTGTCCACCTTTGGTAATGACAGGCAGGTGTGGCACTTTAGTGTCCACCTTTGGTAGTGGCAGGCAGGTGTGGCACTTTAGTGTCCACCTTTGGTAATGGCAGGCAGGTGTGGCACTTTAGTGTCCACCTGTTGTAATAGCAGGCAGGTGTGGCACTTTAGTGTCCACCTTTGGTAATGACAGGCAGGTGTGGCACTTTAGTGTCCACCTTTGGTAATGGCAGGCAGGTGTGGCACTTTAGTGTCCTCCTTTGGTAGTGGCAGGCAGGTGTGGCACTTTAGTGTCCACCTTTGGTAATGGCAGGCAGGTGTGGCACTTTAGTGTCCTCCTTTGGTAGTGGCAGGCAGGTGTGGCACTTTAGTGTCCTCCTTTGGTAGTGGCAGGCAGGTGTGGCACTTTAGTGTCCACCTTTGGTAATGGCAGGCAGGTGTGGCACTTTAGTGTCCACCTTTGGTAATGGCAGGCAGGTGTGGCACTTTAGTGTCCTCCTTTGGTAGTGGCAGGCAGGTGTGGCACTTTAGTGTCCACCTTTGGTAATGGCAGGCAGGTGTGGCACTTTAGTGTCCACCTTTGGTAGTGGCAGGTAGGTGTGGCACTTTAGTGTCCACCTTTGGTAATGACAGGCAGGTGTGGCACTTTAGTGTCCACCTTTGGTAATGGCAGGCAGGTGTGGCACTTTAGTGTCCACCTTTGGTAATGACAGGCAGGTGTGGCACTTTAGTGTCCACCTTTGGTAGTGGCAGGCAGGTGTGGCACTTTAGTGTCCACCTTTGGTAATGGCAGGCAGGTGTGGCACTTTAGTGTCCACCTGTTGTAATAGCAGGCAGGTGTGGCACTTTAGTGTCCACCTTTGGTAATGACAGGCAGGTGTGGCACTTTAGTGTCCTCCTTTGGTAGTGGCAGGCAGGTGTGGCACTTTAGTGTCCACCTTTGGTAATGGCAGGCAGGTGTGGCACTTCAGTGTCCACCTTTGGTAGTGGCAGGCAGGTGTGGCACTTTAGTGTCCACCTTTGGTAATGGCAGGCAGGTGTGGCACTTTAGTGTCCACCTTTGGTAATGGCAGGCAGGTGTGGCACTTTAGTGTCCACCTTTGGTAATGGCAGGCAGGTGTGGCACTTTAGTGTCCACCTGTTGTAATGGCAGGCAGGTGTGGCACTTTAGTGTCCACCTTTGGTAGTGGCAGGCAGGTGTGGCACTTCAGTGTTCACCTTTGGTAGTGGCAGGCAGGTGTGGCACTTTAGTGCCCACCTTTGGTAATGGCAGGCAGGTGTGGCACTTTAGTGTCCACCTTTGGTAATGGCAGGCAGGTGTGGCACTTTAGTGTCCACCTTTGGTAATGGCAGGCAGGTGTGGCACTTTAGTATCCACCTGTTGTAATGGCAGGCAGGTGTGGCACTTTAGTGTCCACCTTTGGTAGTGGCAGGCAGGTGTGGCACTTCAGTGTCCACCTTTGGTAGTGGCAGGCAGGTGTGGCACTTTAGTGTCCACCTTTGGTAATGACAGGCAGGTGTGGCACTTTAGTATCCACCTGTTGTAATAGCAGGCAGGTGTGGCACTTTAGTGTCCTCCTTTGGTAGTGGCAGGCAGGTGTGGCACTTTAGTGTCCTCCTTTGGTAGTGGCAGGCAGGTGTGGCACTTTAGTATCCACCTGTTGTAATGGCAGGCAGGTGTGGCACTTTAGTGTCCACCTTTGGTAGTGGCAGGCAGGTGTGGCACTTCAGTATCCACCTTTGGTAGTGGCAGGCAGGTGTGGCACTTTAGTGTCCACCTTTGGTAATGACAGGCAGGTGTGGCACTTTAGTGTCCACCTGTTGTAATAGCAGGCAGGTGTGGCACTTTAGTGTCCACCTTTGGTAGTGGCAGGCAGGTGTGGCACTTCAGTGTCCACCTTTGGTAGTGGCAGGCAGGTGTGGCACTTTAGTATCCACCTGTTGTACTGGCAGGCAGGTGTGGCACTTTAGTGTCCACCTTTGGTAGTGGCAGGCAGGTGTGGCACTTCAGTGTCCACCTTTGGTAGTGGCAGGTAGGTGTGGCACTTTAGTGTCCACCTTTGGTAATGACAGGCAGGTGTGGCACTTTAGTGTCCACCTTTGGTAATGGCAGGCAGGTGTGGCACTTTAGTGTCCACCTTTGGTAATGACAGGCAGGTGTGGCACTTTAGTGTCCACCTTTGGTAGTGGCAGGCAGGTGTGGCAATTTAGTGTCCACCTTTGGTAATGGCAGGCAGGTGTGGCACTTTAGTGTCCACCTGTTGTAATAGCAGGCAGGTGTGGCACTTTAGTGTCCACCTTTGGTAATGACAGGCAGGTGTGGCACTTTAGTGTCCACCTTTGGTAGTGGCAGGCAGGTGTGGCACTTTAGTGTCCACCTTTGGTAATGGCAGGCAGGTGTGGCACTTTAGTGTCCACCTGTTGTAATAGCAGGCAGGTGTGGCACTTTAGTGTCCACCTTTGGTAATGGCAGGCAGATGTGGCACTTTAGTGTCCATCTTTGGTAATGGCAGACAGGTGTGGCACTTTAGTGTCCACCTTTGGTAATGGCAGGCAGGTGTGGCACTTTAGTGTCCACCTTTGGTAATGGCAGGCAGGTGTGGCACTTTAGTGTCCACCTTTGGTAATGGCAGGCAGGTGTGGCACTTTAGTGTCCATCTTTGGTAGTGGCAGGCAGGGGTGGCACTTTAGTGTCCACCTTTGGTAATGGCAGGCAGGGGTGGCATTTTAGTGTCCACCTTTGGTAATGACAGGCAGGTGTGGCACTTTAGTGTCCACCTTTGGTAATGGCAGGCAGGTGTGGCACTTTAGTGTCCACCTTTGGTAATGGCAGGCAGGTGTGGCACTTTAGTGTCCTCCTTTGGTAATGGCAGGCAGGTGTGGCACTTTAGTGTCCTCCTTTGGTAGTGGCAGGCAGGTGTGGCACTTTAGTGTCCACCTCTGGTAATGGCAGGCAGGTGTGGCACTTTAGTGTCCACCTTTGGTAATGGCAGGCAGGTGTGGGACTTTAGTGTCCACCTTTGGTAATGGCAGGCAGGTGTGGCACTTTAGTGTCCACCTTTGGTAGTGGCAGGCAGGTGTGGCACTTTAGTGTCCACCTTTGGCAATGGCAGGCAGGTGTGGCACTTTAGTGTCCACCTTTGGTAATGGCAGGCAGGTGTGGCACTTTAGTGTCCACCTTTGGTAATGGCAGGCAGGTGTGGCACTTTAGTGTCCTCCTTTGGTAGTGGCAGGCAGGTGTGGCACTTTAGTGTCCTCCTTTGGTAGTGGCAGGCAGGTGTGGCACTTTAGTGTCCACCTCTGGTAATGGCAGGCAGGTGTGGCTGATAGAGCGCGCGAGGCCACCCGACCAATAATTTCGCCGTTTCCGGCTTCGGGCCCATATACTTCTAATCACCATATACATTAACCAGGTGACTTCACGAGCTCTACCAATTTGTGTGTGTTCTCTACTATTGTTTCTCAGTGTACCCGACTTATCATCCACCAACACGGGTACCTAATGACCACAATGAATCAGGGAGCTAGCTGTAAAAGAAAGGCAACAAAATACAAACCCAACCAATAACATTCAAATACTGTGTAAAATGACCACGGACAACTGGAAGTTTAAAATGTTTATCTAAAGTTCGTTTTCGTTATGCATGAGGTACACAAGAATAAGGCATTCAATAACTAAAATAATGTAAATGATATAACTATAGAGAAATAAAGACAGGGTAATCATTGAAATACTGATATGAAATGCAACGGGAAAATACTATGCAATTCAGTAATGTTTTAAGCATGGGCAGACTATGCATAGGTAACTATAGGAGGGCCTATAAAGAGAAACACGCTAGGCTTAAGGTAAAGGGTCCTTTAAATAGTCTAGGTAAGGAGGTTCTAGACCATAGCAGAAAATGACAAACTGCAATGCAAAATATAATTTCTAACAGGTGAGGTGACATAGGAACACGTTTACGAGAAAAATACAAATGACTTTCAACAGTTTGCGGAAAGCATGGAAAAATAACATATGCAAAGGGTAACTTTATTAAAGCAGAGTCAGAAATTCAGAAGGTGCAAGGTTTTAAGAAGTTCAGAGCAATATTTACCTAGAATGGTGTGGAAACCAAACCCTGGCCACGGGTCAGTTAAGGACAGGAAAACCCTCAAGGAAGGATACCCCTCAAAGGACAGCAGGTGCAGAATGGATACCCAGTACAGGATAGGAACCCCTCGGATTAGGAATCAGGACAGGACAGCAAACCCTCAGGACAGGACCGCTCAGGACAGGACCGGAACCCACAGTTCGGAAGCAACGCCTGCGCTCCACCCTCTCTGCAGCTATCGATCAAGACCCCGATTGGGTCAGCGAACTCCCAGCAAAGTGCTTCGCCAGCACCTTAAGGTTCAGTAAAACCTTAGTCTATGGTCAAATTCGGACAGAGTGCTCCGCAGCTCTCTGTATCTTCAGTCACCTATTGAGTGCGTTGGGTCAGTGACAGGTCAGCTAAACCAGACAAGTCGGACCATTTCCCTAGGTGAACCCAGGGTAGATATACTGTTTTGGGGCAGTGTACCACCCCCCAATGTTGCAAAGTATCAGAATCCCTTAATTTGGATTGGTCCTAAGATAGGATTTGGGTAACACTTTTCTCTTTCAGTTTTGGTAGGGTTTTGGTAGGGTGAGAAGTCTTCACCTTTTTGTATATCTGATCATTCACTTCCTCTAATTCGATCTCATCCACACTTCGTTTCACTCCTCTAGCATTCACTTGATGTTTTCTGGTGTGCTTGCGACATTTGCAACAGATAAAGATGAAGAATATGATAAGACCTATGATTCCAATTGGCATCAGTATCTTGAACAATAAGCTTTTACCTAAACCAGCAAGCCAATGACCCACATTTGATAGACCATCTACCAGTCTCTTCCAGGCACTATCAACCTCGAGTGGTTTGAGTTCCTTTTCCAAATTAGTAATGTTTTTCACATATCTTTTAAGCTGTACACTTTTGTCCGGAATATAAGTGCAACAATGTTGCGACTTCAACATCCGGCAGACTCCGCCCTCTTTCGCTAATAAGGTGTCAAGAGCAAGTCTGTTCTGCAAAACCATAGATCTAATCGCAACCATTTCGGTATTGACCAGCAGAAATCCATGAGCTGTGTCAGTAGACAACACATCCACTATAGTAGACAATTTGCAAATTCTGTGAGTGTTCAGAACCACTCCCACTCCAGGTATCAGTGCACTGAAAATACTACCCATTATTTCACCTATACTTTCTCTTTTACTACGCATTAAGCCATTAGTATTTTCACTGCTTCCAGCAACTCCATTCACATGGTATATTTTCGGGAAGACAATGCCAAAATAGCAACTTCCATACCAGTGATCCGGCAATTTGAAATAAGCCTTGTCCCCACAAATATAATAAATTCCAGGAAACACAGGCTCTGACCCATTTTTGAAACCCCATCCTCCAATTACCTTGTAATTATGTTCGCATTCACTGGAACCAATGAAAACATTATTATAGTAGCTAGTCTTCTCGCGATGAAGACATAGCTTTCCTTTCTTTTCAAAATCCAGCAACAGAGCAGGTCCCGCCCCACCATTTGAGGTGCCTTCCATGTTCTCAGCCCACTTTGGCCTTTTCTGACTTTCGTCATTTGCCTTTCTTTGTATCTTAATTCTCCGTTTCTCTGCCATGTTCAGGAACATCTTTTCCTGCTCACGCAAAGAACAAGTCAAGTTATCCCTGTGTGCGTCACCTATGTCGATATTACCTATAGTCAGAAAGTATTCACCCATATAGCGAGTAACGTCACTTTTGGTATGTACAGGATTCAAGTTCCCACGTATAGGAAGTTCAGAAAAGATCACGTCATCATTAGAGTAATAGTACTGTAACGGTCCTCTTTTGTAAAATAAGCTTGCTAAAATGCTACACGAAATTCCATATGTCAAGGGTAAGTGATGGTATGTCACGCCTTCAGCTACAGAAGTAGGTAGCTTCATGCAGACATAGCAATCTTCAATTTCCATAGTCTCTACATAATGTATTAATAAGTTTGCGAAAACATTTAAGTGTGTCCTGTTCTTAATTCCATGATAATGTAGTCCTCCCTCATCTGATGCTTCTAAGTCTTGTTTTGTTTGTCTCAGTGCTCTCTCATGTCTTGCTACACTCTGTGTTGTCAGTTCCTCATTGTTAGTATTTACAATTTCAGTAGGGACAATATTAGTATCTTTACTCACTGCAAAAGGGATGAAAACTGTTAGTCCTATCCAGATTACTATCAGTACTACTATACTACATATACACACCTTGCAGCACGTCTTGCAACGACTGCAACTAGGTCTACCATTCACAGTTGAATCAGACATTTCGGCTTCAGAAGAAGTTTCTCGACCCCTCTTTGTGTCTTTACACAACTAGCTTACTTTGTGCAAGATTCACGGTGGTTCGTCTTCCTCTTCGGCAGAGTACTCAGGGACGGGCTCTCCGTCGCTTACGTCAGTTATATCAAGATCTTCAAGTTCTTCCAAAACGAGTGTCCATTCAGGAGACTTGTACTTTTTGTTTTGTCTTTTTATTCGATCACTCCTTCTTTTGGAATTGTTTTCCTCTTGCTCGGCTATTCGTGCACTTCTCCTTGCTTCTGCACGTTTTTCTTCCACCGTCTTTATCCTTAGCCTCAATTTCTTTACGAACCTAGGCTCAAGGTTTTTTATTTTCTTAAGTCTTTTCTTTGGCACTTGGATTTCGTTTCCTTCTCTGGCTCTTTTGTTTTCGTTAGTTTGTGGTAGCTCTGCTTCTTCTTCTTCACTTTCTATCTGACTAGTTCCAGGGCTGTCATCTGTTTCTTCTGCCTGGTTACTAATCTGGCTTTGTTCAGGAATATTTTGTTTTTGGCTTTCAAATGTCTCTGTTTCTATTTCCTGAACCTGTCTGATCCTGTTCAAGCACTTCGATCTCTTGATTTTCTTCCGCTCGAACTATTACACTATGTCTAGTCTGTCCCTTCTCGATATCAGGAGTCAGTGGAGGAGTATCAATCACTTGCTCCGTTTCCTTCACTTGTTCGATATCGGGCACTTGTTCAGTATTATTCACTGGTTCTGTATTAATCACGTGCTCTGTCCCTGTCTGACCTTCTCCTTCCTCAGTTTTGATGTGAATCTCAAGAGGCTGAGGTTCTTCGCCTGTGCCTTGCTTTTCCTGACTAGTCCACTCTCTACCTTCACAAAGTCGTTCTCTTGTTCGGATGGGATCTTCGGTAAGATCAATCAATGGTATCCATTCTTCTGGCCATATACTTGGCAGCTCGTCCTCAGCTACTCCTGGCTCAGTTTCTTGGACCCCTTCAGCAGGCTGGATTCTTGGCAGTTCGTAGTCAACTACTCTTGGGCCAACGTCTGCTGTTCCTGCAGCTTGACTGGTACTGGGCTGTACGTTGTCAGCTATTTCTGGTCTGGCTCCTGCAGAGTCCTCTGCTGGTCGCCCTTCTTCTTCAGGTTCCTCGTCTGGTAATACCTTCTGGGTGTGGCCGGCGTGGATCCACTGGGGAACACCTGCACACTTCACTGCAGTGGTTGTTACCAGGATTACTTGGCGTTTCTTTCCCCACCTTGGTGCCAGACAGCTTGACCGAGTGTGCTTCTTTATTTTGACCCAGTCTCCTGGAACCAAGTTGTAGAGAGGAGTCGTTGGATTGAGGATGCCGTCGTCTCCGATCTGGCGAGAGATAGAACGCACTTGGTCACCCAATCTTCTGCAGTACTCAAGCACCAAATCATCAGTAATACTCAACAGTTTGCTTCCTGGCACCCATGCTTGTCTCATCACTCTTCCCATAATGATTTTGTGGGGACTTAGGCCTGTCTTGCGGTCAGGAACACTTCTCAGTCCCATCAGGACCAGGGGCAGGGCCTTCACCCAGTTCATGCCAGATGCATCGCACAGCTTTGCTAGTCTGTTTTTGATAGTTCCATTTATTTGCTCCACTACTCCAGAAGCCTCTGGATGATATGCACAGTGAAGTTTCTGCCTTATTCCAAAAGCCTTACAGAGTTCGGCCATTACTTCATTCTGAAAATATCCGCCCTTATCTGATTCAATAATGAATGGAACCCCGAATCTAGGTATCAGTTCTTTCAGTAAACACTTGGCTACTGTCAGTGCGTCACTTTGGGGAGTAGGGAAAGCTTCTACCCATTTTGAGAATACGCAAACAATGACAAGGACATATCGCTTCCCCTCACAACGTGGCATGGTGATGAAGTCAACCTGTATTCTTACAAAGGGACCCCTTGATCTCCCAATTTTTCCCAGTTCTACCATTGTCCTCTTGCCGGGGTTCATCTGTTGACATGACAGGCACCTCTGGCAGAGGGATTCTGCTACTTTCCTGAACTTTTTGCTGTACCAAGTCTGTTGAAATACCAGAATCATGGCATCCCTACCAATGTGTGATCCTTCGTGTATTAATCTCGCCATTGTGCCAAGCAAGTGTCTGGGTAATACAGGCATACCAGTTGGGCCCAAGATGACACCATCCACACGTCTCGGTCTACACCCATCCTCTTTCCACTTCTCTCTTTCTTGCCATGGGGCCGACTCCTGCCATTCTCTCACTTCATCCCATGTAGGCACTTCTTCAAACACTTGAAGTTGGCAGCTGGCTCCGATCCCCCCTCGTTTTGGATTAATGATATAGCGATCTCTGGCGCACCATTGGGCCACTCGATCAGCAAAATCATTTCCCAGTGATACCGTGTCTATGCCCTTCTTATGAGCAGCGCACTTTACCACTGCCAGTTCCTTTGGTAACTGGATTGCCTCTAAGAGGTCATGAACGACCTTGGCATTGCGAATAGGGGTACCTGATGAAGTCAGGAACTCCCTTTGTAGCCATAATTGGCCAAAGTCATGCACAACACCATAACAGTACTGGCTGTCAGTGTATACTGTTATGCGCAGGTTTTTCCCAATTTGGCAAGCTTTTATCATAGCGATCAATTCGGCTACTTGTGCAGACTTTATGTTATATAGATAACCTGCTTCTTCAATTTTGGTTAAGGAGACTACTGCATAGGCAGCACTCAGGCATCCTAGTTCATGTCTCAGACAGGAACCATCCACAAATAATTCTTTGTCATGCACAGGCAATGGAGTTTCTTTAATGTCGGGGCGTGGCTTGGTGCTGAACTCCGTCAAATCAATGCAGTCATGTTCATCATCATCCCCACCTTCCATATCCATGGGGTCGGGGAGTAAAGTGGCAGGGTTCAGAATCGCGCACCTAACAATGCTTACATTTGCTGCACCCACAAGAATCCTCTCGTATTTAGTCAGCCGACTAGGGGTGAGATACTGAGTTTTGGTTCTGGTCAATAGAATTACCACTCCATGTGAAACATACACAGACACAGGATGTCCCATGACAATGGACTCACTTTGTTCCAAACTTGCGCAGGTAGCAGCTACTGCTTTCAGACAACCTGGTAACCCAGCAGCTACTGGGTCCAAGGTGGCAGAGAAATAGGCCACAGGTCTTCTGGTCGTGCCATGTTCTTGAGTCAGGACTGACAATGCGCAATTATCGCGAGTGTCACAGAATAGGGCAAACTCTTTGGAATAATCTGGCATTCCCAACGCAGGGGCTGTACACAGACAATTTTTCAGTTTTGTGAAGGCCATTAGGCTTTCATCATCCCATTCTACAATATCTGGCGTTCCTCTCTTGGTCATTTTTATCAAAGGCCTGGCTAGGACTGCAAATCCCAGAATCCACTGCCTGCAGTATCCTAGTACGCCCAGGAACATTCTGATCTCTTTTTGAGTACGGGGCAACTGCATCTTTTGAATTATTCTCACTCTTTCTGATGTTACTTTTCTGACGCCCTTTTCTATCTGGTGTCCTAGATATTTCACTGATTTTGCACAAAACTGTAGTTTGTCAGGGGCCACTTTATGTCCTTTCTCACACAGGTGATTTAGTAGGGCAATGGTGTCAACTACACAGTCCCTATGACTTTTAGACGCCAGTAGAAGGTCGTCTATGTACTGCACTAGGACAGAGTTCCCAGGTAAGATCAAAGTTTCTAGACATTTTTTCAAGATCTGATTAAAGATAGAGGGGCTTTCTGTATACCCTTGAGGGACCCGATTCCAGCAATACACGTGACCGTCGAAGGCAAATGAGAAAAGAAATTTGCTGTCGGGTGCAAGGGTATCGAAAAGAATGCATGACACAAATCAATCACAGTGAACCACTCAGCATCCCAGGGAATCTGGTACAGTATCACTGCTGGGTTCGGGACAATAGGGCAGCAGGGAACTACAATTTTGTTTACCGTTCTTAGGTCTTGCACTACCCTGTACTTGCCACTAGGCTTCTTGATGCCCATAATCGGTGAGTTGCATGGGCTACTCATTACTTCCTGTATGATGTTTCCTTCTAGCAATTTCTGTATTTCCAGTGTAACACCGGCTCTCACTTCAGCATTCATTCGGTAGGGCTTGGTGTTAGGGTATACTGCATTGTCCTTAATGGCTATCTGTATGGGGTCTACATCCTTCATTAATCCTACATCTTTTCCAGTAAAGTCCCACACATCTGGCTTCACTGCTTTTTGGAGTTCTTTGGGCAAGTCCTGCAGGGTCAATCGTTTAATCTCTGAGTCAGGTCTGAGTAACAATAATTTATAAATGCCATCTTCATCTGGAGTCTGAATTTCAACACCCTTTGGTGTGCAAAAGATGGTACAGTTCATTTTGCACAGCAAATCACGACCCAGTAGATTCACTGGACTGGTGTCACAGACGACAAATCTATGCATTTGTTTAAAATTTCCATTTGAAATCTCCATTGGCTCGGTAACAGGAGTACTAATCAATTGATTAGATACACCCACTACTTGGATATTTTCTCCCGAGAGGGGTAGGTTTGGAACGTCCACTGTTCTCACAGTAGAACGGGTAGCGCCAGTGTCCAACAGAAAGGTGACATCATTTCCGTCAACCTTTCCTTCAATGTATGGTCCGGACTGGTCTACCGGCAAGGAAGCGCCAAGTACGCACTCCTCGTCCTCCCCTCTCAGGCCCCGTCAGTACTGGTCATCACAAAGGAAGGTATCATTCAGCAGATACTGCGAAGTTGCTGCATTTCTGTTCTCATTACCTTCCCACACTTCTATATCCTCACCCTCTGCTTGCCTCCCCTTGTATACTTGTTTTGGTGCTCGGGGTACCTGAACCGTCTTTACCTGTGCTTGAGTTTTTCTTGGTCTTTCTTTCTGCGTCTGTGGAGTTAAATCAGGTGTTTTGGTGTTATCATCTACCAAATAGGGACACTCGTTACGCCAGTGTCCAATTTCGCCGCACTGATGGCAGGGAAATTTCTTCATAGCCTCTTCCCTGCTAAATTTGGGCCGGGGCTTTCCTCCACCCCCACCCCCAGGACCTTTGTTCTCAGCATTTTTAACCATGTTACTCAACTGTTTTTCCTGCTGTTCTGCGAGCTTCACTTGAGCCCACATTACTTTCTCTTTAAGGGCCTTTTTCTTTTCTGCCATCTCATCCTCGCAGTACTTTGCGTACCGCAGGACCTCGTCCACCTTTTTTGAGTGCCAACAGATCTTGTTATCTTTTATCCACTGACAAATTTCAGGTCTTAAACCGTTTACAAACCTGTTAATGAAATGCGTCATATCCTTCATCTCGATGTTGTCTATACCACTGTATGTTTTAAACACCTGCAACAGCCTTTCATAATAGGAGTGCACTGTCTCATCTCTTTCCTGCGTTGTTCTATCTATTCTGGTCCAATCTGTTTCCTTTGCTGGCACCTTTTCTTTCAAGTACTGAATTACCTGCTCATATTTTCCCATGACTTCCTTCGATGGCTCCCCTGTTTCTTTATTTCTTGGGTACTCTTCACTAGGCCAGGCTATGGCTATTTTACACTGGGTCCATAGATCTACCGGGACTACAATATCGAAAAATCCATCCAGGTCTTTCCACAGGCATTTTTGCACCTTCACGAACCTTTCCACCTGCCGGCACCATTCAACTGGCTTCTCGCGCAGTTTCGGGAAATCGTTCGTAAAGGACACAATATCCTGTCTGGACCATGGGACATGTACATACTTCCCACCGGGTACTTCGCGCATGGGGCATAACTGTTCGGGTTTTTCTACCTCCCTCAAAGCAAACTCAGGAGTCGCTTGTCGGGAGCGAGCCTCATCTTTCTTTCTCGCCCACCTGCTTTTCCATCTTTCCACATCTCCCCATTTTTGCAGAATTGCTAACAGCTCTTTAATCTGCAACTTTTTCCCTGACACATTCAGATTCTCTATATCTTTGTCTGAGAACTCAGCTCGGTAAGGTTTTTGCAAGGGCTTGGATCTTGAAATATCTACCCCCATACTAGCTGCGGTGTCTGTCAGCTTTTCATGGAGCACCCTGGTACTTCTGGTAAGGCTTTTACACATAAACAACAACTCTTCTTCAGAGTAGGTATTTAATCTGTCCAATCCCACATTTCCTGCCATTAATTCCTCTATTTCTACCCTCAATTTGTAGAGGTCTAAAGGTTTTGTCTGCGGAGTCTGTTTCTCTAATTCGCGACTCCAATTTTCAATTTCATCCGGAGTTACCAGAGAGACACTCCTAGTACCTGTTGCTGATTCTAATTTAATTTCTTTCGTATTAAAAGGATTGTGCCTCTGCTGCATTCCCTTTCCGGTCTGTTTGTTTGGCAAGTCCAAGAACGCAACTTCAGACTCACACTCACTGGACTGATCATCTATGATTATCGGTTCCTGTCTCGGGGGTGCCATGACTGGGGTAATAACTGGAGTAATCGGATTTCCCTGACTATTTCCATATAACGGAACCACTGGTCCAATAGTTACTGGAATAGTCAACGCCTCAGGACTGGTATTTAACTGGGAGATTTTCTGAATTATTTCTGTCCTTTGTCTAGCTAGAGCCTCTTGCTCCTTTTCCACTAGTATCCTTCTTAAAGTCGTGTCATGCAAGATCTGTGGGGTCAATGGAGGAGTAAAACTCGGGGCAGTAGGATGCGTTTCACTTGGCCCCCCACCATAATTTGGTTTTGGGAACAATGTTCCGGTGTTAAAGGACCTGCGCTCTTCCTCATATGGAGGTTGAACAAAAGGCAGTCCTGAACTCGATGGTTTCTCTTCGTTTTCATACAGGGGTCTGGGAAAGAAAACTTTCGTACGTGAATATTTTTCTTCTTGGTTTGCGGGCACTCTGGGATATATATCCCTTGCTTCCGCCGGTTCGGGTTTCTCAAAATAGGGCAATACCTGACCACCCCCTCCCAGTCCTAGGGATCTGTACTCTTCCTTAAGGAAGTGGCGTCGGGGAGCATCTCCTACACTGGAAGGTCGGGCCCCCTCATTATAAGGTGGCGGACTTCTGGTACAGATGTCATCTATCAATTCATCATCTGACTCCCCAGGGGCTCCCCAATGCTTACACTTTTCGGTACTTTTCTCACCCGCTGCAGGGTTATGACATGCCGGCATCATGGGAAACAGACCCTCAACAATCATGCTCTGCCTCCACTGCTTCATCCTTTTATCCCTGGACTCCTGTTTCAGCCTGGGGTACCACTTGGTCAAACCCTTGTCCATTCGGGGTCTTTCTCTTTCAAAAGCCTCAATTTCCCATTCCTCTAATGCCTCATACTGCGTTAGTCTCGGTCTGGGATGCAGTTCATTCATTCGGGTTCTTAAATTAAATAAGATCCTACCATTGAAAGTACCTTCTAACGGAAAAGCCAATACTCCGTCATCTTTTGTGTACTTCACCCAATTCTCCAACCATACACAGGTATTGTACCCTCGGTCAAACATCATGAATGAGGCGGGAGTATTGGGTGGTGGGACAAGAACACCTTCTCTAGATTTAATCAGTTTGTCCGTTTTGAAATAATTTTTCACCTTACTTACAAGGGACATTTTTCTCTTTGTTCCGTACATAATATCGTATCTATTTGTCTTCCACTGATCCCTTTCAAACCCTAGGTGCCTTGGATCAGGTCTAGTTCCTGTAGTCTGCGAGTGCCACATACGACTTCTACGCTTAACTTTGTTTACAAACTACCTCCAATCAGAACGCGCTTCAGAAATCCGTGCGACCAATGGGTGCGCGACTCTAAATAATCTCCGCCAATGGGTGCGCGGCCCCTTCGTGAGACAGTTCTCACGCTCCGGCGCTCACCCCTCCTTTACAATTCCAGCTCCGCTACCTGCCCGCTGCTTCAACCAATCCCAGCGCGGCACGGAGTGACGTCAGAGACGCTTCGCGACTGACTCCCTCCCTTCACAAGGTAACGGAAACTTTCTTTCTTTCTAAAGTGCTCAGTGCTTGGTTATTTTACAACGAATACACATTCGCCACAGTGCTCAAGTGTCTATGTCGAAAATTAGTGCGTTTTGGTGAACATTATCTGCGCCATCTTGCCTCTTCCCCTGATGCCACACTTTTGTCGTGCGCGCCCGCCATTTTAAGATGCCCCGATCAGAGCAAACCCTTTTGCATGCCGCTGGCCCCTGACATAGCCCTTTGCCTTCGCTAAGCCTGCACGCTGACCACCCCCCTGCTTGCACCTGCCTTTGAGTCATAAACCCCTCTTCGGCGCTGCTCTGCCCCAGGCCCTCATCCTGTTCCCAGCGCGACACCTCCCTGCTTTCCTTTCATGATCTCCGGCCCTTAGATGCAAACCCCCCTTTTTCCCCGTGTGCCCGTTTTGTCCTCCCCGTTCCCAAGCCGACACCCAGCTCTGCCGATACCATCCTTGCCCCTCCCCGTACAATAGAAAGCTTCCCCCATCAAAGAATCCCCGGGTTGATCAAAGCCCCCCACCCCATGAGACCCGATCAAACCCCCCACATTCCGTGAATCGGCGGATTATCCAGCTGCGCGATGCTCATCACCTGTTGTGACTAGGGTGGGGACTTCAACTGTAAATGTGTATGGGAACGGGCCCAAAGGGGAGTTCCGAGAATGTCTTTTCCGTACATCAAAGCTTTAACATGTATGTGTAATCTGCAATAAAGTCATAAATGTGCGTATAAGAGGCCAGGCCTCAGAAATACAGTTAGAGCACCTCAGAACGATACCTTCTGTCCGTTTCGTTGTGTTCTCCTCCGGAGAGAATAAAAAAAACCTTGTTTCCTGCTTTCCAGTCTCCAGCGCCTGCCTCTTCATTTGATTTAATAACTAGAGGGTCACAGAGGCAATACCGCCGGGCAAATATCGATTGTCCCCGACCCGATTGAACTTTTTACAATTGGCGTCCCAAGCGTGGGGCCCATCAGCGACTCGTGGATCCAGTGGGAGAGGTCCCGACGACAGAGTGAACGACTGCAACGATCGGGAGAGCTCTTGCCCAATAGACCCTCGTCTGGCAGCCGATCATCCGAACTTCACTAGTTCCGAACAGACCTCTCTCGAGTGATCTACGGTCCTGACTGGGAACCATCAGGAGTGCCGTGAGAAATACGAGAAAAAGAGGACGATCGGGCGCTGGATTCGGAAGACAAGAAACTGTCCACATGGTCCGGGTAAGGTCGTGTTGCCACGACAAGTTGCGAAAAATTTGTTTGATTGCTTGATTGTTCAAAATACTAGTATTGCTCGTTTTATTTTTATTTTTTTTATTTAGAGATTCACTGTCTGCAAACAGAGAAACAACAGGCTCTCTCTCTTTGAAAGCAGTGGAGGATAGGTAGGGTAGCAGCCGTGCTTGTCTTCTTTCTCCCCCACTTAATAATTGCTTGAAACTGAACTGTTGTTCGCAAAATATTGTTTCCTGGAGATTCCCTGTCTGCAAACAGGGAAGTGACCACCCTTTTTGCAGATAGTGAAAAGGGTAGGTAACGCAGATCTTTGCGGTCCTACTCATTCTCCCCATTGTTATTTGTTGGTCTTTTGGTTTTTTGATCCATGAGGTATTCACTACCTGCAAACAACGTAGAATAGAAATATTCTGTCTAGTCTTTGCACCTAGTGATAAGATAGGCAGTGCTGACTTTTAGTCCCTCGTTACGAGCCGTCATGTCTGTCTTCTCCCCACTGATAAATAGCCTGTTTAGCCCGGACCGGGTGCTAGAGGTGGACCATATAGCTCCACTAGAAGGCACCCCTAATAAGGACATGTTCATAAACTATGGGTTAGTCACCATAGCTTATAATAAATTATGGCACAGGTATACCGAAGATAGCCAAGACAAACAGTGGCCACTGGCAGGATCCTTTGACCTTGATAAAATAGAAACGTTAGAAATAGCCCTTCGAAATAATAAGACAACGCCAATTATGCTCGACAGTCTCGGTATGTGGCGCAGAGAGGCTACGAAACGACAGAGAAAAGACGAGGACAAACCAAGTAGAGAAATATACCGACAGGACAACCCCAGGATACCGCTACCCACAACTTATCCCCCGACACTATGCAAAGGACGACCAGACTTAGGGTCAGACCAATGCGCTTTTTGTAGGTATGTCGGACACTGGAAAGCCCAATGCCCGACTCTACTGAGCGTGAGTAAAGGCAAGGGGCCGACAGGAACGACAGACCGACAGTACGAGAAAAGGCGCGAGACAAAGAAGAACCCGACTTACATAGACAGACCAGACAGAACTACCACGTTTGATTATGCCCGATGGCACAGATTTCACCAGGAAAATCTCAGCGGCATGCTCAAGTTCTCCTAGGTCGGGCAATGTCAAGACGGGAACCCAGCCTCGTTTAAAATTCACAGACGGAAAGAGATAATTATGACCAATAACTGTTTTTATATTTGACTTGGGTCTTTGTATGTCGTACTTGTACTGTCCCCCGTCTGAGTTTGTGTGTATGTAATGTACAAATCTGCGTCATCCCTCTACACGTGTTTCCGTGTTACTCGACCTCTGTTAGCAGAAACTTAGCATAAAAACAACCTGGAAAGAAAGAAATGGTAAAACAAAATCCGTAGACCATCAATGAACTTGAACTTTTAATTTAACACAACAAACAAGGAATAATAACGATAAACTTTGAAAATGAAAGTCAAACAGAACATTCGCCCCCCCCATTCTGGAACCTTCCAAAGTAGGGCAGGGTTACGGCTACGCCCAACCAACGGCAACCCATATAAGGCGAGCCCCGCCGCCAACTCTTGGTCAGGAAATCTTAACGTATGGGGGAGCCGGAGGAGAGGCAGGAGCCCGCAGCCTGGGCATTTGCAGGTAGTCCCGCCACATGTCTCCTTGGCCGGCCGCAGCGGGCCTGGAAAGACTAAGGTAGTCCCGCCACATGTCAAGAGGAGAACGAGGCACCTCTTCCTTTTCTCTTCCATCACAGCCGCAGCAGTCCTGGACGGCGGGATGTCCTGCACGTACCTCCACAACAATTTGTCCAAGTTGGGCTGGGAGGGAGAGGCGACGCGGACGAGCCTCTCCCACCTCCACCGGTAGGAGGTTTCCCAGCCCGACGCCGAACACCCCCAGTCAGGCGATGGTGCCCATACTTCCACAGCACCGGACACACCATGGTGGCACCCCAGTACTTGCGCAGCACCGAACGTACAATGGTGGCACCCCAGTATTTGCGCAGCACCGAACGTACAATGGTGGCACTTGGGGAGCACCGGATGTGGAGAGACCTTTATGCGGGGCGATGAAAAGCAGCGGCATGGAGTGCACCGGGAGAAGGAGACGATGTGAACGAGTCTCCCTCGCCCCCCCAGGTGGGGGCATCACAGCTGCACCCCAGCTGAACGTCCCGCTTACACAAAACAGGGACCTCTTCCTTTCACTCCGAAGGATCTCTTCCATTCTTGCAAACTCGACGAGAGTGGCCCCTGTAGGGCCTCAAAATGGCGTCTGGATCCGCTGGAAGGCGGGCCCCGGCCACTAGAGTAACTTTGGCCAGCCAAATAACTCGAACATTTGTCCCATGGAGCACGAGCCCCCATCTCCGACAGCATCTCCGCAGCCTTGAAGATCATACAAAGGTCCCCGGCGGAACCTTCGGCCTTTGCAGGTTTCCGGTAAGGGACGGCTGCCTTGATCGCCAACGAAACAAACATGACATTGCCACACCTTCTGTTAGCGTGAATTCTAGAACTGCCGAAAAGGACTCTGGTCCAAACTGCCAGTAATGGAAACATTTCCCCCTGATGCTGCTTCCGGACTGTGCCGGCCCCGCCCAAAATGGCGCTGGTATCAATCGGAACTTACGAACACCTCGTGGTGTTCCTTCGCACTAATATAAACTTGATGTTCTGAGATTTTATACGATCCTTTGTACACTTGGCTAGAAAAGACAAAGAGAACTCACTCGACGAACAGTATGAAAAGATCCCCGTTACAAATGTTGATTACAAATGTACAAAGTATTATATTTTTATAACCGATGTAAACCTCATTTACGACGCACACGTACGGTATGCATATAGGAAATCTGATTACAACTATTGTGATTATGCTTCTGAATTATGAAATTAAATGCCCCCGAACCCCCAACCAATTAATAGACGTTTTAGTTACTTACAAATGAACGAGTAAAACTTTCCGATGTTTTTATTGCTGCAAGCGAAACCCCCCCCACTGTATGCACTTTAGCCATCGCCACGACCGGCCAAATACGACCGCACCCTCATAATCCATATGCTGAAATGATTTTGCAAAATAAAGTCTTTGAAACTATGGACGGGTATTGCATGCTTTATTTTAAAAAAAAATGTGGGATCGGTGGGAAAGTTTTTTTCTGTGCACCCTACTCTGCTCTCTCTTTAAGGTTAAAGGAAGATGGTTACCCAGCCCTGGAGGACGGATCGGATCAACAACACGACACTCCGCCTTCAAAGTACGCAACTGACCCATGAACTCTCGCGTAGAGGAAGACCTTGACTTCCAAGGATGGGTAAAACGAACGGTGTAAATGAGGGAATGTAAAAGGAGGGAGGAATAAAATAATGTAAATATTATAAAGTACCACGTTCCAAAGTATCAGGGGCCCAAGAACCGAAGAACCTTAGAACGCCACAGCGTTGAAAGAGGTTTAAGGACCCCGATAGTGAGATACATCCTTTTGACTAGATACCTCGCACTAGGCACCTCTGGTTTCCTTTTTACGTTTCCCCGCACACGACCTATATGAACACACTACCCCCCCCTCGACTCCAGAAACCATATCCCCAGGGACCCTGCCCCGAGGAGGAAAGACGAGTAAGAGGTAAGTAAAGGACTTATGAATCCATGTATTTGAATGTGCGCGAATGCTGTGTCTCCCACCCCCCCCCTTTTTTTCCTCCCTCTGCAGGTTACATCAGAGATTACAGCCGAGGTGTGGCGAAGATCTGAAGCCTTGCCACGTCTAATACACGAAGCGGACGAGCGCCGCAGGGTGGTGTCTAAGCACGCCTGCAAACTACTCACGTATCGAACAAACCCGAAAAATTAGCACAACCTGATAAAAAGTGATCCCTTAAACCAGACCGGACGAATGAACCCATGTCACGTATGATGCGAAACTGTGAGGGAATGCGTGTGTGTGTGACTGAGGCGTTGACCCAACTGGTCAAAGGACCGAGAATGCGAGAAAGTGCGACAAAATGGTACCTCCTTTCTTCTTTCCTTTTTTCTCAAAGCATGTCCCCTCTACCCTGTCTAATGCTCAAACTGCATGATTACAAGATCCTAACGCAGACCCGTGAATGCCCTTTACTGTGTAATGCACTAAATAGCCTTTCTTGAATACACTGCCACCCTCTCTGTTGCACGTGTACTATTTAGCCTGCCGTTGCACTCTCACTCTCTCTCCCTCTCTCTCTCTCTCTCTCTCTCTCTCTCTCTCTCTCACTCTCTCTCTCTCTCTCTCTCTCTCTATTTCTGCACTCCCACTCTTCCGAGTGGTTAGCCCCGAAATTGGCAGATTGCCACCCCTAGCACACCACCTAATTGGCTTCAAATACCGTCAGTATTTGCACAAACACTTGTCTTTAATACAATCACCCTGAGGCCGCGTCATTACCTCTCCTTTTCCGCTAGAAGTCAATGAACCCAGGTGGGGCCGTAAGGGAAAGGACAGGTAAGACGACAGAGGTTCCCTAATCTGACCCGAAATAAGGGAACTACATGTCAACGGCTCCTATAGTATAAAAACAAGGACCTTAGAATACGCGACCCTCCTCTCCCCGAATTGTCGCAAAACCCAAACCGAAAAAATGATCACCCCTGTTACCTCCCCTGTATCAGCCGCCCAAGAACTGGAATTATGAAACTACCCCTCATTTCCGGTTGTGAGAGATGGGTCGATTTATGCCCTTGCCACAAGTTTCCTATATCCCTGGTTGTTTCCCATAAAACCCCTGTCCTTCCTAATTAAAGCAATCTGGCTGTAAAAGGTTATGTAGGATCCAGAATGATGTTTTACAAGGTTAACAGACTAGTCCAAGGTAAAGAAATCACCGAAATAAACACCGTAGTAGTTTAAAAGCAGGATGCATCTATAGAAAGGAAATGTTTTAGTCATGTTCGTCTCTCAGCAAAATACCTGTGTAGTACCATGTTGATGACTTGCAGTACCCTTTGTAAATGTAAAACTCTAGAGAACAGCATATCTTCGCCAGGTTCGTCTCACGAAGGTGGGTCACCATCAGATGAACTGTCGTGAACTAATTATGAAGGAAAGTCATAAGTAAATCCAACAGGCCCGTCACCGGTCATTTCATATGCCAATTGTGAGAACGAGCATTTTCATTCTTTGCCTGGAGCTGGGAGAGAAATAGACTTTTTGATTATCTTCATCTGCAAATTTTCTAAAGACTGTCTTTTCAAACTTGTTTAAGGGTACTGCTGTTGGAGGAGAGAAGGACCGGATGTGGGAGCACGAGGCCCGACTGCAGACTAAGGAACACCTGCGACATTAGCCAAGGCGAGACCACGACTGAAAAGAGCTGCAGGACGAGGCACTGTTTTCGACAGCATGAAAAGAAAGGGTCGACCTGATGCCCCTGCTCGACGTCCAGTGCCTGTCGACAAGTCCCCGCTCTCTGAATTCTGTCACACGCCCGCCTATTTGAAGTCTCTCGTTCCCCTAGTTTGTTCCCAATTTGGCCTTGCTCCATCCCCCTTTTTCCTCTGACCTACCCTATGGACTGTTTTGAACGTTCTTCTTCCATCGGAACTTTCTGACAATCACCTCAAAGGACACAGGGCGAAAAGGACCTTACCGACCAGAAACGCGAGGGAAGGGTCGTGCCCTGCAACGCAGAACTTAGAACAGAGCTGGACTCGTAGCTCCACCGCCGGTGCTCAACAGTGCCAACGAAAAGACCACAAAGAACAATGAGAACTCGTAAAACTTCGAACATTTGACATCCACAATCACCGTTTTTGCTATGCCTCATTTCTCTCCCAGCCGCCATTGTACTGATCCTGCTCCAATCCAAATCTGAAATATGTAATAACCTGCCAGTTCACGTTATGATATGTACTTGCTGCTCGCTACAGAACCGTTTTTTGTATTACTTTCCTATGACTTTCCTGCTGAACAAGTTTATCAAAGTTTATCAAATAGACCCACCCCCTAAAAAAAAAAAAAAAAAAAAACTAGAAATCTCAAAAATGTATTGTTTACAATTTTTCCATCTAGGGTTCCTACCGTTTTCCTTCTCATGCCCACCACAATAGACCCGTGTAGAAAATGAACCAGCAAGATGTCTTGAATATGTTAAAGGGAGGACTGTCGAAAATTAGTGCGTTTTGGTGAACATTATCTGCGCCATCTTGCCTCTTCCCCTGATGCCACACTTTTGTCGTGCGCGCCCGCCATTTTAAGATGCCCCGATCAGAGCAAACCCTTTTGCATGCCGCTGGCCCCTGACATAGCCCTTTGCCTTCGCTAAGCCTGCACGCTGACCACCCCCCTGCTTGCACCTGCCTTTGAGTCATAAACCCCTCTTCGGCGCTGCTCTGCCCCAGGCCCTCATCCTGTTCCCAGCGCGACACCTCCCTGCTTTCCTTTCATGATCTCCGGCCCTTAGATGCAAACCCCCCTTTTTCCCCGTGTGCCCGTTTTGTCCTCCCCGTTCCCAAGCCGACACCCAGCTCTGCCGATACCATCCTTGCCCCTCCCCGTACAATAGAAAGCTTCCCCCATCAAAGAATCCCCGGGTTGATCAAAGCCCCCCACCCCATGAGACCCGATCAAACCCCCCACATTCCGTGAATCGGCGGATTATCCAGCTGCGCGATGCTCATCACCTGTTGTGACTAGGGTGGGGACTTCAACTGTAAATGTGTATGGGAACGGGCCCAAAGGGGAGTTCCGAGAATGTCTTTTCCGTACATCAAAGCTTTAACATGTATGTGTAATCTGCAATAAAGTCATAAATGTGCGTATAAGAGGCCAGGCCTCAGAAATACAGTTAGAGCACCTCAGAACGATACCTTCTGTCCGTTTCGTTGTGTTCTCCTCCGGAGAGAATAAAAAAAACCTTGTTTCCTGCTTTCCAGTCTCCAGCGCCTGCCTCTTCATTTGATTTAATAACTAGAGGGTCACAGAGGCAATACCGCCGGGCAAATATCGATTGTCCCCGACCCGATTGAACTTTTTACATCTAGACAGGAACGCTTTGTTTTACTGCAAGTAAACTACTTCCATTTACTTTTCACACGCTGCGAGTAGATCTCTTCCGCCTACCCTTCACTCTAGCATCAGTGAACCTGTTATTCCCCTAAACTCATCCACCTCTTTCCGGGATATGTTCCGAGTCTAAGGTTTCCCAGCGGACCCCTTTGCTTTCACCCAAGCTCCGAGGAACCTGCTACTCTTCCGATGTGACCCTTACTAGGTTACGCCACTATGGGAATTTTGCCCATGAACCTCGTTACTAATATTTATTCACACATTTATTCAGAAAAAACCCTAGTTAGTGCTTCCCGGTTATCCTAACCTGCACCTAACTTTCCTCAAGCCTGTGACCTCAGGACAATGGATTCTATTCACCACTTGCCCTTTCAATTCCCCGGGGAGTTCGGACAACACGAAACTAAACGGTTGACAAACGCATGGATTAATACATATAACAATATAAGAACAAGAATAATAATGAAAAAACAATTCATAAATTCAAAGGCAACACACTTCAAGAGACTGATCAGATCCCTCGGAATGGCCGCTCTTCTAGCAGCATCAATGTACTAGCAGCTACTGACTTGACTAGACTAACTAGTCCCTGCCTTAGCTTTCAACTAGTCCCTAACCATCCTCTGCTTACCAGAAAAACTGATAGAGCGCGCGAGGCCACCCGACCAATAATTTCGCCGTTTCCGGCTTCGGGCCCATATACTTCTAATCACCATATACATTAACCAGGTGACTTCACGAGCTCTACCAATTTGTGTGTGTTCTCTACTATTGTTTCTCAGTGTACCCGACTTATCATCCACCAACACGGGTACCTAATGACCACAATGAATCAGGGAGCTAGCTGTAAAAGAAAGGCAACAAAATACAAACCCAACCAATAACATTCAAATACTGTGTAAAATGACCACGGACAACTGGAAGTTTAAAATGTTTATCTAAAGTTCGTTTTCGTTATGCATGAGTTACACAAGAATAAGGCATTCAATAACTAAAATAATGTAAATGATATAACTATAGAGAAATAAAGACAGGGTAATCATTGAAATACTGATATGAAATGCAACGGGAAAATACTATGCAATTCAGTAATGTTTTAAGCATGGGCAGACTATGCATAGGTAACTATAGGAGGGCCTATAAAGAGAAACACGCTAGGCTTAAGGTAAAGGGTCCTTTAAATAGTCTAGGTAAGGAGGTTCTAGACCATATCAGAAAATGACAAACTGCAATGCAAAATATAATTTCTAACAGGTGAGGTGACATAGGAACACGTTTACGAGAAAAATACAAATGACTTTCAACAGTTTGCGGAAAGCATGGAAAAATAACATATGCAAAGGGTAACTTTATTAAAGCAGAGTCAGAAATTCAGAAGGTGAAAGGTTTTAAGAAGTTCAGAGCAATATTTACCTAGAATGGTGTGGAAACCAAACCCTGGCCACGGGTCAGTTAAGGACAGGAAAACCCTCAAGGAAGGATACCCCTCAAAGGACAGCAGGTGCAGAATGGATACCCAGTACAGGATAGGAACCCCTCGGATTAGGAATCAGGACAGGACAGCAAACCCTCAGGACAGGACCGCTCAGGACAGGACCGGAACCCACAGTTCGGAAGCAACGCCTGCGCTCCACCCTCTCTGCAGCTATCGATCAAGACCCCGATTGGGTCAGCGAACTCCCAGCAAAGTGCTTCGCCAGCACCTTAAGGTTCAGTAAAACCTTAGTCTATGGTCAAATTCGGACAGAGTGCTCCGCAGCTCTCTGTATCTTCAGTCACCTATTGAGTGCGTTGGGTCAGTGACAGGTCAGCTAAACCAGACAAGTCGGACCATTTCCCTAGGTGAACCCAGGGTAGATATACTGTTTTGGGGCAGTGTACCACCCCCCAATGTTGCAAAGTATCAGAATCCCTTCATTTGGATTGGTCCTAAGATAGGATTTGGGTAACATACCAATCACAATACACCATTTTGAGCCTATATTAGCATACTTGGGTACCGCCTAGCGAGATTGGGGTTCTCATGAGAAACTGCAGAGAAATACAATAGGAATATTACAATGTTTCTGAATAAGGACATGTGACTCCGTTCAGCCGAGTTTTCAGGTCGGTTCTCAGGAGCATCTTGCCCATCACTGCCAACTGGCTGTGTTCCATCAGTCAAGGTCCACTGTGCCTCAGAAAGTTGCGCAGGCGCAGAAGGGACCTCCAAGATGGCTCTCCTCTCTCTCAGACCCCCATTCCCCGCGGTACATGAAAAGTAAGCGAAAACAAATTAATACATAATAATGTCATTATGAAAACACATCACAGGTTTTGTACTTCTATCTTATCATCAAGAAATATACTTATGCAATCTATATGTTAGCTACATAGAAACGAGGACAAGAGCGAACTGCACGAGCAGTATAAGCTATGTATTACGCATGCGCATGAATTTCCCTCCAACTCTGCAGACACGTCAGGACACGTGAGTGTGACTGACGCATGCGCAGTAACTAAATACGAGCGGCGGCCATATTTTTATGGACACGGATTAAATCATTAGGAATACACATAGGCAAGCTTCTTAATCCTTATTCAAACTTAATGTAAACGTTAGTAAGACGTACACTTATTACCTCGTTACACATAAATGAGGTTCATGACTTCGGCAAGCCGCAAAATATGCGAAGCTTTGCTTCATCATGGCACTTTAGTGTCCACCTTTGGTAATGGCAGGCAGGTGTGGCACTTTAGTGTCCTCCTTTGGTAGTGGCAGGCAGGTGTGGCACTTTAGTGTCCACCTTTGGTAGTGGCAGGCAGGTGTGGCACTTTAGTGTCCACCTTTGGTAATGGCAGGCAGGTGTGGCACTTTAGTGTCCACCTTTGGTAATGGCAGGCAGGTGTGGCACTTCAGTGTCCTCCTTTGGTAGTGGCAGGCAGGTGTGGCACTTCAGTGTCCACCTTTGGTAATGGCAGGCAGGTGTGGCACTTCAGTGTCCTCCTTTGGTAGTGGCAGGCAGGTGTGGCACTTTAGTGTCCACCTTTGGTAGTGGCAGGCAGGTGTGGCACTTCAGTGTCCACCTTTGGTAGTGGCAGGCAGGTGTGGCACTTTAGTATCCACCTGTTGTAATGGCAGGCAGGTGTGGCACTTTAGTGTCCACCTTTGGTAGTGGCAGGCAGGTGTGGCACTTCAGTGTCCACCTTTGGTATAGGCAGGCAGGTGTGGCACTTTAGTGTCCACCTCTGGTAATGGCAGGCAGGTGTGGCACTTTAGTGTCCACCTTTGGTATAGGCAGGCAGGTGTGGCACTTTAGTGTCCACCTCTGGTAATGGCAGGCAGGTGTGGCACTTTAGTGTCCACCTTTGGTAATGGCAGGCAGGTGTGGCACTTTAGTGTCCACCTTTGGTAATGGCAGGCAGGTGTGGCACTTTAGTGTCCACCTTTGGTAATGGCAGGCAGGTGTGGCACTTTAGTGTCCACCTTTGGTAATGGCAGGCAGGTGTGGCACTTTAGTGTCCACCTTTGGTAATGACAGGCAGGTGTGGCACTTTAGTGTCCACCTTTGGTAATGGCAGGCAGGTGTGGCACTTTAGTGTCCACCTTTGGTAATGGCAGGCAGGTGTGGCACTTTAGTGTCCACCTTTGGTAATGGCAGGCAGGTGTGGCACTTTAGTGTCCACCTTTGGTAGTGGCAGGCAGGTGTGGCACTTTAGTGTCCACCTTTGGTAGTGGCAGGCAGGTGTGGCACTTTAGTGTCCACCTTTGGTAATGACAGGCAGGTTTGGCACTTTAGTGTCCACCTTTGGTAATGGCAGGCAGGTGTGGCACTTTAGTGTCCACCTTTGGTAATGACAGGCAGGTGTGGCACTTTAGTGTCCACCTTTGGTAGTGGCAGGCAGGGGTGGCACTTTAGTGTCCACCTTTGGTAGTGGCAGGCAGGTGTGGCACTTTAGTGTCCACCTTTGGTAATGGCAGGCAGGTGTGGCACTTTAGTGTCCACCTTTGGTCATGACAGGCAGGTGTGGCACTTTAGTGTCCACCTTTGGTATAGGCAGGCAGGTGTGGCACTTTAGTGTCCACCTTTGGTAATGGCAGGCAGGGGTGGCACTTTAGTGTCCATCTTTGGTAGTGGCAGGCAGGTGTGGCACTTTAGTGTCCACCTTTGGTAATGGCAGGCAGGTGTGGCACTTTAGTGTCCACCTTTGGTAATGGCAGGCAGGTGTGGCACTTTAGTGTCCTCCTTTGGTAGTGGCAGGCAGGTGTGGCACTTTAGTGTCCTCCTTTGGTAGTGGCAGGCAGGTGTGGCACTTTAGTGTCCACCTCTGGTAATGGCAGGCAGGTGTGGCACTTCAGTGTCCATCTTTGGTATAGGCAGGCAGGTGTGGCACTTTAGTGTCCTCCTTTGGTAGTGGCAGGCAGGTGTGGCACTTTAGTGTCCACCTTTGGTAATGGCAGGCAGGTGTGGCACTTTAGTGTCCACCTTTGGTAATGGCAGGCAGGTGTGGCACTTTAGTGTCCACCTTTGGTATAGGCAGGCAGGTGTGGCACTTTAGTGTCCACCTCTGGTAATGGCAGGCAGGTGTGGCACTTTAGTGTCCACCTTTGGTAATGGCAGGCAGGTGTGGCACTTTAGTGTCCACCTTTGGTAATGGCAGGCAGGTGTGGCACTTTAGTGTCCACCTTTGGTAATGACAGGCACATGTGGCACTTTAGTGTCCACCTTTGGTAATGGCAGGCAGGTGTGGCACTTTAGTGTCCACCTTTGGTAATGGCAGGCAGGTGTGGCACTTTAGTGTCCACCATTGGTAATGGCAGGCAGTTGTGGCACTTTAGTGTCCACCTTTGGTAGTGGCAGGCAGGTGTGGCACTTTAGTGTCCACCTTTGGTAGTGGCAGGCAGGTGTGGCACTTTAGTGTCCACCTTTGGTAATGACAGGCAGGTTTGGCACTTTAGTGTCCACCTTTGGTAATGGCAGGCAGGTGTGGCACTTTAGTGTCCACCTTTGGTAATGACAGGCAGGTGTGGCACTTTAGTGTCCACCTTTGGTAGTGGCAGGCAGGGGTGGCACTTTAGTGTCCACCTTTGGTAGTGGCAGGCAGGTGTGGCACTTTAGTGTCCACCTTTGGTAATGGCAGGCAGGTGTGGCACTTTAGTGTCCACTTTTGGTAATGACAGGCAGGTGTGGCACTTTAGTGTCCACCTTTGGTATAGGCAGGCAGGTGTGGCACTTTAGTGTCCACCATTGGTAATGGCAGGCAGGGGTGGCACTTTAGTGTCCATCTTTGGTAGTGGCAGGCAGGTGTGGCACTTTAGTGTCCACCTTTGGTAATGGCAGGCAGGTGTGGCACTTTAGTGTCCACCTTTGGTAATGGCAGGCAGGTGTGGCACTTTAGTGTCCTCCTTTGGTAGTGGCAGGCAGGTGTGGCACTTTAGTGTCCTCCTTTGGTAGTGGCAGGCAGGTGTGGCACTTTAGTGTCCACCTCTGGTAATGGCAGGCAGGTGTGGCACTTCAGTGTCCACCTTTGGTATAGGCAGGCAGGTGTGGCACTTTAGTGTCCTCCTTTGGTAGTGGCAGGCAGGTGTGGCACTTTAGTGTCCACCTTTGGTAATGGCAGGCAGGTGTGGCACTTTAGTGTCCACCTTTGGTAGTGGCAGGCAGGTGTGGCACTTTAGTGTCCACCTTTGGTAGTGGCAGGCAGGTGTGGCACTTTAGTGTCCACCTTTGGTAGTGGCAGGCAGGGGTGGCATTTTAGTGTCCACCTTTGGTAATGACAGGCAGGTGTGGCACTTTAGTGTCCACCTTTGGTAATGGCAGGCAGGTGTGGCACTTTAGTGTCCACCTTTGGTAATGGCAGGCAGGTGTGGCACTTTAGTGTCCTCCTTTGGTAGTGGCACGCAGGTGTGGCACTTTAGTGTCCACCTTTGGTAATGGCAGGCAGGTGTGGCACTTTAGTGTCCACCTTTGGTAGTGGCAGGCAGGTGTGGCACTTTAGTGTCCACCTTTGGTAATGGCACGCAGGTGTGGCACTTTAGTGTCCACCTTTGGTAATGGCAGGCAGGTGTGGCACTTTAGTGTCCACCTTTGGTAGTGGCAGGCAGGTGTGGCACTTTAGTGTCCACCTTTGGTAATGGCAGGCAGGTGTGGCACTTTAGTGTCCACCTTTGGTAGTGGCAGGCAGGTGTGGCACTTTAGTGTCCACCTGTGGTAATGGCAGGCAGGTGTGGCACTTTAGTGTCCACCTTTGGTAGTGGCAGGCAGGTGTGGCACTTTAGTGTCCACCTTTGGTAGTGGCAGGCAGGTGTGGCACTTTAGTGTCCACCTTTGGTAATGACAGGCAGGTGTGGCACTTTAGTGTCCACCTTTGGTAATGGCACGCAGGTGTGGCACTTTAGTGTCCACCTTTGGTAATGGCAGGCAGGTGTGGCACTTTAGTGTCCACCTTTGGTAGTGGCAGGCAGGTGTGGCACTTTAGTGTCCACCTTTGGTAATGGCAGGCAGGTGTGGCACTTTAGTGTCCACCTTTGGTAGTGGCAGGCAGGTGTGGCACTTTAGTGTCCACCTGTGGTAATGGCAGGCAGGTGTGGCACTTTAGTGTCCACCTTTGGTAGTGGCAGGCAGGTGTGGCACTTTAGTGTCCACCTTTGGTAGTGGCAGGCAGGTGTGGCACTTTAGTGTCCACCTTTGGTAGTGGCAGGCAGGTGTGGCACTTTAGTGTCCACCTTTGGTAGTGGCAGGCAGGTGTGGCACTTTAGTGTCCACCTTTGGTAATGGCAGGCAGGTGTGGCACTTTAAGCATGGCAGAGCCCAAGAAAGTGCTCCTGTGATGCTGAGGCCTGGAACCTTGAAAGGGCCGGGGCTGGAGCTCCATTTTTTGCAGGAGTATCCTTTAGGACAAGTTTGTGGGGGAAGGCCAGGGGAATGGTCTTTTCTCCTGCTCTTCCCCTTGCTAGGATATGGCATAGAACGAGTATGCTGGATGGGGTTTCAGGGAGCTCTGGGTTGTAAAGGAGCCCCGAGGTCAGGGGTGTCAGGTGGGAGGAGGGGGCGCAGACCCCCCTTGATCTTTGGAGTCCTTTGGAAACGAATGTATTTATTTATTTATTTATTTATGTGATTTTATATAGTGCGAACTTTACCAGAGCGCTTTACATAGGACCCAGTTTCAAACATAAGGACTGACGGTACACAAAGAATTTGCAAATTTTTTGACTTACATAAGGACCAGTTGAAAACATACGGATTTAGGATTACATGCGTTATAAAAAGGTACAAACAGAAAAAAATTGCAAATGTACAAGAGATAGTCACACAAGGAGGAGATACAAACCAATAAACTCTAGGCATATACTAGTGAAGTCTCTATCTACTTAAGGAGGGGGTACACATGGATATACTCTAAGAGTCACATAGGAATGGTAGAGAGCAGAGCGGACTCCTGCATAAACTAGTGATTAGAGTTATCTCTATATACATAAGGAGGGGGTACACATGGATATACTCTAAGAGTCAACCTAGCAATGGAAGAGAGCACAACGGTCTACTGCATATACTAGTGATTAGAGTTATCTCTATATACAAAGGGAGGGGATAAGACTGGATATACAGTCACTGCACCAAGGGAGGGACAGAGAAGGGCAGGAAAGTGAGACAGACCAGAGAGGGAACCAGATAGTAACAAGTAAGACGGCGAGGACTGTGTCAGAGGCATCAGGAGAGACAATAGAGAGGTCACTAGGACAGGGGGGAGGTCAGAGATTGCTAAAAAGGCGGAGGAGAAAGGTGGAAGAAGAAAAAGAAAATAGCGGGGAAACACAGAGGTCCAGGTCTGAGAGTCCAGGAAGAGTGCTGCCATAGCCAGCAAGTCCGGGGGGAGAAAGGCAGTCCGCAGCAACGGTTGGGTGTTGACCATCGTGTGTTTATTATGTCCTTGCAGCAGAGAGAGAAATTCCCTTTAGGTTTGTCCCTGGGAGCGCGTGGTCTGCTGCTCACCTTTGTCCCGATGGTGCTGTACACCCCCAGATATTCAGGATCGGCTCCGTTGGCCGTTTTCAACTCTGGGCGCCATCTTGGAGTCAGGCAAATGTTGCCGATCGGGGGCTATTTCGTGCTTCAATGCGGTGTTGGGGGCAGCAATCGACTCTCCAGCTCCCAGATCGCCGCTGATGGATGGGTGGCGTCACGACCATGCTCGGTGAGACTGCGGGGCTGAGATCGCGGGGCTGTGGGGTGGCGAGGCAGAGATCAGGACAGCCAAAATGGCGGGCCGTCACCACCTGTCTCTTCGTGTGCCCTCCAGAACTCGCGTCAGGGAAAGGCACTGTCGGAGTGCCGCCACTCCTCTGCTGTGGCCGCAAACAAGTACCCCCGTGCTACTCCTGGCGCACAGCTCGAGGCACCGGTCCGGACTCCCAGAGCCCCGGCGGGCGCCATCTTGCCACCGGGAGCATGCAGTGCAACTCTCCCCGTTCTGCTGTGGGGAGCGCACCCAGGCATGATTTCGCGGCATCTCCCAGCGCTGCATGCACTCCGTCACCCGGCCGATGTCAGTATAGGTCGGGGCGATGCTAGGAAGCGGGCGGCATGAGAGCCCGATCGCGGAGCCTCAGCAGGACACGTCTGCCTGCTGAGGCTCCTCCCCTGAGAAGAGAAATCCTTCCTTTTCTTTGCAGGCTTCAGTACCTGTGTCGGTCGCTGGGTGGCGCTGCAGGCGTGGCGTGTCCAGGAGGGTCTCTGGAGCAGGGGCTTTGCGCTATTTACACAAACAATCTGAGGTTGTGGGCTTTGAAATGCTTGTCTCTGCGTGCTTGTGTCTCTTTGTCGTCAGGACGGATGAAGGTGGAAAAGGCCCCTCGTCGGGGGGCACCCTAGGGGTGGGCGACGGGCGCGCTCCACTGCTGCAGGGGGTCAGTAGAGGTCAGCAGTGGACAGGCTGGCCACGCTAGGCACACTCCTTGTGGTGGGGGCTTCTAAGTGACCCTCGAAGCGCCTCGATGCACGCCCTGGACAGGCTGGCCTCGCAGGGTGCACCTTTCATGTCGGAGATCAAAGGACAGATTCGCGGTCCAGGGTGTAATCAGGCTGGCAGCGCCGGGCAATTCCGACGATCACGAGGCCCAGGGACTGGTTAGGCTGGCATATAACCCTTAAACTACTTAAGAAGCAAATTACCCAGAAACTTCACTTAGAAAAGTAGTGTGCCTAGCTCCGGTTCGTGCCTTCCTACTAGCGGGCTGATACTCTGGCCCCTTCCTTCTTCAATGTCCGCTCTTTATCGTTTTCAAGGCCACAAAGAGCCCTGCATTGATATGAAAGTAAAGCAGCATTATGAGGCGCGCACAGGATTGTGGGTATGGAGAGAGCTGGTGACGCGCAGAAGGTCCCTCTGGAGCCTCCTGACCTGCACCTCCCGCTCCTTCGCGCAGGCGCCTCGTACTGCGTCACGTGACCCTGTGACGCCTCCTCTCCTCAGCAGCCGAGGAAGCCCGACCGCCCCAGGAAGCTCACATTTCAACCAATAACGGAGTTCCTTGTACAGAAACCCTCCAAAAATTGGCAACGAGTTCCGCTTCGCACGGCCACTCGGAGTGCGCGTAACCCGCGTAACTTAGCATATGATAACGTCTTTCTTAGCTATTCGCGCAATCACGATAAAAAATATCACTACTACTGGTAGGGTGACTTTACAACGGTGACGTGCCAGTCACTTTCATGAATGCCTTTGCATGCAGAGCTACAAATACTCCTCCTGCTATTAAACAAACGCCTGTGTCACCTGCACTGATGAATCGGATGTTTGCCGCAGAGGCTTCTGGGTATGCAAATGACTGTGGCTGGCCACGCCCCCTCCAGTGACAGCGAGGCTCCTGCAGCAGCCCCATGGTTTCTTGTGCTCTGGGTCCAGGCTGTGAAGAGTCAAAATCCAGCAATAAAGGGAATGTGTGAAGCTAATTTAATAGTGACAACAAGTGACACCAGAAGTCCCACCAGAAGTAATCCTGCTGAAATAAACAAAACAAGCATTGGCATAGCCAATAGGTCTTGCCTTTGGGAACTAATAAGAGTTAAGGCAGAGATATTGAGTTTGTGGTTGTTTTTAAGCTGTGTTGTGCAGAAGTCTGCAGTATGCTGAAATGTTATAATAAAGAAGTGTGAGAAGCATTTTTGTAAGTTTAGTTATGATACAAAATGACGATGATAAAAAACTATTAATTAGAAGTAATGATTTGTGTTTTTTTTTATGTTTGAATGCTGGCAACTTGTATCTGCCTGTTCTATTCGTTGCTTTTTATGGTGTTTATTGTGAAAGGAGTGGGTATAAATAACAGGAGAGTGAAGGTTAGTTAGTTAGTGAGAGTGATAGATTTAGTGAGTTAATTAGTGAGAGATAGTTAGTGAGAAATTGAGAAAGTTAGTAAGAGTGATACAATCAGTGAGAGAGTTAGTTAGTGAGAGTGAGAGAATTAGCGAGTGACTTAGTGAGAGGGAGTTATTGAGTTAGTGAGAGAGTGAGATTTAGTTAGTGAGAGTGAGAGAGTTAGCGAGTGACTTAGTGAGAGAGAGTTATTGAGTTAGTGAGAGAGTGAGATTTAGTTAGTGAGAGAGTTAGCGAGTGACTTAGTGAGAGAGAGTTATTGAGTTAGTGAGAGAGTGAGATTTAGTTAGTGAGAGTGAGAGAGTTAGCGAGTGATTTAGTGAGAGAGAGTTATTGAGTTAGTGAGAGAGAGTGAGATTTAGTTAGTGAGAGTGAGAGAGTTAGCGAGTGATTTATTGAGAGTGAGCTAGTTATGATCACCAATTATAAGTGAAATGGAAATGTCAGAATTTCATTGCTCCGGTTTACTCCACCCAGGAGTAAAGAAACAAACAACAAATCTGGATTGGACCTAACAAGCCTTGGCAACAGCAACCCACGCAAGATGACAAGATTGGCTTCGGTGCAGACCGGCAAGGTCTGAGGAACTCACCCTTTGGAGGGGAGTTAGGGCACGTCTGGGGCAACCAGGGAAGCCGTAGAAACAAAGTAGATTCCTTCAGGGGGACCCACTAGCCAACGGACTAGGGATCACAAAGGCACCTTGAGCGGAAATGCTGAAAGCGGACCCACGGAACACTCGTGGAGTGTAGGCCCACAATCTTCGAGGCAAAAGGTGCTCAGGGCTTGGACTACAAGTAGCCCAATGCACAACTTCAGGAAAGCTCGGGAAGTAGATGCACTAGCAAATGTGCAGGATGTCCAGGAGTTCCGGTCCCACGTCTCTTGTGATAGCTACAGGTCTCAGCTTTGAGTTTCATCCAGCAGCAGGAGGTCAGACTCGTGTCTGTGGCAGCAGGATCCATTTTGTGATGCTGAGGCTCTTTTAAACATTTACCGGGTATACCAGTGTGTACATGTCTTCTCCCTCTAGAAGGGTGGAATTCTACCCCTGCCGCCAGAACTGGTGGGGGTTGGGGTAGGATTCCAAAGTGTTGACACCAAACACAACATGTTTTGATGCAGCCAAACCACAGTTATCATTTACTGCGAGGTTATAATGCACTTAAGAGTATATAGTATGGCTGTATCAGTCATTCAGTCAAAAATCTTTATTCGGGTACAGCAGTACCCATAAAAGTGCAAAAGCAATACATTTTAGAAAAAAAAAACAGACATTCAAAAATAGGCTAAGTTCATAAGTTATACAGATCATAAGTAACTTAGTGCATAATTTAACATTTTCACAGTTCAGCGTTATGGGCTTTAGTCTCTAGCTTCAGCCATGGATCTACATGCCCTAACCACTGATTTCAGAAAAGTGCAAATGCTAACATTATATAAAACAGACATTCAAAAATAGGCTAAATTCATAAGTTATACAGATTATAAGTGACTTAGTGAAAAATGTAAAATGTTCACAGATCGACATTATGAGCTTTACTCTCAGGCTTCAGCCATGGATCTACGTGCCCTAACCGCTGATTTAAAAAAAGTGCAAGTACGAAAAATAAGATCCTCTTCATCCAAAGTTAACATTAGATCAAATGCAGCCTCTAAACTAATTGGTCTCTGCTTTACAAAATACATAAGTAAAAACTGTTTAAAATATTTGTTTTAAAATTTACATGAAAATATAAAATGCTTTACAGTTTGCTCACTTGTTCCATTGCATGGGCACGGGATCAAGTTTAAATTTGGGCTATATCCCAAAGGAAAGGATAATGCAAAACGGATTGTGCCTGCCCTTAAACGGAACAGTAAACTGGTCTCCCAGCGTGTCATTGGTAATAACAGATAAATATGGAGTGGGTGCCTATAGTGCTCAATATCCATGTCATTACTCACAGTAGTCTTACTAGCTTCCACTGCCTCCCGCTCATTTTTGTATAAGGAATATAATAAATTCTGTATATCCTTACTCGTAACTGAGGCAACAAGTGTAGGGTCCCAAAAGATACGTTCCATATTTATGCTGCGGAGACTGTTCAACACACCACACAGCCATGGGATTTCCAGACCCCTTGCAAAACCCAAACAATCCTTGATAATAGACTGGGTCAGGCTCGCTGCTTCATTCCTCCAGACTGCGATCCACATAAGTGCCGGACGGGCCCCAATAAAATCGGTGATAAAATTGATGTTGAGCTCTTTGTGGGTTATATAGTGGGAGGTTGAAATAGGTACATTCAAAGCTTTTCTGCAGAATCTATTCTCTTCCTGCTGAATGCCAGAACAACTAACCGTCCCCCATATCTCGGCACCATAGGTCGCCAATGGTGAACACTGGGTTTTATAAATTTTTTGAAGAGCTAAAACTGCGCCCATCGTTCTAGGACGAGGGATACTTAAAATGGAGTTATTGGCCTTTGAGAACTTGCTTCTGGCGTGGGCTAAATGCTCACTCCAGGAGCTGTTCGCAGCAAAGGCCAAACCCAGGTATATAAAAGATTTTACCGTCGTCATCTTATGATTATCTATTATAATTGGTCTTATGGCCCGTTTTCCCGGTCCACTGCTCATTAAAAATAATTTTTTTAAATTAACTTGCAGATCCAGACTTGTCATGAAATTATTAAAACTTTGGACAAGGAGGTGTAAAGAATTTTATGTGCGTCCTATTAAAACCGCATCATCGGCGTAAAGCAGAGCAGGGATGGGTACATTATTGATGTATGGAATATCACGGGTAGCCAGTTTCAGTGAAGCACTCAGGTCATTAATATATATGATAAAAAGCAGGGGGGCCAAAACACAGCCTTGGCGGACCCCCCTGCCAATATTGATGAATCCTTAAACCTCACCTCCCGCCCCCATCCTAACTTGAGCTTTAAGGTCTCTGTGTAGATAGGCCAGGAAGTGGACCAGGGCTTCGTCCAGACCCTTGGATAAAAGGATTGACCACAGATTAGACCTATTAACTAGGTCAAAAGCTGTGGACAAATCCATGAAGGCCATGTACAGTGGGAATTTCCTGGCAATGCCATATTTACTAATAATCAAGTTCAAATTGAGACATTGCTCTCTAGTTCCCACCTTACTCCTAAAACCTAGCTGACAAGGATCCAGGATATTAGTTTCTTCAGCCCAGTCTAGAATTTTATTGTAAAGAACTTGACCTAATATTTTAAGGGTGTTGTCTATTAGGGAGATTGGGCGATAATTACACGGTAGTGATCTGTCGCCTTTTTTGAAAATTGGTACAATTATGCTTCTGGCCCATGTATCAGGAATCCTTATCAAAATCAGGTTATTAAAAATGTTCAGGAGTAAGGGGCCCCAGAATGCCGGGATCCACTTAATCAAGTCTATCGGCAGCCCGTCGGGACCAGGCGCTTTATTGCCAAGACTTTGGTCTGTAGCCTCCGTTTCCTCTGGAATGTCAATATCTAGTGGTTTAGGGTCGCCAGAGATAGGAGTCAATTCAGATTCCGGTGGGGCACAGTAAATAGTTGTAAAATGATTCACCCAGGCCTCACTAGTTATATTACAACTAATTGGCGTCAATGACTGTCCCATAGAACGCACATCTCTGACTGCCGTCCATGGCTGTATCATAGAACAGCTATAAGGAAGGGTTTCCGAAAGCTGCAGAGGGGCTCAGCTCATGCTAGGGCACCCTCTCACACAAAACCAAGCACTCTGCCTTCAGGATTTTCGAGGCCTGCCATAGGAGTGACTTATAGGTTAATATGTGTCTCTCTCTCTACATACATATATATATATATATATATATATATATATATATATATATATATATATATATTACCTACTGGCGGTCGCCAGTAGGTATATATAGTTAGGATTTTTTCTCTATGGGATTTTTGAAAATTCTATGTCTAATAACTTTGGCGTTTGTGGACGGAATTGGCTGAAATTTTCAGGAAAATGGCACATTTTGTTTCTGAGTAGCCCTTGAAAATTTGGGGGGGTTCGTCAAGGGGGGGCCGAGAAAAAAGGGGGGTCCCAAAACGTGTTTTTAACATTGAGTTTTCCATAGGGCGGTTGGCCTCACTTTTAGCCCGAACGGCTGAATGGATTTGCACGAAACTTGGCAAAATTGTAGGGACTGGTAGCCCGATGTGCCTTTTGTAGGTCTCAATATATGTGCTACAGTGGATTTTGAGAAATTAACGTTTAAAAAAAGATATATATCTGTAACAGCGGACCGGGCAGCGCTCCGCTACGCGTACTTTTCGCGCAACGGAGCTTTGTGAAGCGAAGCTGATTGGTTCTCCGGCGTCTGTCAACATTCCAAACAGTCCGTAGCGGCCGCCATCTTGTCTCTCGGTAGGATCGAGAGACAAGAGGAGGCCAAAGCGAAGGGGCAAATGACCATAAGGGGGCATAGTACATTGTCGCTCACCCCCTAGGTTTGATGTGGAGGTTTTAAAAGGGCCCCGCGGGGCAAAAAAAAATAAAAAATACTAATAATCGAACAGCTGAATGGATTTGCACGAAACTTGGCAAAATTGTAGGGACTGGTAGCCCGATGTGCCTTTGCTAGATCTCAATATATGTGCTCCAGTGGATTTTGAGAAATTAACGTTCAAAAAAAGGTATATATCTGTAACAGCGCACCGCTTCGCGTACTTTTCGCGTTACGGAGCTTTGCGAAGCGAAGCTGATTGGCTCTCCGGTGTCTGTAAACATTCCAAACAGTCCGTAGCGGCCGCCATCTTGTCTCTCGGTAGGATCGAACAGCTGAATGGATTTGCACGAAACTTGGCAAAATTGTAGGGACTGGTAGCCCGATGTGCCTTTGCTAGGTCTCAATATATGTGCTTCAGTGCATTTTGAGAAATTAACGTTCAGAAACAAGATATATATCTGTAACAGCGCTCCGCTTCGCGGAGATAAAATTATATGTGTATTACCTAGCTGTTGCTAACACCAGTTAGCGACGGCTAGTAGAAGATAGCGACCATCTTGGGCCCCACTTTGCATGTGAGTGATATTTATCACTAATGACATGCAAAGTGGGCATGCCAAGATGTTAGCGACTGGAAACAGTCGCTAACATCGCTATCTCCTATTATCAACTTTTGGAAATATTCGAGATAAGGGCGAATATCTCCAAAAGCTACCACCTGCCCTGAGCAGTTCTTAGCCATGTTATCCAATGGGAGGTGGATAACATGGCTAAGAGCATTAGCTCGGTAATGCATGAATATCGCTGAGTTTTCAGCGATATTAATGCATTGCGGTCGTTTTTTATCGTATTTCCGATAAACATTGATAATAGCAAGGTTTATCTGCGATAATTTCTGACGGTAAAAAAATCGTTGCTAAGCATCGTTAGGGATAAATATCGCTTAACTTTGGTAATATGCCCCAACGTCTGTTAACGTTCGATTCGAAGGAAATCAGGAAGTGTTGAAAAACATTGTCTGCGCCATCTTGTCTTTTTTCAAATGCCACACTTTTGTCGTGCACGGCAGCCATTTTAGATGCCTTGACCAGACCCACTCTGTGCACGCTGTCGATCCTTAGCATGGCTCCCCACCCTCGCAAGCATCTCCCCCAGGCAGTGGTCACCCCGCTCTCTGTCTTATGCATGGGTAATAAACCTCCCCCATCTGCGCTGCTGTTCCCTGAGAATCACACCCTGTGCCCGCCCGACACCTCCCTTTCGCCCTATTCACTACCGCACCCTCTGACACTCCTTTTCCTCTGTGTCCGATTGTCCAGGCTGGTCCTAGGGTATCAGCTAGCCCTGCAGATGTAGTTTATGGCCACAGCTGTAAAGAATCACCCCTCTTCAAAGGAGTTATAGTAGATCAAGGCCCACACCCGATGAGATCCGTCACAGCAGAAGCGTTGCTATTATCTGAAAACCATCCTGTATTGTGATTGGGGAGGGGACCGAGCGTGAAGCGGAAGATTCCAGGGATGACTCTTTGTACATCAAAGTTTTTACAATTATGTGTCACATTAAAAATATATAGCACTCCGACAAAGTAGTAAGATTATAAAACTTTAATAATTTATAAATATATACAAGAAAACAAAAATAGTAATAACATATAAACATTTTCAGGGAAAAACAACGAAGTAGCGGTCGGCTGTGCGAATAGTCCCAACGCAGCACAACGTCCAGATTTCCGGCGTGGGGCGTCGCGGGGGGTGGGTCATCAGTAGCAAACTGTTGTGCGAATAGTTCCAAGGCAGCAGAACGCGCCGAAATCTAGATGACACGAAAGTGATGTCTAGTAAGTTGCCACCCAGCAAATAACGGCATGGGGCGTCGCGGGGGGTGAGTCATCAGTAGCAAACTGTTGCGCGAATAGTTCCAAGGCAGCAGAACGATGGCACCAAGGTGATGTCCAGTAAGTTGCCGCACTGGTTTTGGTATCCTACAATGCTGCTCCGAATAACGGCGTGGAGCGCCCCGGGGGAGGCGGCGTGAACGGGCCTCTCCAGGTGGAGTGTCATCTGTTGTAGTGGGGCGCCCCTTTACCGTTTCAGTTGCCATTCCGTCCGTTTTTGGTCCACTGTGTCAAAAGCCGCAATTCAGCTGAGTTGCGCCCACTCTTGCGGTGCAGCGATAGGCGGCTGTCACAGGACTCTCAAAATGGCGGCAGGCTGTTTCCTTTTTGGGCCTGGTCCACTGAAATGGCCCTGGGACACCTTGGAAATCGGACGCTTGTCTGCTAGGTCTTGGACCCCATTCTCGAAAGCGTCCCCTCCGCCTTGAGAATTCATCAAAAGTTTTGGGGGCTCCGACTCCTGCAGGCTTCTGGTGGGGAGCGGCTGCCATGATTGCTCGCGGAATGACCACGACTGAGCTACGAGATGGTGGTGCTTTCATGCTGACGCCAGCTTCAGTCTGAAACATCCAGAAACAAGGTGGGGCTTTCATCGTTTGGGAAAAAAAAAAAGTTTTCATCCTATGAAAAGTGTTGTTTTTAGGTCACATGATCAAGCCTTCCATCATTAGGAAACCAAAAGTAAAATGAACCAATGAAAAGTTTTATAAACAAGTCACATGACCTGTTATGCGGCATAGGGTGTAAAATGCGGAGAAAATACGTTGGCACGTGAGGCGGCGTCAGTAGCGGACCGATGTGCGAATAGGCCGAAGGCAACACAACGCGCCAAGATCCGGATGGCACCGAGGTGGTGTCCAGCAAGTTGCAGCACTGGTGTGGCCATCCTACAATGCTGAAAGTCGGCGTGGGGCGCCCCGTTGGCCTGTGAGTTTGCGTCAGTAGCGGACCGATGTGCGAATAGGCCGAAGGCAGCACAACGCGCCAAGATCCGGATGGCACCGAGGTGGTGTCTAGTAAGTTGCCGCACTGGTGTGGCTATCTAACAATGCTGAAAGTCGGCGTGGGGCGCCCCGTTGGCCTGTGAGTTTGCGTCAGTAGCGGACCGATGTGCGAATAGGCCGAAGGCAGCACAACGCGCCAAGATCCGGATGGCACCGAGGTGGTGTCTAGTAAGTTGCCGCACTGGTGTGGCCATCCAACAATGCTGAAAGTCGGCGTGGGGCACCCCGTTGGCCTGTGAGTTTGCGTCAGTAGCGGACCGATGTGCGAATAGGCCGAAGGCAGCACAACGCGCCAAGATCCGGATGGCACCGAGGTGGTGTCTAGTAAGTTGCCGCACTGGTGTGGCCATCCTACAATGCTGAAAGTCGGCGTGGGGCGCCCCGTTGGCCTGTGAGATGGCGTCAGTAGCGGACCGATGTGCGAATAGGCCGAAGGCAGCTCAACGCGCCAAGATCCGGATGGCACCGAGGTGGTGTCTAGTAAGTTGCCGCACTGGTGTGGCCATCCAACAATGCTGAAAGTCGGCGTGGGGCGCCCCGTTGGCCTGTGAGTTTGCGTCAGTAGCGGACCGATGTGCGAATAGGCCGAAGGCAGCACAACGCGCCAAGATCCGGATGGCACCGAGGTGGTGTCTAGTAAGTTGCCGCACTGGTGTGGCCATCCTACAATGCTGAAAGTCTGCGTGGGGCGCCCCGTTGGCCTGTGAGTTTGCGTCAGTAGCGGACCGATGTGCGAATAGGCCGAAGGCAGCACAGCGCGCCAAGATCCGGATGGCACCGAGGTGGTGTCTAGTAAGTTGCCGCACTGGTGTGGCCATCCTACAATGCTGAAAGTCGGCGTGGGGCGCCCCGTTGGCCTGTGAGATGGCGTCAGTAGCGGACCGATGTGCGAATGGGGCCAAAGGCAGCGCAACAATATTTTCTGATTTGAAGACACCACAAGGCGCTGAGATGCCAAGATCCGGATGGCACCGAGGTGGTGTCTAGCAAGTTGTGGCACTGGTGTGGCCATCGTACAATGGTAAAAGTCGGCGTGGGGCGCCCTGTTGGCCTGTGAGATGGTGTCAGTAGCGGACTGATGTGTGAATGGGGCCAAAGGCAGCGCAACAATATTTTCTACTATATTTTCGGAGTAGAAGACACCACAAGGCGCTGAGATGCCAAGATCCGGATGGCACCGAGGTGATGTCTAAGTTGCGGACCGATGTGCGAATGGGGCCAAAGGTAGCGTAACAAGATTTTCTGTATGGAAGATACCACTAGGCGTTGAGATGCCAAGATTCGGATGGCACCGAGGTGATGTCTAGCAAGTTGTGCCACTGGTGTGGCCATCGTACAATGGTAAAAGTCGGCGTGGGGCGCCCTATTGGCCTGTGAGATGGTGTCAGTAGCGGACTGATGTGCGAATGGGGCCAAAGGCAGCGCAACAATATTTTCTGACTGACACCACAAGGCGCTGAGATGCCAAGATCCGGATGGCATCGAGGTGATGTCTAAGTTGCGGACTGATGTGCGAATGGGGCCAAAGGCAGCGTAACAATATTTTCTGTATGGAAGATACCACTAGGCGTTGAGATGCCAAGATTCGGATGGCACCGAGGTGATGTCTAGCAAGTTGGTGTGGTCATCCTACAATGCTGAAACTCGGCGTGGGTCACCTCATTAGCCTGTGAGATGGCGTCAGTAGCGGACCGATGTGCGAATAGGCCGAAGGCAGCACAACGCGCCAAGATCCGGATGTCACCGTGGTGGTTTCATAGTTGAGAGGCACTTCATCTGCAGTGGGGCGCCGAGATCCGGATGGCACCGAGGTGATGTCTAGCAAGTTGCTGTACTGGTGTGGTCATCCTACAATGCTGAAATGTAGTGGGGCGCCCATTTACCGTTTCAGTTGCCATTCAGCTGAGTTTCGGCTGCTCTTGATGCTACAGCGACAGGCGGCTGCAAGAGGACTCTCAAAATGGCGGCCTGTTCTTTGGATTTGGGCCTGGTCCACTAAAATTGTCCTGGGACACCTTAGAACTCGGACGCTCGATTTTTTTTTCCTTTCCTGTACATGCAGAAAAAGGTAAATGCCCGGTATGTTACACGCTTCATCTGCCACGATGAACTCTCCAGAGGAACCGAAAAAAAATATAGTTGTGGTAACTATACCATGCATCGTCATATGGAGAGGTGGCACCAATTAATTATAGTGCTGCATAAAAGAGAGATTTGGAGGAGAACCCCTGACCTGCTAGTACATTCATCAAAGAAGTGGCACTGAGAGCTTCAGAGGCAAGGGAAACGGTCCCAAATATTTAGAAGAACTTTGGAAAGATTAAAATGACATGTTTAGATTGTGGTAAATTAATTTCATGTGGGCAAATGAGTGTTACTCTAATAAATACAGCATATGAACATCATCATAGTCGATGGTTGGTAGAGACATTTTGACTATATCCTGGACCTGCCCGTCCTCGCCCAAAATGGCGCCGGAATGAATGGGACTCGTAACTCCTTGTTGTGTACTGGTTGCAGAACCTTGAAATCACGAGATACGTATGCAGTTTTGAAGCACATGGCGGGCGGGGACGAGAATTGATTGAATATTTCGACATCCCTATTGATATTAAGTTCTGATGTGTTATTGATTACTGTACTGTTGAAAATTCGAATTAACGTCACCCATGGTACTTGCCCGCAAATGTATATCTAGATAATTTTATTGTAACTGGCCCTGTCGTATTTTAATTATAAAATGTACGTCCGCCGATTCCGTAACTGTTAGACACCTTAGTTTTTGCAACCTAATGGCCCGCCCGTTACGTTCCTCTACAGTGTAAATGTCTATTCATCATATACGATTACAGTTTGCTCCGTGGCAGGCCCACGTGGTTATAGGCTCGTATTTGTATAATGAAATTTTCACAATAAAGGTTTTTAAAAGAAAACATGGTAGTAGTGTATACATTGGTAAAGTTTTTAATAATAGTCACTGTTTTAGAATCATTAAAAGGCAAGTGAAATAAAGCAGACCAATTACATGAAGGGTAAAAGGTATAATACGAAGGAACGCAGTAAAGATAAATGGTCAAGGGCTGTTGTGTTTTCTATTCCTGCAACATAAAGTGATCGATAAGAATCTCATATTCAGGCGTATCGGCGACTAAGACAGCAGGTCGACCCTCTTTTGCTCAACGGCTCCGTCATGGGACGAAGAAACGCTCTTTTTCTCGAAAAAAGAATATATTTTACTTGCAGGACAGTTGTAAAATTTCCGGGAAAGTACATTAGCCTGGAACATTATAACATATATTTAAGAGAAAATAATGTTCGGAAGTAATTAAAAGCGTAATTTTTAGGTGATATGACCAAGGCTTTCATCATTAGAATAAGAAAAGTAAAATGAACCAATGAAAAGTTTTATTAACAAGTCACATGACTTGTTATGCTTACGTTACGCGCTGCGCGCCCCGGATGACTTCCGGATGCGCTAACGCGGCGCGTCATATGACGCATTACGCGACAACGCAGGTCCAGAATATAGTCAAAATGTCTCCACCAACCAGCGGTCGAAACACAACCCCTTTCAGCAGGCTAAATAGTTCTGTTAAATGACAACAGAAGGGACAGGCAACAAGAACCATCAGTCAAAGAGGGGAGGGCTAGTTCTTCTCTACCGGGTTACATTGGGGCGCTACCGGAACTGATCGAATTGGTAGTCTACAGTGTTTCTGGATGTTTCAGACCGAAGCTGGGGTTAGCATGAGAGCAGCACCATTTCGTAGCTCCGTTGTGGCCATTCCGCAACCAATCATGGCAGCCGCTCTTTATCGTTATTTTGGGCGGGGTGGGTGGCGGAGCCGAGCTGTTTTGCAGCCATCATTGTGTGGAGTTCAGTTCATCTCACTAGTTTTGTATTTGTCATGAGGGGTTGTTCCTAATGTTTCTATTTTAGCGAGGTCAAAAAGAGATCCCATTAGTGGCCTACTGATTTTGCTCGATTCCTTTTCTTTTTTTTTACACGATTTTTCGTTATCTGCAAAGACTAAACAGAGTATTGCGACTCTGTGTTTGTTTGTAAATAGAGAATGAACCAAAGAGAACTAATTCTAAAACAGTAAATACTTGGATAACAATCAATCAAATGGAGAGAGAAGCAGGCACGACGGATTATAACGGGGGCAAAGGCCTGCGTTAACTACCTTTCACTATCTGCAAAGAGAGAGTACTCCTAATAGAAATGAGGGGGGGGGGGCACCATTCAAAGCAGATCAGTGTGCATAAACACGAAAATGTTTTCACTTACCACGTACTTGACATTCGACAGCTTATGATATTTGCTATTAAAAAACCATTGAAATTCACTGAAAAAACCATAGGTTATAGACCATATATAGTTAGGAATTAGCATTTACAAAACCTTGAAAATTCACTGAAAAAACCATAGGTTATAGACCATATATAGTTAGGAATTAGCATTTAAAAAACCTTATTTTACTCACACAAAACCATTGAAATTCCATATATAGTTAGTTGCACTAACTATATATCGCGCACCCGCAATCCACTGCTGATCATGTCACATATTACATCATTCATGACATGGTCAGTGACATCACTGATGACATCACTGATGACATCTCAAATGACATCACTGATGACATCACTGATGACATCTCATTTGACATCAATGACCACATCACTGATGATATCATTCATGTGACAATACAATGCATCTCCTCACATTTTAATATAACCTCTGTTTCACCCAGTGTTAAATACAGAGTATAATTTTTGAAACCATTGACACACCAATACTAGTTACTACATACGTACTCACTGATTCCTACGTCTACACACACATTCACTCATTCACCCATACAATCATTCATACATACAATCACTCATCTTTACAACACTATCATATGCACTCATACACCTATACAGACACTCACACTCTGCCACTCATCCATGGAGTTACTCACACACCTAGTCAGTCCTGTAAAGAATCAATCACACTTCCATTTTCTTGTCTATACAGTTAAACATAGAGCACCTTACATTTTCAAACATATAGTAACACATACTTACTTTCTTATACAATCATTGATACAAGTACACATTGATCTGCACAGAGTCACACACCTCCCAGCCAGCCACACACACACTCAGTCTCCCATACAAATACTTGGACAATCAATCAATAACCCATATAGTTAATCATATAGCTACTGATCAACACATGCAGTAGTTTACAGAACAACAGACATAATGATGCACAAATTAAGACAGTTTAGTCACTAACCCATGCACTCAGTGAGACACATTTAATCACTCACTCATACATTCAGTCATGCACCTACTAAATCCTTCGTCCAGACAGTTATACATCTACTCATTCTTCAATATCTAAAACATATTTAAACTTTACAGAAACACACAGTCACTGGATGATGTCATCAGTGATGTCATCAGTGATGTCATTTGAGATGTCATCAGTGATGTCATCAGTGATGTCACTGACCATGTCATGAATGATGTAATATGTGACATGATCAGCAGTGGATTGCGGGTGCGCGATATATAGTTAGTGCAACTAACTATATATGGAATTTCAATGGTTTTGTGTGAGTAAAATAAGGTTTTTTAAATGCTAATTCCTAACTATATATGGTCTATAACCTATGGTTTTTTCAGTGAATATATATATAGATATATATATATATATTTATCTCTTCTCACATTCATTGAATTTAAATGGTTTTTCCAGCTGTATTCACAGATGTTTACTTATTGTTGACGATTCACTAAAACTACTTCCCCATTCACTGAAATGATCCAGTTTTTCCCCTGTGTGTGTTCTCTGAGGCTGTTTTAGGTGTGATAATCAACCAAACCTCTTCAAACATTCACTGAAATTATATTTTTTTTCCATTGTGTGTTCTCTGGTGCTGTTTTAGGCTTGATAACCGACTAAACATCTTCACACATTCACTGCAATGATATGGTTTTTCTCCAGTGTGTGTTCGCTGATGAATCCTTAATGTTGAAGATTCAATAAAACTACTTCCACATTCACTGCACTTGAATGATTTTTCCTGTGTGTGTGTTCTCTGATGTCGTTTTAGTCCTGATACATATATAAAGCTCTTCCCACATTCACTGCACTTGAATGGCTTTTCCCCTGTATGTGTTCGTTGATGAACCTTCAATGTTGATGAGTCACTAAAACTACTTCCACATTCACTGCACTGGAATGGTTTTTCCCCAGTGTGCGTTCTCTGATGCCGTTTTAGGTTGGATAATCGACTAAACCTCTGTGCACATTCACTGCAATGATATGGTTTTTCTCCAGTGTGTGTTGTCTGATGAATCCTTAATGCTTTAGATTCACTAAACCTCTTCATACATTCACTGCAATTGAATGGTTTTTCCCCTGTGTGTGCTCGCAGATGAATCCTTAATGTTGATGAAGTCCTAAAACTACTTCCACATTCACTGCACTGGAATGGTTTTTCCCCTGTGTGAGTTCCTTGATGCTGTTTTAGGTGGGATAATCGACTGAACATCTTCACACATTCACTGCAGTGATATGGTTTTTCTCCAGTGTGTGTTCTCTGATGGTGTTTTAGGTCTGTTAATTGAAAAAAGCTCTTCAGACATTCACTGCACTTGAATGGTTTTTCCCCTGTGTGTGTTCGCAGATGATTCCTTAATTTTGACGAATCAATAAAACTACTTCCACATTCAGTGCAATGATATGGTTTTTCCCCTGTGTGTGTTCGTTGATGTCTTTGTAGGCCTGATAACTGAATAAAGCTCTTTACACATTCAGTGCATTTGAATAGTTTTTTCCCTGTGTGTGCTTGCTGATGGGGTTTTAATATTGATGACAAACTAAAGCTCTCACTGCATGTGTCTGAGACTTCTCTCTTGGTTAGCGTCTCTGGGTCTGGTATATACTTGTTTAAATCCCTTGACTGTACTTCCTGAAGGGTCATCATGACTGATAAAGCACTTGTGTTATTCTTGCATTCCCTGTATGTATCGTATTTTGCACGTTTGCTTATAGATTAAAGAATAAAGTGTAATGATCAACAACTACTCCCCAAACTCATAATGTGTGTAAGGCTTCTTCATGGGCGATTGTGTCTTGAGACTGGATAATGGTTCTGCATGCTTGCGGGTAAAGATCCATTGTCCTTCTGGTCGGTGCACACTGGGACAGTGCTCTGTATTTTAGAAAACAGAACCCCTATTTCTTTTAGCCTTCAGTTGTCTGACTCCACTCCGTTGCGCTTTTCACTGGTTGCTGTGGATTGGTCTGAAACAGTTTACAATACACCTCTAGCACTGGATGGTAGTCATTAGTCTTTTAGGAAGCAGAGCACTGCTGTAACCACCACATACCAACCTCGTGATCAAAGCTGGTATTGGACATGTTTACACAAGAGGAGATTTATCAGTGTTGTCTTAATTTTCTAGAGGTAATTTCTTCGTTTTGAGGCACGAAGGTGCACAGCTGAGACTCGTGGAATCACTGAATTTCTCGTGTCCCTTGTCCCTTCTTTCAGGATGTCTCAGTTTATGTTCGGGTTCAGCTGGCTCTGACGGCACTTATGTTTTCCTGAATACTGGAACTCAATATTTCGGACTTCATCTTTGCAGAGTTACAGTGTTATCTTCCTTATTTTTAAACATTTCGTCCAATCAAAGATTGTTTTCTGTCGGATGTAAAAAGATTTAAAATAACTTAAAGTGAAACATAACGGAATGTGCTTACACAATTCTCAATTGATTGTATAAATATTTCTTCATTACCATTTCTGAAACTTATGAAGGCATATTTAACCATACACAGAAATTTACATAAAAGTTGCTTTGACTGTCACATCTTACTTATTTCAGCAAAGGTGTTCATGAGTAAGTGAGTTAAAAAAAGGGCGCTCGCATAGCACTCATACACTAGTTACAGCTTTAGGTAGATGCATATTGGCAAGGTTTTGTAAAACAAGAACAGCTCTTTGAGTAAGAGATGGATCAAGAAGACTCAAGACAGATGGGTGCACATCAGGATGTTGTGCCATAAATCAAATATTACTGCTCGCAGAGATGCCTGGCTTCCTCCACTGCACCCACAATATGCAGTAGAGCAGCAGTTTCATGATTGTATTTACTTTGTGGTTTTACTTCTCTCAAATATTTTTAAGTTTGTCAGTATTATCCATCGGGGTGGGAATTCCCAGCTGGACGAGGAGATTGAGCTGGGCTGCTCTGTGGTTTAGTTGTCCCACCTCTAACTTTAGAGCTTGAGATAGCACACCAGCCTGGTGGCACACTAGTTGAGAGCTGTGGTGCATAAGCATAGCAAGAGCACAGATGGTGCTCCAAAACCAAAGCCTGTTAGCACCCTTTCACCCCTGGACCATGCCCAGCACCCCAAGCACTCTCTTAAAAACATCTCTTAAGTCAAACTGCTCTGTCCATATCTCCTACATCTCTGCTGCCCTCCATACAAGGTAGGGCCTGTTCTCAAATGTATTCACCTGCACCTCACATGCATAGACCTGCTTTCAACATTCCTTTTCCAGCACAAAGCCTGTGAACAAGATTTTCTAACCACGTAATTCCCATGACTTTTCATGGGTCCCTCCTCCTACTCATGCAATTCAACATCACCTGTACAAACCACCGTGGCCACATTTAATGGAACAATACTGAGGTGCACTCATTCTTTCCACAAGATGGAGAATGCGCCAGAACAGCGCACGCTGCACATAAGATAAAGATAAAGTGCCTTCTGCGACTCTCACACATGCCTGGCAATGACACAGCCCCTACACAGCTTTTACAAAGGACCAGATGCTTAGCAATGCTTTTCAAATACACACAAAATGCCATAGACACAGCTCAACAATGTAAAATTAAATTAATTAATGGAGTGAAAGCCACCAGCAAATGATCCAAAGCGTGCCACAGGCCACAAGGGTCTTTACTATCTCAGCTGCTTCCTACAGCAGCACAGCTTAATGGCACCAAAGTGTTCTTCCTTTGATAAAGGTGCTATGCATGTGGTATTTGTACAGCACAAACCTAACCAAAAAGAAACAGAGCTCCCTTTCAGGTCCAAGGCAGGGACAGAGTCAACGAGTGATAGGTGAGGCAGCTGGATAGTGGATTGTTACTGCATTGTGATCGAAGAGCCTGAAACTAGCAGCGTGTGTGATAATTCCTCAGCAGCTTCTCCTCTATGACAGGTAAAGCAGGTGCAGGCCCAGATCAGACAGTAATAATAGATTTATAGCTCAGTAGCATTTTGAGATAAAGAACTGGGTAGTAGGACGCTGGCTTCCAATAGCACAGCACTGAACACTCCACCTCAGCCAATCTTTAACGATTGTTTGAAGAACAGAGCAAAAGGAAGGTGTGTTAAATGCCGACCATTAACCTTTCACCAGCTGCACACGGGGACAGCATTGGCTAGATGGAACGCTGTGCTACCGCAACCGCTCAAGTCATGCATGCGCACGCAACAACATGCTGCGAGGGGTTACTTGAACCCTCGATTCCAATTCACACAGTTTAACTACACACATCACAGTTATCTCTCTCCCCACCGTATCCAGCGCATGTTTCTTGATTCAAAACCAGAGTGCCCGTCCTGTAAACAGGCTGACGCTGGCTTCTGACATATGGTGTGGGAGTGCCCACCACTACAGGTGTCAAGGCTTGAGGTTACAGCCACCTTAGCGGAACTGGCAGATCATACACGGTCACCTACTTCTGAATCCTGCCTGCTAGGCCTTCACCCTAAAGCAAAGGGGGGCAAACACTTACACCGGTTCATAGACCTTGCATACGTACTTTTCAAGTGACAAATAAAAATGTACTGGAAAGCAGCCTCTGTGCCGGACATTAAGAGGCAGCTGCATACTCTCCTGCACTGTGCACGAGCAGAGGCAAACACACCACACATGCTACTCACTAGAGGAGTGGGAGAGTGGGTATGGGGAACTGGGATATATATAACTTTAGAATAGAAGCCAAGAACGATATTAGACCACCATGAAGAAACTATTTCTGGGACCTCATGAATGTATAATTTCTGTACAATTGTACCGAAGTATGATGTATATCATCCTGTTCATGTGATCTCTGTTACGCTGTGGATGGTGGGGCTGGGAGCCGTGCCAGCAGAAGTCTTAGATTAGACATCATGTGTTCTACCCATTTGTGTTCCCTGCAGCCTCCCCCTTACACCCACTTCCTTATAATTTATTGATTTATTGACGCTCTGTCTGCTATTAGGATTGGCATGTTTTATAGTCCTCACCGTCCTGCTCGCCTTGGGATCACCCTTTACCTTAGTAGATCTTGCTCTGACACTGATGTAAATAGCAATGCTGCCCAACCATGATGTGTTTACATATGTCACATATATGATGTCATTGATGCTCCCTGCAACCTGTATCCCTCAATGTGTTTCCTCTCGTTGGTGTTATAAAAGAATAAAAAAGGAATACAAACTTTCACCAGCTGCAATCAAATCTTTATGAGATAATTAGATGCAAACATACCTCCATCCTGCACATCTCGGGACTAGACTGCTGGAAACAGATCAATGGGAAATGAGACAGGTTTGGAAGTGAGCAACAATGAAACATCACCTGAAAGAGCAAATTCAAACAAGAGAGTTAAGAGAAGATAGATGGATATTAGAAATGGCAATAGGGACAAGCAAGAGAAGGAAATAAACTCAACATTCTTTGGATAAACACTAGCCCAGTGAATTTTTACAGAGCAAAAGTGTTTTAAAAGTTTGTAAAACACTGAAAAGAACACCACAATTTAGAACCCATAGAAACTGAAACCAAAAAAACAATGCATCTTGTTTTCAATGTTCATTATTCGAGAAAAGGACTTGCTGCATGCACGGGAGGATTAACAACGAGGACTAGTGTGCCATGACGGTGCACCAGGTGCAGTTATCTGTAGTCATGCATTCCAATGGGTTCTGGGAAGTGCAGTCATTTTGTAACTGCATTTAATGTAGAAGCTGATAAAGCGAGGGATGAAATGAAATAGTCTAGACTTTCTGAATCTTTACACTTAGGAAAATCTAAATTCTGAGCACGCATACAACACATAATGTGAAGTGCGCACTTGGATGAGAACAAACAGATGGCAGACAAGAAAAGAAGTGGAGGAGAGCAGAAGGGAAATAAAGAGAAAGAACTCCATTGGACCTAGCATGAGGCAGGGATGTCCCCTTTCACCCATACTCTTCCTCGTAGCCCCAGAGCCCCTCACATTCACACTATACTGCTCAGAATACATTTGGGGAACTGAAACCATAGCCGGAAACCTGGAAATTATGTTGTAAGCAGACAACATACTCCTCACTTTATCGTTTCCAGAACGTTCGCTGCCAGCACTCATGTCCACCATATCAGACTTTACAGTGTTTTCCAGGAACAAAATGAACTGGACCAAAAGTTGGGAAACAGAGACAAGTTACATTAATGCCGCACCAGGGCATAACATACAATTCCCCAGCGGCTTGCCTCCTAAGCGTATTTCCTAAACGTAAAGCCAATATGATTTCCTCGGGATGTGCAGATATAGCCCTGGTTCATGCACGAAGCTAGACAACCCTCTTTTGGAACCCCTCAGGGGACCCACAAACAAGTGGGGAAATTAACTAATCAAATGGGCCACATGCAAAGGGAACAATACTAAAAGCCGAAGCACAGAAGGGGCTGAGGAGTCCAAAACACACACAGGCATGGGAAATGATTCATTATTCAAGACTGTCTCCATATAGATGATACAGCTGATTACTCCCACTGTTGGACGATGGCTCCACTGGGGTAGAACCGATCGTCTCACCCCTGGTCTCCAAATGTAGCAGCTAAGTCCTTCCTGAGGGGTTCTCAAAACATTTGAAACTCTTCGGGAGGAATTCGACCTCTCCAAATTACCAGCAGTTGAACTGAGCCCTCAAGACCTCCAGAGTGAATCAAATATCATCTCGGACTCTACTACTAACTCCTACTGAGACAAAATGGGCAAATATAGGAAACTTATCAGTGGTCTCTACACTATACTAATTGAAGATCTTTTTCCTGGCCGCTGCAATCTAAACGAATATCCTCCAGTATTCTGCCCCTCTGGATAGGGATCAGCCCTTGCTGGTGGCTGACTACCCGCCCCCAATCACTGTTTCCTGCTGCTGGACGCACCATGAGTTGAGAAGGGGCTGAAAACACGGTCAGCGGCATATACACAGACATTGAGGAGGAGTGGTCATCCCATGGGGACTCCCGCTGTGGCGGCTGGGGATTGAACTTGGCTATCTCCCCCACTGCTGCTGGCTCCCCTGAGAGAGGAGACAGGGCTGACAATACCTGCCAAGACCTCAGAGTGGACCGTGAGGGTGGCAGTCACCCAATGACATTCCGTTGGGGCCGCAAGAGGCGAATAGGCACCTCTCTCATCTTTTGCCTCTGTATGCGAGGCGGCCTTCCCCTCACACCAATTCTGATTGTAGTACTGAAATTCCCGAACTCGTGTAACAAATCTACACTCGGAGAATAAAACTTCGTCGTAATATGACGAGTCTGGTATCAAAAGACCGAGAATGGCAAGTACATTATGTACAAGCATTTTCGTCGCATTCGAGTGACGACGTCACCTCGAATCCATCATTTATGCCCTGAACCCTTGGCTTCCATTTTGTATACGGCAGCCATTTTGCGTGTTGCCCTTCACATAGGCTTAATTCAATATCAAACGGCCACGTACTCCTTGATCAACCTTTTCCTGACCCGAGCAAGTTGGAACCATTGCCCCAGGCCAAGCTCGCTTGGTCAGTTCCTCTCCCAGTGGCCGGTCGAGATAGCATCTAGGTGCAACCGGCCATAAAACCTCTTCATGCACACACACCCTGCCGAATCTCGCCCACACCTGGCTCTGCTCCTTTTCTCTGACTTGCTTTATGATGGGGAGGTGCTCGTTTTATTAAGGGTACACCGATATCTGATTGAAATGCCAGACCTTACCGAGTAGTTTATTATGGGTTTGACAAACGAAATGCGAAACTTGTCATCATAACTCTGTTACTTATTTGTGTTTGAAATATGTGAATAGTATCCTGAAAATCTAGGAATGTTTGCCCGAAGCTTATTATTTTGTATAAAGAGAGAAGCCTGACTTCGTGAATTGCGGCAGTCTCCTGAGAACATACTTCCCGTGTGTTGTACTTCTAGGACGCTTGTTACCTTGGTTGCAGCCAATAAAATCGATCTTTGAATTCACCTAGAAGACTCTGAGTTTCTGTGGTCTGAATCAGGAAAGGACTCGTGGTCTTCGGGTGTGTTTCCCTGACACCGCTGGGTTACCGGGTTAGCCCCGGTTCTGAAAAACCCAGTACCACAGTTGGCGCCCAACGTTTGGGGCGATTCCAGCGGTACCGGTCCAGCCAGAGGTTCGTGAGGAGCTTCGTGTGAAAATTCCGGAGGACGGCCAACCACCTCATCGACCCCTGCATGTCGACGTGGTCCGAAGGTCTTTGCTGCGAGGTTCCCCGCTTCCCGACGGCTACGAAGGACTGCTGCCCTGGCTATCGCCCTGATTTGGACCCTTGAAGTTTGGTAGAGCGAAACACTGAGACGAGTCTTCTAAGTGACGTCATCGACATTTCAGTTAAGTATAAGTGGAGCGTCTCCCAGTCCTTAGTGGTTCTTAGTCTTGGGTATCCTTTGGGAAAGTTTTGTGTTGGTACTTGCAAGCACCAAAACCGAGGGACTCGTGTATTCACGAGAAATATCGTAATCGGTAAATCCTTCGAAGTTTGAAGCTAGACTAGAGAGCGAAGATGCCTGGTCTTAGCAGACTTGGAAATTTGTTATGTCTTGGTTGTAGTAAGAGGGACTCCCGATTGGAGGACTCGTGTCCGGTTCCTCCGATTGGAACTCCGACGTATGAACTATAAGCATGGGCGTAAAATCCGTTCCGCTCGCGGATTTTGCGGATTTTCGGTAAATTCGCAATCCGCGAACTCTCGCGAACTTGCTGAAAATTCGTAAAATCCGTGCGAAGGGGATTTTTTGCTTGGTCGCACTTGCCAACTAGAATACTATACAATTTCGCGGGAGTAAATACTTGCGAACACGTAGATGCGGCAAGCAGCGACAATCTCTCAATTGCGAGATTGCAAAATTTGCAATTTCGCACAAGAAATCCACCAGCAGGCAGCATAAACCTTGAAAATTATGATTTTTATCAGAATAACTCCTCAGGTTGACATTTGCCTGCACTTTTTCTTTGCAAGGAGTCCATTTTGGGGGGTGGGGTGAGAGGAAGGAAGTGCCCCACAGTATCCAACTTCCTGTTCCTGTCCTCCAGGCTCCTCCCAGTGCTTTCTTCATGTGCTGGTCACTTTGATTTGGATCTTGACCTGGAAGGATGACTTTTGTGGATGCTGCTGGATATTTGGATTTTTGCAAAACTGAAAGCACTCAGCAGGTGCAAAAGTTCAATCTTATCATTAGTAACCATTCCCTGTAGTGCTTCCTGAGGGGCCCCTTCAGAGTTCATTTGCCTACTTGCAACTATTCTATGACCCTGCTCTGACCCTCACAGCAGGCTCAGAGAATAGCTACAAGTATACAACAAAGGTCCTGTTAAAAAAATTACACTGCAACAGAAAGCAATTACAGACAAAACTGAAAGCACTCAGCAGGTGCAAAAGTTCAATCTTATCATTAGTAACCATTCCCTGTAGTGCTTCCTGAGGGGCCCCTTCAGAGTTCAGCAAATTACAGATAAGGAAGCAGGTGCCAGCCAGACTGGAAGTTTAAATTCAGTGACACATTAATCAACCCCAAATTAATTCATGTCAGTTGAAGCAGGGCAGGTGTGCTTGCTTTTTTTCACCCCCATAATCTACAGTGATAAACCAACCAGAGGGTGGCAGTGATATACCAGAGGGTGGCATGGGTGTACCAGAGGGTGGCAGTGGTGAAACAGAGGGTGCTGTGAACCTGTGATGATGAACCAGATGTAGAAACAACATAGTCGCGGCCGTTGCGAGCCGACAAGTAAGTTCGCAATTGCGAACTGGTACAGAACCCTCGCGAACTGGCAGAAATCCTTGCGAACACACAAAAAAAAAAATCCACTAATTCGCGAGAGTTCGCGGATTTTGCGGATTGTGAATCCGTAAATACGCAAGTTCGCGGATTGCCAATTCGTAAAATTTGCCCATGCTTAATGAACTATATGCGAAGCATGGAGTAGGCCCCATTGCATATAACGAAGTATGGATCAAATACACCAGAAAAGACGGTGTTCTAAAATGGCCCCAATATGGTAGTTTTGATACCGAAATCCTAGATAACCTCGAAGTTAAATTATTCAAGAAGAAAGCCCGGCCGGCGATGTTTGACTCTTTCCGCCTATGGCGTATGGAAGCCAAACAAAAGGAAATTAAATTAGAAAAGAAAAACAAGAGAGAAAAAGGTATTTTGATAATGCAAGCTGCTATGCAGTATAAAGATAACGAAGAAGAACAGAAGTGTGAGCAGTTGCACAGGAAACAGAAAATGGTAATAGATAAATGTTATCCAGTTCTACCAACTCCTAAACAAGATGCAGCGAAAGAACTTGAAAAAGATCAGTTAATGGCGCATTTATTAAGTTCTCCACCGCCCTATGCGCAAAATGCCACAGCACCTTAGCAACCTCTAGTTGCACCACCTATAGTTGCTATGCCTCCTGTTCTTCCACAGCACCCACCAGCTACTCTTCAGCTGGCTTCCGCTCCTCTGGTACAGCCTTCTCAAGGCGCACCGATCACATCTGCTCCATCTGTGCTTACTACGACTTTGCCTGGTACACTTCCTACTTCTCCTAATGTTCCCTCTACTAGCGCTTCTGCTTCTGCCTTATCTCACCCAGTGTTTCCACCCGTTCTCCCGTCAGTTTCTCCTTCCGTTCGACAGAGAATGGCCAACACTGTTACTAATATTTTCTCACCTTTCTTTGGGTCACCTAACACGACCCCTAAACAGACACAAAGACAGTTGCGGAGTCAACTGCCTGACTATCGAGAGAGAGATTTACTGAACAGTTTAGCACGTAAATGGGTTATGAACACTGCGAGGTATGATGTAGAATCTGTCATGGAAGTCTTCCGTCAGTGGGAAGCACCGACACAGAGATACGTGTTTAAACAAATGTGTGTTTTTCTCTGTGAAGATTTAGAAGACAATGATCTAGAATGCACCCGCCCGAGTTATGTCAAGTACGGTTCCATTTCGCAGAAGGCATGATTGTAGGTCCCGAAGTCGAAGGAGCAGTTGAGGTATTATTGTCATATCGGAGTAAGGGGAACACTTCTCAGTCACAATCCGAGCGTAGTGAATATGGTAGGAAAAAGGCGCGACAATACCCCATGAGAGAGGTTCCGCCACAATGGAGAGATGGTGACGTAAACGCTAACCCACCTATTCAGCCTCATTTCCAGCGTGTTTGGATACACGTTCCATGGAAACCGGCCGAAGTTTTAGCACTTAAACAGACGTTACCTGATCTCCGTAAAAATCCCGCAGGGTATTACAAGGAGTTGTCACAGACTGCTGGGTCATGCATTATGAATTTAGCTGATATCGACATGTTGTTTGGGAACGTTGTTCCACAGCCTTTATGGGGAAAGATTTGTCATACAGATCATGATCAGGAATTAGGTGATTCATGGGCTAACATTGTTGCCACAGATGCCCTACAAATTGGTGGCGCTAAACCCGAGCCTTTGATAGCAGAACACCCTGGTAGGATAATTGAGTACATGAAAACGATAATGCCTGCGATACGCGTAAATTGGGATAAATTGCCTGCGTGTAAGCAGAAAAAAGATGAAACAGTATCGGATTTCTTCACCAGGTTTGAAGAAACTTTTGTCGACCACAGTGGTCAAGACATGAGCACAGAAGGTGGTCAACGATTGTTCGTCGACAAATTTGTGCACAATCTGCTTCCTGAGTTGTGTAAAAAGTTAAAGGATTCAGAGAGTTCTTGGGCAGTTTCTTCCTCAGCACTGATATTGGCCACAGCGCAATATTACGAAAATCGAGACAAAGACGAAAAAGATAGAGCAGAAAAGAAAACGAAAGAGTTGAAAACAAAGGTTTTGTTACAGCAAGCATACCCGCCACGTGGTGGTGGTCAGAATAATGGTGGTCAGAATAGCTACCCGAATAATTATCAGCAGCCTCAACAGCATCAGAGGAACTCACAAAAAGTCAAGTGTATTCAACCGCGTGTCACAGTAGGCCCCAACCAATGTTCGTATTGTAAGGAAGAAGGTCATTTTAAGTATAGCTGTCCTATTCTGTTACAGCGTGCTAATGGTGGTTCAAGCACAAGAGGTAGAGGTGCTCAACAAGCACCTAGAGGTAGAGGGCGCGGGAACGTCCCCCTGGACGCACGTCCCCTTCCTCCTCAGAACTCTATGAACAAATTCGATCAGCAGAATAACGAATCTAACAGGTCAGCTCAGTACTACGCTGACGATTACTATGCAGAAAGTGAGAATTGGGGAAATAATGACTGCTAGGACAGCCATAGACAAAGAGAGGGAGTTGTTTCAGTTCCAGTAGACCAGACAGGACCATACGTTAAGGTGACTACATCAGGTGTCTCAGAACCTTTTCTGTTAGATACTGGTGCTACAAAGAGTTCAATAATGCACTCAAAACTCCCTGGCGCACCTTTGTCTGGCAAAACGAACGTTTCCGTAGGTTTTTCTGGCGCCCCGGTTAGAAATCCTATTTCTGACCCTTTGTCTCTTTCTGTTGGTCCTTGTGAATTAGAAGCACCCCTTATTCTAACAACAGGTTGTGGTGAAAATTTGTTAGGACTAGATCTGTTAAAAAGGTTATATGCAACTCTGTACTGTTCTCCTTCAGGAGTACAACTTACTTTAGGTAAGAAAGTGGTTTCCTCAACATATTTGTCGAGGGATGGAATTCCAACAGAATTGTCGTCCCTTCCTAATACTCTTTGGGCTACTGGTTCCAACGATGTGGGTCTTTTGGAAATTCCGCCATATGTCATAACATTGAAAGCCAATGTGAAAATGCCACGAATTCCCCAATACAAAATACCTTGTGAAGGCGAAAAAGCTTTGTTAGCGATCGTTCACGATCTGATAGCAAAAGATGTCATTGAAGAAACAAGGGGAAATGTTAGCAATAGTCCTGTTCTGCCTGTTTTGAAATGAACTGATCCTTCTCAACCACCTGTTTACAGATTGGTGATTGATCTGAGAGAGGTCAATAAAATAGTTGTGCCACAATTTCCAGTTGTTCCCGACATCACTGCCCTATTAACTATGATCCCAGCTTCTGCAACATGGTTTTCGGTGATTGACTGGAAGAATGCTTTCTTCAGCATCCCGATCGCTGAGGGGAGCAGGGATATTTTTGGCTTCTCTTTAGGTGGACGAAGTTTCCGCTTTAAACGCGCAGCTCAGGGCTACTGTGAAAGTATATCAATATACAGTCAAACTCTAAAGACACAGCTTGATACGATTGTTTTACCCGACGGCGCTACCCTCATTCAGTATGTTGATGATTTGCTTGTCGCAACAGATACTGAGGATATATGTAAAGAAGCCACATTGTCGTTACTGCGTCATCTATGTGAATTGCATCACAAGGTGTCACTTTCCAAACTACAATATTGCCGACAAGAAGTGACCTACTTAGGTCATCTCTTATTGAAGGAGGGAAGGAAACTGACCCCAGAGAGAATTCAGGCAATAGCGAAATTGAGTGTGCCAAGAACACAAAAAGAAGTGCGTGCTTTCTTGGGTATTACCTCGTACTGTAGACAGTGGATACCAAATTAAAGATACACCCAATCCCATTCCTTGGTCCGAAGAGTGTCAGAAAAGTTTTTCGGAATTACGCACAGCATTGTGTTCGGCTCCTGTGTTAGGCACTCCTGACTACAGTAAGCCTTTCACACTATACGTCCATGAGAAACAAGGTTGTGCGTTATCAGTACTGACACAGTTGTTTGGAGACAGACAACGTCCATGTGCATATTTCTCTTCGACTTTGGATCCGGTGGCTCAAGCATTGCCAAGTTGTTTAAGAGCAACAGCGGCAGCAGCTGTTTCTATTCGACAGTCTGCTGGTCTCATAATGAATAATACGCTAGTGGTTATGGTTCCACATGCGGTAGACACATTATTGAACCGAACAAAGACACAGCACTTAACTAGTGCTCGACTGTCAGGGTACGAACTAACACTACTAGCGAGTCATGTGCACATAAAACGATGTAATGTACTAAATTTAGCCACATTGTTGCCTACCGTAGAGGAACTAGATGCTTCAGAACAGCATGATTGTTTTCTCAGAACAGAAGAGGAAACTAAAGGAAGAGTAGACCTTTATGATACTCCTCTTGCTGAATGTGATGGTACATTGTGGGTGGATGGTTCATGTTTCAAGCTTCCGAATGGAGACACGACTGCAGCATATGCCGTCAGACTTTGCATACAATTGTTGAAACTGCACGTATTCCACATAAGTCAGCTCAAGCAGCAAAATTGATTGCACTCACGAGAGCATGCGTGTTGTCGAAAGGAATGAAAGTGACTGTCTACACCGACAGCCAGTATGCATTCGGAGTGGCTCATAGTTTTGGACGATTGTGGAGAGAACGTGGGTTCCTGACTTCGCATGGAGCTAAGATTCAGCATGGTCAGTTGGTGAACGAGCTTCTTGAATCACTGACCTTGCCTCTGCATGTGGCGGTTGTGAAATGCAGTGCTCACAAGAAGGTGACTGATGATGTTGGACGTGGAAACGCATTTGTTGATGAAGTCGCGAAAGAAACCGCGAGGAACGTGATGAGCCGAATGTATGTTGCAGGCCCTGCAAGATGGATTGATGATGTTGGAATGTGTGAAGACACGATAGAAAGTGTGAAGTCTATTCAAGCTGAGGCTACAGAGAAAGAGTTGAGCACGTGGAGAGAGAGTACGGGAAGAATGGATGCAAATGGTTGTTGGATTGAATTGTCAGAGCATCAGAGATGGTTGTTACCCGATGCGTACGTGCTTGCAGTAGTTACAATGGCTCATGGAATGGCTCACATCAGCGTGAAAGGGATTTGCAAGTTGCTGGCTCCAGTATGGCAAAAGTCAGGAATTCCAAAGTGTGCAGAGAACGTTGTCAAGAATTGCATGGTATGTCTGAAACACAATCCTGGCAGGGGAACCCCAACTCCAGCTGGTCATTTTGCACCTCCTACGTATCCGTTCGAGGTTTTGCAGCTAGATTTCATTCACATGGAGAGGTGCAACAATTTAAAATACGTACTCGTTGTTGTTTGCGCTTTCTCAAGATGGGTAGAAGCATATCCCCTAAAAGACAATACTGCCTTGTCTACAGCGAAAGCTCTTGTGAAAGAATTCTTCCCTAGATTCGGAATGCCTAGAATGATCTGGAGTGATAACGGAAGTGAATTTGTGGGCCATGTGATGAAGACTGTATGTGAAGGACTAGGAATCCGACAGAAGTTCCGTGCTGCAAATCACCCCCAATCAGCTGGATTAGTAGAATGTTACAACGGCACGCTTAAATTAAAATTGGCCAAAATTCAAGCGAGCATAGGTCTTAAATGGCCTGACGCTCTACCGCTAGCACTCCTATCCACCAGAATGACTGTGCATTTGCGAGTGAAACTTAGCCCCTACGAAATAGTCTTTGGTCGCCCGGCCAATATATGGGGAGTGCCTAGGCCCACCAAGTTTAGCGAACTGAAACACCCTGTTTTGCTTGATTACCTGTATGAATTGACGGCTAAATTGCGTGTTTTGCATCAACAGGTCAACGACACCCTGCCTCCGGTCTCCGACACTCCAGGACACCTCATTGAACCTGGATCCTGGGTCCTCGTGAGGAATTTTCAACGGACGAAAAACGAGCAGCCCAGGTGGACCGGACCGCACCTGGTCCTTCTCTCCACAAGATCGGCCGTTCGAGTGGAGGGAAAGAAGTCCTGGATCCACGGGGTCCATTGTAAAAGGATCCCTCTACCTCTGCCGTATGACCAGTGGGTCCAGGAGGGTGTCGGCGACTCAGAAACCGAGATCGTGCCTCGCTTCGAATCTTTTAGCGATGCACGTGTAAAAGGAACATTGACCAAACAAGAAAGCGACAACATTCTGCAACCCGTATCACCGTCAAAGCAATTGGACACTACAAAACCTGAACTCTTGTTCCACGACCAAACAGTGCCTGGAAAACGAAGATACAACTTGAGACCAAGAAATACGAACTAATAAAAATGAGTTTTCTTACACTTTAAGGCAAAGACCTATGGACAAATATATATATATATATATGTTCCTTTTTCTTCCATGAACTATTTTTTAAAACGCAGCTCTCCCATCTGAGAAACTTGCTTATTTTTGATTTTCGAACCGCCATCCGGGTTCACGCTGCTAGGGCCGCGATTGCCTAAAGTCTTTGGGGTGCAGCTAACGACGTTAGGTCGGTAGTTCTGGTTGGTCCAAGGGAGTTGCCCTAGACTGACAGAAGCACTCCTTAGCAGAATCAACCTCCTCATCGCGGGCAGCACTCTAGAGAGGATGGAGTTTTTCGAGATGGAGAGACCTGCCACACCAACGAACTTTAAACATATGTTATGTAAAATAATGACAAAGAAGAGTTTTTTAATATTGTGCATTTTTACGTTATTTAGTGTGATGATGTTTTTAATGGGATACGTTTTATTCTCTTTCCATATAACATTTGCACCCACTACGTCACCTACACCTCCTCACCCTACTGTGTCCTCGCATTCTTTCCACCCTCTTCCTGGCCACGAATCTAATAGACGGTTAGAATTCATAAATAACTCCTTTGTCCAGCTCTTGTACCAATACCAACTAGTAATAAACACGACTAACTGTTGGGTCTGTGGCCTTATGCCCCACACAACGGATAAAGGTATCCCTTATCTAGTTCTGCCTTTCAGTCATAATGGTTCCGTGTGGGCATACAGAACAATGTTTATATATGCACGTGAAGTCCAACCCATACGTTCTGTAAAAGACAACCTCAAGACTAGTGCCCTAGTCAAGGGAATAGTTGACATGATTAAGGAAGTAGCTTCTTATGAAGATACTCCGAATGATGAGATATTCGGATATATAGGTTGGAACGTGACAGGATATGGAGCTGCTCTCAGTGAACAACAGCAAGCTAAAAGATCTTCCCCGATCTGGATTGTACCCCATCAGGGTCACCTATGTCTGCAAGGCATTGGCAAGAATTCCAGAGCTCAGTTAGGGAGAAGTGTCTGCACAGAAACGTATGTTTTTGGGTCTCAGACTTCCCCTGCGTTCTTAGCAGCTAAGGGTACTTATTTCATCTGTCATGACAGAGCCTATACATGGTTGCCCCCTGACTTCTCGGGCTCATGTTTTGTTTTGTTCCTGTTGCCTCCCACATACACAGCAGCGGCGGATTACCATAAGACAAGGGTAGTTAGAGGTGTCTTGAATGAAGAAGACACTGCAGGTCAGGAATTTGAGGACTTTGCAAAGGGTTTTCTGCCGTTCTGGGGACCAATGATTAACAGCAGGAACATAAGGCAATTGACAAGGGTGGTTGAGTCCACCGTGATCAAAACTGCTGGTGCCCTTAGTAACTTGACTGCTGAGCTCCAGTCGGACCGCCTCATGACTCTTCAAAACAGGGTCGCGTTAGATGTCATACTCGCAGACCGAGGTGGGGTATGTAGATTGATCCAATCTAGTTGCTGTATTTTCATCCCTGATAACGCCCCGACAGTGTACCAGGCCATCTCCAAACTGCATAAAATTTCCGACTCTATACATGTGGATAAAGGAGATTGGTCGTTAATGGGATGGTTCTGGGAACTGATATCCGGCTGGGGATGGAAAATTCTGATGGTCATTGGGATGGTCTTAGCCATTCTTTTCCTGTTCTGTCTGTGCGTGCAGTGTGCTCCTGCAATATGTGGCCTCTGTGCTACATCATGTGTAAGGAAACCTGTATCAAGAGACGAGCTTAGTACTAGGATGATGTTACAGCAACATCTCAATGACTTTAGGAATATCGACCTAGACTCAGATTAGCATGAGATTAGGTTGAATTGCCTATGTAAGGGCAAAAGGAGGGTTTGTAGTACTGAAATTCCCGAACTCGTGTAACAACTCTACACTCGAGAATAAAACTTCGTCGTAATATGACGAGTCTGGTATCAAAAGACCGAGAATGGCAAGTACATTATGTACAAGCATTTTCGTCGCATTCGAGTGACGACGTTACCTCGAATCCATCATTTATGGCCTGAACCCTTGGCTTCCATTTTGTATACGGCAGCCATTTTGCGTGTTGCCCTTCACATAGGCTTAATTCAATATCAAACGGCCACGTACTCCTTGATCAACCTTTTCCTGACCCGAGCAAGTTGGAACCATTGCCCCAGGCCAAGCTCGCTTGGTCAGTTCCTCTCCCAGTGGCCGGTCGAGATAGCATCTAGGTGCAACCGGCCATAAAACCTCTTCATGCACACACACCCTGCCGAATCTCGCCCACACCTGGCTCTGCTCCTTTTCTCTGACTTGCTTTATGATGGGGAGGTGCTCGTTTTATTAAGGGTACACCGATATCTGATTGAAATGCCGGACCTTACCGAGTAATTTATTATGGGTTTGACAAACGAAATGCGAAACTTGTCATCATAACTCTGTTACTTATTTGTGTTCGAAATATGTGAATAGTATCCTGAAAATCTAGGAATGTTTGCCCGAAGCTTATTATTTTGTATAAAGAGAGAAGCCTGACTTTGTGAATTGCGGCAGTCTCCTGAGAACATACTTCCCGTGTGTTGTACTTCTAGGACGCTTGTTACCTTGGTTGCAGCCAATAAAATGGATCTTTGATTTCACCTAGAAGACTCTGAGTTTCTGTGGTCTGAATCAGGAAAGGACTCGTGGTCTTCGGGTGTGTTTCCCTGACACCGCTGGGTTACCGGGTTAGCCCCGGTTCTGAAAAACCCAGTACCACATGATGCACTGTGGGAGCCTCTAAGGGAAGAGGACCAACTTGGCGATGGCGCTGGATAACGACGGCCTAATCCTTGCTGACAGACACAGAGGTGAGGAGTAGGGGGAGTGGCATTGATCTGGCCCAGCACTGCACCAGAGGCAACCAATTGCCCTGTGACAGAGACTGAGGATGTGTGAGTGCCCATGGGAGCAAATACTCATGCTGGCTATTGGATTGCCAACATGGTGAAGGAGATGGCTGCAGGGGGCTAGGGACAGATAGATAAATACACCAAACCGTTGGCACTTGTAGGGTCGGCAGAGAGAGGAGTTGAGGGCCTCCCCTACTGCCACAGGAAGTGCAGTTTACACAGCAGCAGTACTTCAAGTGATCAAAGACAACCACAAAGACTTGACAGACAAGATTTATGGGGTAGGGGGTCTTGCGCCTCCGTCAATACTTATGTAACTTATCCTGGCAAGCTATGGAGGCAGAGGGCCACATTTCCTCCCTGCAAGATGTGGCAAGCACAACTACACAACCATAAAAGATTGAATGAGCCGACAACGCATGGAAGATGCAGAATGCCGATGGTGCAGAAATAATCTGTGGCTGGTGAGACTGCCAAAGGGCACGGAAGGACAACAAACTGGGGAGACTAGTTTAAAACATGGATTCCAGACAGAGAGCTATCCCCGTACTTCAATATAGAGAGGGCTCACAGGACGCAGGCCCCAAGTCTGAGCTCTTGGCGGAGAAGGCTTGGTGCGGTGCTGATATACGGCCCCAATTGTGGTTTTTACGAGGGGACTGACTGTGGAGCAACTTTAACATATATAAAGGACTCCCCTCGTATATTGAAATTATGGTGTAAAACAGGACAGCAGACCGTTGAAGCCCTAAGCCTCCCCTTGACTTCAATTTTCTTAGAACAAGCGGCGAATTTGTGCACTTCTCAAATAGTTAATAAATTTATCAAAGACCAAAAAAAAGTTACTTATTGGCGGCATAGGATGCTCTGTCCCCCTATATGCACTGAAGACGTTTGGTGACATCTTTGCTACTTGATGCAACTGATCCCTTGGTATCTGCACAGTCACGATGAAAAAGGTCCTGATGAAGGCGGCTTAAAGCTGCCGAAACGCGCGTAGACCTGTTGCGGGAGCCTTAAATTACATCTTGGCCCATGTTTTTAGCATTGTCATCTTGCTAAAAATTAATTCAGTTCCTTTTACCATCCTAGTTTGTAGTTTGAGTGTGGTATGAATGTTAGCACGTGAGTGTGTTGAGAGATATGGTTGTTACCAAGGGCTATTATTAAATTATTTTGTATATTGTATGTGTATTATATATTCTGTGTTGTAGATATTTATGACTCAATTATTCTTGTTTTGAAAAAAATTTCTTTGATATGAATTGAAAAATGTTTGTTTTGTGATTTCTGATTAATAACAGAATTTATATGAATTAAAAGATAAAAAGAGAAAAAATAAACTTTTATACTTTTTGAATAATTTCAGTATAGTATCTATCTTTTGTCACCTGGTTTGGATATTCTTTAACTTAATTGTATAAATTGAATTAGAAGGCCACTGCAGGAACGCGTTTACATTAGAACCCAAGTCTGCATCTGTCATCATCTGGAGGACAGTACCCTTATTGGATGGTCACCCCCAAACTTTTTGCTTCAGATTCTGTTGGTTAGGACTCTGAAAGTGCACTGGAGCAGGCTGAAATTGATATATGTGAATTAGCATCCCCAATTGGCAATGACTTTAACCCCCTTATAAGTCCCTAGTACATGGTATCAATGGTACCCAGGGCATGGGTGTTAAAGGGGTCAACAGGGCCTGAAGCACTATTCGTGCCACCCTGAGTAGCCCAAGTAAACTACTAACAAGAAGACGGGCAATGCAGACTGCAGAAGAGTGTAAACTGCTTGATCCCAACTCTGCCTTCACCATGTGTGGCAAAGTCAAACGCGATTTTTAATATGGGTCAGTCATCCCTAAAGAAGGCCTCCTGAGGCAGACAAATGGCTTGGCTTGCTTTGACCCGAGGATCCGAGTAAACTCCGAGCTAAGCTAAAGCTAGGCACCCTTCACTGGCTTACCCACCTCTATAAAATAATGGAAATTAAGGGCACAAAGACATAGTAAGGATGTCATTTGACTATCTACAAGAAAATTGATGAAGCAAGAGTAACAACACCACGGAGTAGAAATCCTTGTTTCAAGATTCATAACTTTCTCACTACATCATATTTTAGTTAGTGTATTATGAGACTGGGTTTTCTCTCCCCAAGGGTCAAATGAAATGATCATTGTTTTACAGCGCAGTTTTATCATCACATACTTACTACTAGTGTTTAGTTTGATTTAAGTTTCCATCTGGGTCACTACACAATGGGGTTGTGAGTTGTTCTGAGGGTTGGACACAGGAACTCCTCTCACCAAGAGATATGCCACTGTGCTGTGGAAACTGACCCGGCTAAGTATAGATTTCACAACCAGCATATTTTGGTAAAACAAAGATTAAATGCCAAGCCTCATCGTGAGATGGCGAAAACTTTTGCACTGCCCATGTCTTGCGGTGCAGGTTGGGTGTGAGAGTCTGCCCACCACAGAATGGAATAGGATTAGAGTGTGAAATCAAAGGAGCATAAAGCTTCAAAACCAAATTAGAGCAAAAGAACTGCACATAAAGAGTAGTTCATAAGACTGGGCCGACCCCTGACCTTTTGTCCTTGAACTGGCTGCCATATGAAGCTCAGATACAATAAAAAATTGCATGCATGGCACACAAATGCTCCACTTTAACACCCTCTGTACCTCACTCAGAAACTGGAGCTCTCATGCGGTGCAAGAGCCTCCAGAAGCTCCAGCACACTATTGCTCAAACAAACAAAATTCAAGAAGAAAAAACCTACAATCGAGCCTTCTCGGGTATAGCACCGAGGATTTGGAACTCCCTCCCCCTGAAGTCAGGGTGAATCCTTCCATTGTCCTCTTTAAAAAGGAAGTCAAAGGGCTCTTGATGAAGAAATCTCTGCTTTGGACTGGCTATACCAGTGGACACTGAGGTCACAGTTGCTGATCTGTGGCCCAGCTTCTATGGTGGCGGGAATCCCTCGGCTCTTCATTATTGTGTATTTTTTGCATTGTTGGTTCTGTTTCTGATTGCTTGTTCCCCTCTTGTTATATGTAAACTGTAAAGCACTCTGATACCCGAGTTGGTTATGTTTGCACTACAGAATACTTTCAAAATAAATACATTGTAACAGGCTTCTTCCTTCACAGGCCAATAGTGTTATGTTTAGATATGCTTGTTTGGATTCCATACAGAATCTCATGTGTTGTCATGGAGCGTCTCTGTGTCTAAGATCCATGAAGAGTCAGTTTGTGCCTCTCTTCTGTTGTGAGAGGAGCGTGGCTCGTTGTTCCCACGATTAAACTATTCAGACTAATTAACTGTGTCCTGTTGTGTTACTGCGCCTTGGAGGACACAACATAATTTTGGGCGACGAGGATGAGAAACGTCTCAGACTACACTATTGGTGGCCCTCCATGGACAAAGACATAGAAGGGAGGGTCAAGGAGTGTGTTGTCTGTAGTGGAGCAGAAAAGGGTTTGAAAGTTGTTACACATCCTCTTCAACCCATCTCTTTTCCTACGAAGCCATGGCTTAAGGTGGGCATTGATTTGGTTGGGCCATTCAATTTTCTTCCCCACAACTTATTTATTGCGTTTGTACTAATGGACTTTCACAGCAAGTGGCCTGAAGTCAAGCTTTGCGTGTCTCCCACTGCTAGCAATGCCATACTCTTCCTTAAAGAGATTTTTATGAGGGAAGGGTTTTGGAGGCAATAGTTTCAGATAATGGTGGGCAATTTGTTAATCAGGAAATGAGTGAGTTTTTAAGTGAATCCGGTGTGAAGCATTTAAGATGTTCTGTTGGACACCCACAAACCAACGGTTTAGTTGAGAGAATGAACAGAGTAGTAGTGGAATGTATCAAGTGGGCTAAAGACAACAGTGTTGATGTGGAGGGTGCAGTCAGATCCATGTGGTGGTTTTATCGCACAACGCCACATTCACTTACAAAAATTGCACCTTTTGTTTCACTTAAAGGTAAAGTACCTACTTCTACTCTTTATCCTGCTTGGTTGTTAAGAACCGTTTCTAACAAAGTTTCATGTTGTGTGGATAATGTTGCTTTGGAGTCTCGTGTTAAAGTAGCGCAGAAGAAGATGTCTGGCAGGTATAATCTGAAGAAATCTGCGAAGACAGTTGGATTGTCTCCTGGGGACATGGTTCGTATTAAAAACACTAATTTTGTAAGAAAAGTTGGCATGTCCTTTGGTGAACCCATTTGTGTAGAGAAAGCCTGTGGTGGTGCCGTTATGAAAAGGGGTGGACATTGGTGGAATCTGGGAAAAGTTGTCAAAGTTTAGTCTGCAGTGAATAAACCTTCTGGTTTGACTAATGTGTCTGCAGGCAACACCAATTCTCCAACGGGACCAGCAAATTTATCTTCTTCTCCGACAGGACTTGCAATTGTTTCTGTATCTTCTTCTCCGACAGGACCTGAAAATGTTTCGGTATCTTCTTCTCCGACAGGACCTGCAAATGTTTCTGTATCTTCTTCTCCGACAGGACCTGCAAATGTTTCTGTATCTTCTTCTACGACAGGACCTGCAAATGTTTCTCCAAGTAATGTCTCTGAAACCAATGCGACAAGTCAGGGGCCAAGGAAGTCTATGCGTGTTAGACGGTTTCCCTGGAAGCTGCGTTAAACTTTTCAGCAATCACTTGCAATCTTCATGTTTATGGTCAACTTTGTTGCATTTTTTATGCTTCTCATGTTTATGTTTTGTGCATAATCTGCATTAACTGTATTCTACCATACATTTTTCTTGTACTCTTGTATTTTTCCAAATGATTTTTTTTTATGCTTAACGCTTTCTCTCATTATTTGCTATGCATTATATTGTTTGTTTTCTTTACAAAAAGAGGTAATATGTTATGCTTAGATATGCTTGTTTGGATTCCATACAGAATCCCATGCGTTGTCATGGAACTTCTCTGTGTCTAAGTTCCATGAAGAGTCAGTTGGTGCCTCTCTTCTGTCGTGAGAGGAGCAGTGGCTCGTTGTTCCCACGATTAAACTATTCAGACTAATTAACTGTGTACTGTTGTGTTACTGCGCCTTGGAGGACACACAAGTAGGATGGCAGGATTCTTCAGTAGCAGACTCAGTTCCACCATTCCAAAGTAAATACAGGCAGCTGATACTTTTTAGGTCTCGGCCTCATTCAGCGCATACGCTGCTCTTTGGTAATTCAACAGTCATCACCTCTACCACAGGTAGCTAATCAGCAGTGTCAGGTGCCACAACCTCCATTTACTCACAGTGTAGACCTACAGAGATACAGTACAGAGACAGGATTCTGCGCAGGAGATCAGGTAATAAGAAATTCAAGAGTGAATGTGAGTCCGCAGTATTGATTGAAGGAAGATGGGAGTGATTCGGATGAGAGTTTCTGACGGTGCCTGAGAGAGGGAGAAGTGTGCGTACATGGCGCTACTCTAGAGGTAGATCAATCTGGTCCTTATGTGAATGAAAAGGTGAATGGTATAGATGTGACTTTCCTAGTGGACACAGGTGCTACCCGTTCTACTGTTAGATCAGTGGAAATTCAAAACCTTCCTCTCTCGTGTGAACAAATACAAGTTGTAGGTGTAGCTAACCAAAAGATTAAAACGTCCTTAACAAAACCGGTTGAAGTAGAAATTGGAAACTTTAAAGACATGCATCGCTTCATGGTGTGTGACAGTAGTCCTGTAAATCTGCTTGGCAGAGACATACTGTGCAAAATGAACTGTGCCATATATTGTTCACTAGATGGCATTGAATTCCAAACACCAGATGAAGATAGTTTGTATAAAATGACTATGTTATTGATAGAATCAGAAAAGAATAAACTGTTTCCCGTGTTTGACCGAGAAAAGATACCCGTTGAATTGAAAGAGGTAGTGAAAGAACAAGTATGGGGTTTTACAGGAGAAGAAATTGGACTAATGAAAAATGTAGATCCTGTAAAAGTTTCTGTAAAAGGAGGAGTTACCCAAACATTCCCCAATATAAAATGACAGCAGAAATAATTGAAGGAATTACCCCCATAATAAATAAGATGATTGAACAAGGCATTTTGAGAGAGATAGAAAGCAGTCCTTGTAATTGGCCGATAATGGGATTTAAAAAACCTAATGGAACGTTTAGGATAGTACAGGATATTAGAAAAATTAATAAGATCGTTGTCCCCTGTTGTCCGATTGTACCAAACCCAGCAGTGATTCTATATCAAATTCCACATGATGCAGAATGGTATACTGCCATTGATCTATGTTATGCATTCTTTACTGTTCCATTACATCCTGAAAGCCAGCCAATATTTGCATTCCAGTTCGGAGATCGCATTTTGGTGCCGAATTCCTCAGGGGTATACTGAGAGTCCATCCATTTTTAATCAGTTGCTAAAGAAATCATTAGAGAGTTTGAACATGCCTGGAGAATCTGTATTGGTTCAATATATTGATGACCCATTAGTGGCATCAAAGACGAAAGATGCATGTGTAGCAGACACTGTTACATTATTGAACCATTTGGCAGAAGAGGGACATAAGGTGTCTCCATCTAAATTACAATTTTGTCAGAAAGAAGTACAATATTTGGGTCATAAAATTGCTAAAGGAATTAGACAAGTCACTACAGAAAGAATCAAAATGATACAAGGAATGCAACCACCTAAAACACAAAGACAAGTGAGAATGTTTCCAGGAATGGTAGGTAACTGTAGACAATGGATTAGTGGATTTTCACTGATAGCTAAACCTTTGCAAAGATTAACAAGAGCAGATGTAAAGGACCCTATAGTCTTGAATAAAGCTGAAATGGAAGACTTCGAACAGCTAAAAATAAGTGTATGTGAAGCTCCAGCTTTAGGAATGCCTGACTATGAAAAAGAATTTGAACTGTATTGCAGTGAAGGAGAAGGATGTGCATTGTCCATCCTAATTCAAAGGCATGGAAAATTGAGAAATCAATTGCATATTTCTCAGCTGTTTTGGATCCAGTTGCAAAAGCCTTACCAGGTTGTTTAAAAGCAGTAGCAGCTTCAAGTGTAAGTTTGGAACAGAGTGAAGGAATAGTGAAGTGATTTTCTGTGAGGGTGTATGTACCTCATTCTGTGGAAATTCTTCTCACTAGAACAAAAACACAATTCCTTACCAACAACAGAATGACAAAATATGAGAAAACAATTCTAGGAGCAGATAATGTAACATTTTCACAATGTGTGAATGTAAATCCATCTACACTGTTGCCTGATGTTATGGAAGCTGAAGTAAGAAATTAGGTTGATCACAAATGTTTAGATGTTCTTGAGTATTGTACTAAACCAAGACCTGACATCAGAGATGAATCATTGCCTGAATCTGACTATGTAATGTTTGTTGATGGTTCATGTCTGAGAACAGATGAGGGTGTTTTGAGTGCTGCATATGCTGTATGCACAGCGGCAGATGTACTGGAAGCATCTTGTCTGAAAGGAATTGGTTCTGCTCAAATAGCGGAATTGATTGCTTTGATTCGAGCATGTGAATTGGGAAAAGAGATAAGAGTTACCATAGTGACTGACAGTCAGTATGGGTTTGGGGTTGTCCATGATTAGGGGCAATTGTGGTCCCAAAGAGGTTATTTAACTTCTGCAGGATCCCCCATAAGAAATGCTGAATTTGTAAAAATGTTGATTGATGCAATTCAATTGCCTGATAAAATCGCTGTAGTAAAGTGTGCAGCCCATATAAAAGGAGATGACTACGTCACTAGAGGTAATAGGTATGTCGATTCCATTGCAAAATACTGCGCTGAAAATCTAGCATCTATAAATCGGGACAGAAAAGAAGAACATGTTTCAAGTCCTTTAATGCTAACCACAGTAGTTGAGACTTGGCAGGAAGTAAAACAGATGCAGGAAGACGCTAGTAAGGAAGAGAAAAACAATGGGTTAAAAGCAGGATGTAGACAGAGGGAAGAAGATGAAATTTGGGTTTACAAAGATGAAAGACCAGTAGTGCCTGATAACATGATTTCAAATATGGCCAGAATGTACCATGGTCAAGCTCATATTGTCTGGGATGCGATGATTCGAATGTTTAGACAGACATGGTATAACCCCAAATTTAGGATGAATGCTGAGAGCCTATGCCAGAGATGTCAGCAATTTAATCCAAGAAGGAAAACAGTTGTGTGCTTGGGAACCATAGGACGGGAGGGAGGTCCATTCACACGAATGCAGTTAGATTTCATTGAACTGCTACCCTGAAACAGACTCAGATATGTATTAGTAATCATTTGCCTGTTTTCCCGGTGGGTAGAAGCCTTCCCCACTAGGAGGAATGATGGAGTGACTGTTGCAAAATTACCGTTGCATGAAATTATACCACGCTAGTGGTTCCCAGTAACTATTGAAACAGATCATGGGACTCATTTTCAAAATGAATTGTTGCAAATGATTTGTGAAGCACTGGACATTCGTCAGAAATTACATTGTGCTTACAGACCAGAGGCTTCTGGGGTTGTTGAGCAAGTAAATGGAACAATAAAAAACAGGATTGCAAAAATGTGTTTGGCTACTGGACTGAAATGGCCAGGCGCTTTGCCACTTGTTTTGATGACTCTAAGAAGCATACCTGACAAAAAGACTGCACTAAGTCCACATGAGATTCTGATGGGAAGAGTGTTGAGACAAGCATTTGTGCCAGTTGATAAACTGTTAACTATTAATGATGACATCATGCTGGATTACTGACGTGGTAACTTCTGTGTTCCATCAGGTGGGAACTGAGTCAAACTCAAAAGAGAAACATCCAGCTCATAATCTAGATCCTGGAGAATGGGTTCAGATAAAGGTGCATCGAAGAAGAAACTGCTTAGTGCCTCGCTGGCAAAAACCAAGACAAGTTATTTTGGTCAGCACAACTGCAATTAAATGTGCCGGAGTAAAGAGATGGGTGCATGCAAGCCACACCATCTGTGTGCCTGAACCTGAAAATCCATAAGAGGAAGGTGAAAGCACAACGGATTCAGATTCTGAAGGTGAAACAGAAAGAAATCCACATACTGAAGCTCGACCTGTATGTTGACATCTGGAGATATCAGATGCCAGTTCTGCATCTGATGGAGGTGAAATTGTGGAAATACCAAATATTGAAGATCGACCTGAAAGTCGAGATTCGGTAAGAACGGATACCAGTAAGGACATTGAGCAATGTGGAGATAAAATTGGTAATCAAGAAAATACTGAAAGACAGTCTGAAAGCTCCGGAATTAGGAACCAAAGTCTCGAAGCTGGAAAAGAAGAAAGAACTCACGATGAGGATGAGCTTCCAAGTACCAAGTTATGGAGATGTTCCTAACAGAGTGAAACTACTGACTAAAGAAAAAACAGTTTCTGAAAAAGAACAAGACGTCATCAAGTTCATCATAATTGAACTGCAGAAAATTCAGAAACTGAAACTGATGACAGTGGAGATGAAACTCAATTGAGAAGGAGTTCAAGAAAAAGAGCTTGGAGAGTGGAATGAAACACTATTGAACCCAAATTAAAGAAAGCTCGAAAAGGAGATAATTGGCCTAATGGAACTGATGAACTGAAATTTAAACTGGTTAATAAAGCGAAAGAACCAGAAGAACAAGTAGTGGGGTTAAGCTTTATTGTTCAATTACTTAAAATCGTTACAATATACTATTTTTACAAAAAACTTCCAAAGAAAAGAAGAAGAAAAGAAAAAAAAAAGAAAAAAAAAGTTACAATCTCAGGCAACTTGCTACGAACTGTAGAGAAGTTTAAAACATTAAAAACGTTTATCCAAAATGGCAGTAAAGTGCAAGTACATAAAGCTTTGTGGAGAGTATTATTATAGTCTCTCTTGCTTGAAGCCCGGCTGGTTTTGTTTTAGTGACTCCGTTTTCTGTGACAAGGCTGCCCGGATTGCTTCAATGAATTTCCCTAACCGTGCGGCTATTTGGGGTATTTTAGCAGAAAAACACAGGTCTGAGACTTCTCTACATCGTACTAGGGCATGAGACCTGCAGATGGGAACAACCAGCTGGTGCCGCTCGCTAGCCAGTTTAGGACAGCAGCACAGCAAGTGGAGCCAGAAGAACAAGTAAATGAAATAACCAGTCAAAAGGAGTTGTTGGGAAAGAAAATAGAGGTTGACCAAATCAAAAATATAAATCACCTGAATGGACTTACATGGTCTTGCCTCCTATAAATGAAGTGAACAGCATTCAAGAAAATCTGAATCACATAGAAGAGGCGAAAGAAAGTGAGTTAAAATTGTGGCTCAGAGAAAAGAAAAGATATCTGAACTTGAACTGGAAAAGAGAAAAGAACAAAGATACCAAGATTTGTAATCTGGTTGGAAGAAACACTATAAGTGTAAACATAAAATTCTAAGTTTACTAAAAAAAACATGGCTACTAATGATGTAACTAGATCAAAATGTGCTATTCTTAGAAAATGGTTTAGAATGTGGTTAATATGTACTGGATTATTAATGTTAATATGGTTGATTTTAGCTATTATTATTCCTTTTAGGCCAAACTTTGAGAAGATGAAAACAAATGAAAGTATGAATGAACAGAAAATCGACTTAAAGAGTGATACATTACATGTGTATAAACCAGAAATTCATCAAGATAACTCAATAAGTGATTTTTCCAAGAATACATTTTCAAAGTTATTATCTGAGTATGTTAAAACTATGGATGCTAGTGACTGTTATGTGTTGGTAAAATTGCCAGCATCAGTTTCGGAGGGGGTGACCTATCACCATCTCCCACTTACATATGGAGATTCTTGTCGTGTACTAACACGTTTATTTTATAGGACAGGTGAATTAGAGTATTATTATTCAAATTCTGATGATGTTTTTGCAAAATTGAAAATTGTAGCTGAACTAAACAAAATTAAGTCTGTAAACGTTTTTGGTGAATATTTTTTAGAAACACAAGAATTGACTCATGATTATGCATTTAAACATAATTTGACCTGTAAATTGAGAAATGAAGAAAACGCATTTTTAGATATGGTTGTTCAACTAGAATTTTGATGGTTAGAAGGGCTCCTAGGGTGGGCCATGGGAGAAAAACAATACAGGGTGACTGCATTCTAATTACCTTCGAAGACCCCAGAGTAGTTGAGTACATCTGCTCAGGGGAAGACTTCAGTTCAAATGGTGGGATAGGAACAAGGCGCCTTTCATTTTTCTACCCACCCAGATTTCCAGACGGTCCTCTTAACGATGGACCTGGGAAACAGTGGGTTCTCGATATCGGGGCAGAGAAAGGGAAGAGTGGGGAGGGCAACATCAGAGGGGGAACTATAGCGAACCATCATGCTGGGAGGGCTGGAATGGAATACCAACAATGAACAGGTATAGTGGCTTAGAGTCAGTTGACTGACCATCACAGCCAGGAGACCTTGGGAGGCTAAATCTAGAGAAGCCCGACATTCCTTCTGTTCCTCACATTGGTGATGCTTCCAAGGGGGATCCCCAAGTTTTGGGTGTCGTTTTTTGGAATATTGCTGGACTTCGCCCAAAAATTGAAGATGGGAGTATCATGAACCTCGTGGGTTGTCATCAAATTGTCTGCCTTCAGGAGACATGGTCACCGACGGAACTCCACCTTTTAGGCTTCAAGACGTATTTCTCCCCAGCATTGGTGGGGGCCAAGGGCAGGCCAAAGGGGGGACTAAACATTTATATAGCTAATACCCTTCAGCAAATAAAAATAACCACTATTGAACTAGATGATAACTTCCAGATTCTCTGCCTCTCCTTGCCCAAAAAAGAGTCAGCCGTCCTCATTAATTTCTATAACAACCTCGAGGAACAACAGCTCCTGAGGGTGATATCAAATCTAAATGAGAAACTATCTAACCTAAGGCAGGTAAAAGGCGAAAAGGGCACCGTATTCTTCCTATGGGGGGGGGCGAATTTCAACTTACATCACTGCAACCATTTGGGGAAAAACTGTGCTGGGATGGTGACTGAGGAGGGTAACCTCCTTACCCATTTTCGTCACACCAAACTGGGCGCTATGATGAATGACCTGTTTTCAGACTTGAACCTCCTAATAGTTAACACCCTAGATGGTAGTACCAACCAGTTAGAACCAACCTATGTGGGAAGGCGGTCTTACTCGACTATATTCTAATATCGGCTGGCCTCCTAAATAGAGTTAAGCACTTTGAAGTTATCCCTAACGCTTTAAGCGACCACTCGGCCCTTAAACTGGAACTGAATTTAATCCACTATCAATCCCTACCCCAAATTATAGTAAAAGCCCTGAGTCAGAATAATATACATCTGGGTCAGCTAAATGGGTATACAATAAAGTGGGGGAAGATAAACCCTGGCGAACTTACCGAAGAGCTGATAAAATCTGTATATCCCCAGATAAAAAAATGCCTGGACTTAATGGCGGCAAATGAGGAAATTCTAAGTAATTTCTCTATAATTTTGGATAAAATTAAGTCCCTACTTAGAGCGAAACCAATAGCCCGAAACTCGAACAAGAAAGGGTGGTTTAACCACGATTGCCCACTGGCTCATTCCAAACTAAAAGTGGCACTAAATAAAGATGATAGAGATCTCCACCTAATTGCCACATTAAGAAAGGAATACCTTCTTGTGCGGAATCAGAGAAAGGCAGAATTAAAGCAGGCTTTGTGGGACGAACTTCACAAAAGTGCTTCAGCAAAAAATAGTGAAGCCTTTTGGAGAGTAGTGAGAACTCCATTTTTGGAAGATGAAAAAACCCCAAAAATTGAAGTCGCTATAGAAGAGGCCGTGTGGGTATCGCACTTTTCTAAAATTTTCCAAAAAAGAGAAATAAACCAAGAAACTGATGGTGAAACTCGCCCTGACGTGACATATCCCATCCCAATAGAGTTTGACATCTCGGAGGTCCTTCTGGCCCTAAAATTAAGTAAAAATGGAAAAGCTCCCGGGCCTGATGGAGTCCCAGTGGATTTTTTTAAACACAACACAGACCTCTGGGCCCCCATCCTTACCAGGGTATGCGCGGCAGCTGCAAAGAAAGGGCTTCTGGAGTCCTGGACGAAGTCCGTTATGGTCCCGATTGTTAAAAAGGGAGACCGCCAGGACCCTGCCTGCTACCGCCCGATTTCCTTGTTGGACTCGTTGGGCAAGGTAGCTGGAAGGGTAATCCTGGAGCGACTCCAGCAGCGGGTGGAGGAAAGGGGCATTTTGTCTGATTTGCAATTTGGTTTCCGGGAAGGTTTCGGGACAGTAGAACAGGCCCTAAACCTTTCTATTATTATAGGGAAGCACTTCATGCAAAGCAGGACAGACTCTACATGGTCTATGTGGATCTGTCTGCTGCTTTTGATTGTGTCTCCCATACGAAACTATGGTCCGTGCTGTCACAAATGGGGGTGGACTTGCCACTTTTAAACTTCCTGAGGGAATTATATTCCAAGGCTTCTGCGAGGGTCCGTTTCGGTACAAAGGGCGAGCTATCGGCATCTTTCGGAGTGGAGCGTGGAGTCAGGCAACGATGTGTCCTGGCCCCCTTCTTATTCTCCCTCTATACCAACAGCTTGGAGGTTGAGCTTTTGAGGGGTGCCCAGGACCTCCCACAGGCAAAACAACGCCCGATTCCCGTTCTACTCTATGCAGACGATGCCGTCCTACTGGCACGGACCCCCTGCGAACTCCAGAAGGTACTTTCTACATATTCGTCCTTCATGGGCAGTCTTGACCTCCATATTAACGTAAAGAAGACCTTTGTAATGACGGCAGGCACAGGGAGAAAACGGCCTAAGGACCTAATGCTTAAAAACCAAAAAATAGAGCTGACGTCTGATTACTGTTACCTAGGCATCATGATAGATGACAAACTGTCTTGGAAAGTGGCAGTCGAGGCCAGGAAACATTGCTTCAAGAGAGCCATAGCAGCCCTGGTGTCCTTTTCGCAAAAACTGGGCAAACGATCGCCCCTGGAACTATTAAAAATCTATAGAGCTAAATGCCAGTCAACAGCATTGTACGGGGCTGGCGTCTGGTGGCACACGGATGTTTCTGCGCTACAGGTTGCAGAAAACGCATTTTAAGGTTTCTCCATGTGGCGCCAAAACGATCATCAACGTATGCGTGCCATACTGAATTAGGCACACCATACGTTGAGGATCTGGCAAAAATTCAACCGTTGCTCCTATGGCGACGCATCTGGACCTCGGATAAAAATACACTAACCAAGAGGATCGTGGCAGATGCCATGACACTAGATTACTCCCTAAAAATAAGATGGCTCGCCTATATTAGAAATTTTCTCACTGACCTAGGCCTAGAGATCTACTATTCTACACCGGCAAAGATCAGTGAGATATCTAAGAAAGAGCTAAAAGATTTGGCCTTGGGCCACTTGGATAACCTAAGGCTTGTCAGCGAAATAGGGAAACCCTCTGTCCACCACGCCATCATTGTACAGACTACGTTTACCATCCAGCCCTACTTAAACCTTGAAATAGGTATTTTTGATTGATTTCTTCTGACTAGATTCAGACTAAACCTATTCCACCGGTTAGTAGCTTTCCCTACAATGAATGCTTGGGACCCAATTTTACCCCTCTGTCCCTGCGATGACAAATCAGTGCAGTCCACCCTACATGTAGCCATGTTTTGCAAATTTTACAATGATCATCGTAAACTCTGGCTACTATCTCTGCTAAAATCATGGGGTTACAGACAGTGTCGCCCTGCCATGCTGTGCATACAGCTCTTAGATTCAGAAATCACCTGTTATCACGTTCTCAACTCTCTGAAATGCATTTTTAGACACAGGAAAAACCTGTAAAGTGATGTCTGCAAAAGTAAAAGACTAATGTTTTTTTATTAATTAACTCATTCAAATGAATTGTGAAATTATAGTTCCTTTAATTTCTGTATTTTAAACTGCATTGTACCGTAAATCTCATGTTTAATATTATAATAATATGTACAATATTGCTTTTATGGATTTCTAATTTTGAAATACCGAATAAAGAAAATTTGAATATGGTTGAGGAAAGAAGAAGTGAATATAAAAGAAAAGAAAAAATGAAGCACCCTAAAACTAAATTGTGGACATTTGATGATGAAAATATTGAAGGGCATAATGTAAATGTGGCCATAAGCATGAATACACCATTATTAGGCAAACTATGTATTAGGAGAGACAACACTGTGTATGACAATTATTTTGTGGGAGCGAGTCAATGTGAAGACACATACATTATAAAAGGGGGTTGGGGGTTTAAAGGTGGAAATGACCCAGTTTTTCCAGGAATTTACTTTTTGTGCGGAAAGAAAGCATAATATAGGTTGCCTGATTACTGGTATGGGTCTTGTTATATAGGCTTGGTCTTCCCTAAAATTTTCCATGTAGATAGAGGTACTAAAGGAATACATGAGATTGGTAAACCTTTATGCCGTAGAAAGAGAGAAAGTGTAATAGAAATAATAGGTGATGTTTTTGGAGCACTGATACTAGCAGAGGGAATATCATTCAATGCAAACAGAATTCGGAAATTATCAACGATAGTAGATCGTTTGTCAACAGACACAGCAGGTGGATTCTTAATGGTAAACACTGAAATGGTTGCTATGAGGGCTATGGTGATGCAAAATCATCTTGCTCTTGATATAATTTTGGCAAAAGAAGGAGGAGTTTGTGGAATCTTGAAAGTGCAACATTGTTGTACTTACTGTTAGAAATGGGATCCCTGGCTGGCCAGGGCTTGCGCCAAAGTCAGTCAGAGACCACCACTCCTAAGTCAGGGCAAGGGAGTTACACGCCAAGATAACCCCTGCTCACCCCCTGGGTAACGTAGCACGAGCAGCAAGGCTAAACTTGGAGGTGAAGTGAGTTAAGTGTTTGCGCACGCACCCCCAGCAACAACACCCAAGGCCCACCACAAAGGAAACTCCACACAAGGTTATATATAAAAATAGCCTTTGTATTACACCAAAACACATTAGATAAAAACACACACTTTACAATATGGCACGGGCAGAATTTACAGGGGATATATGTACAAGAAAGGGCCACCTGGTCCACTGTCAGGAATCAGCACTTTTAGAACTTAGCACTTAGAACATAGCATAGAAAATCACTGTAGCACAAATTAGCACACAACCAGTAACTACTGGTAACAGATAAGTACCACCTACGCAATCCTAACCACCTTAGGAACAGGTCACGCACGGAGCCAGGACCTCACTAGCACCACCTGTACTAGCAAGAAAGCAACCACCTAAGTATCACAATACCTGTAGGGGAATAAGCACATAACACATGATGCATAACATAGATTCAGAGGTGTAATGAACAAAGCACATGACGCATTAACAACACATTCAGAGGTGCAGGGAAGGAAAACACATGATGCCTAAAAACATTCAGAGGTGTATCAAAGGACACAATTGCGCCAAACTCACATTAGTCACCACCTGTGACTGTCCCTAGGCCAACTGGCCTTTCCAGGGCTAGGACGCCCTGTGTCCCAGTGTCACGGGCCTAAACGTGGCAGCTGCCCACGAAGTGCGGGACAGATGGAGACAATGGTGGGGCCAACGTGGGAGCCTCGCAGGCTCTGAAGAAAGGAAATGCCCTCTAGAGCCTCTCTGGACTCTCTGCAAGAATGCGGCCGTTGTTGGAGCCTTGCTGGGCTCAAAAACAAGAAATGCCCCCGAGCCTCTCTGGGCTCTGAAAACAACCGCTGCCTGTTTGGCTGGAGTCCCCCTCCTGGGGACTCAAAAACAACAATGGCCCTGGAGCCTCAGGGCTCCTAATTACAAATGCCCCCGGGGAGCCTCGTGGCGCTGAACAATATCGGGCCTCGGAAGGGCTGGAAGCAGCCCGCTGCTTGCTGGGACCGCCCGACCCTACCCTGGGCCTGTGTCTCGGTGGGGTCCCTCTCGGGGGACCCGTGAGCAATTTGGCACCTGCCTGGAGCCTCTCAGGGCTCGAACCAAATACTGCCCCCGTTGGTGGAGTCCCCCCCTTGGGGGACTTGGAATTCAAAAGTGGCCCCAAGAGCCTCTGTGGCTCCACACAACTGTCCTCGCGCTGGAGGGGAGGGGCAGGCACCGGCAATGTGCCCCGATGCCCTCCTCTTCCAGACTGGACCCCGGACCCCACTCACCGGGTCGTAGGCTTCCTCTTGGCTCCCTCCTCTGCCGGCTCCTCTCCTGGGCGGCGGTAGGGGAAGCCTTCTCTCCTGGGCTGCGGGGCTCTCTTCCCAACACGGGATCCTCATGGCCAGACTCCTCTCTCTCCTTCCGGGTCCCAGGCGGCGCGGGCACTAGAAGGCAGACCGGGGCTCTCCCTCGCTCATGGGAGCCCCGGTGGTGACACGGCTATCCTCTTCCAGGTTGTGGTGGGAGAGGGACGTCCCGCCCCTCTCTCGCTGGACATAGGCTGACTCGGCAGCCAATAGCAGCGCGGCCTCCCTGTCGAGCCTCCTCCCTCGGCTCTGGTCGCGCTGGTCGGACAAAATCACGGCAGAAACCAACTTGGGCAAAAGATGCCGGGTGGGCACCGGCCAAGGCACACAGGGCGCTCCCAAGCACCAAAGATGAGCACAGCGCTTCCAGGCGCTTTAGAAAAGAAATGAAGCGCTCCCAGCGCCAAAGACAAAGTACAGTGCTCACAAGCGCTATGGGGCGAAAATAAAGTGCTCTCAAGCGCTAGAGGCCTAAATAAAGTGCTCCCAAGCGCTAAAGGCACAAACCAAGTGCTCCCAAGCGCTAGCAGGAACCAGCAGGAACCAAAAAGTCCAGGACAAAAGGTCCTTCAGCAGAGCAAGGTAGGGGGGGCAAGGCTGGGCCAGGGGCCAGCTCACTGGGCCCTCCAGGCAGGAAGGCAGTCCCAAGTGGCGGTTCCTCCTGGCCTCCAGCAGCAGCAGCCCCCCTCAGATAGGATCCTGGAACAGAACAAAATATAAGGGGACACAGCCCCTTCTTATACTACTAAATCCTTTGTCTGTAGGTGGAGGGTGGGGGAGAAACCAGTCGCAGCTGGTTTTGGAGCACCCTTGATGGCTCAACCACCCCTTTCATTCACTAGGGAGGCTAGGGTCGTTAGACGCACCACAGGGGGCGGAGCCAGCATTGTGTGGGGAAAGCCCAGCCCCATTCAGGAACCAGGTGCAGTCCTCCCCAGCCATCAGCATGCTAATCTCCACACTCACCACCGGGCAGACCCATCATGACTCATGGACCCTGGCATCCCAGCCAGCTCCAGCCAATCACACGCCAGCACCTTCACAGCACACACACAGCCATATCTAGAAGTGGCACTTCCACACTAGACACATACACGCCGCATACATCATTTCGTAGCATTCAATCACACGAGTCCGCACATACCAGACTCGAGCCTGTACACCCCACGCATCAGGAACTACCAGGGACACATACATTCCCCATGCATTCCTATGGGTGGGCAGGCCTATCTCACCACATGCACTCAAAGTGTGCACGCACTTTCCACTGGGCCACAGTGAAAGTGCGCAGAACCCAAAAATCACCATCACCAGGTCACCATTAAAAGCAAAAAGTTTAGGGGTGAACCTGCCAGAAGGGCCAAGTCCAACACAACCCCCTTCCAGCCAAAACGCAGGGTAGACCAATCACCACCGTGATGGACTTCCCTGCTTGGGGCGATAGAACACGGACGCGGGCCTGCAACTGCAGGGACACCCTCCTGTTCTACGCCACTGTGAACCCATGGGATTCCTTCTTAACACACTGTCTGGACCAACTGGGCTACCCCACTGGTACTCCCGAGCAGTCCGCGGCCAGGACCAGGCCCTGGGCCACCCAGGTGCCACCGGTCCTTGCCTATTCGCAGAGCGGGGGTAGGAACCCCTGGCACATAGTAGCTATTTTCCATTTTCCACTCTTCCTGTCTGCAAGACAGGACTAGACTGCCACTGGTTCTCCAACCTAGGGTCTACAACCTCAGGCGGACCAGGAGTCTCAGGGAAGGCTCTCCTCCCTCTACCTCTTCTCCTAGGGTTCCTCCTCCTCCGGCAAGGGGTACACCTAGAACGCCATTCCAACCCAGGGTTTAACCACTCAGGTTTCACCAGGGTCAGAGGTGGGCTCTCCCACCCTCTGCACCCCTTTCCAGAGGTCTGCCCTCTCCCAACTGGAGAGGTTCCTCTGGAGGAAGAACCGGTCAGGTCACTGGTTACAGTCGTCCTACCCTTCAGGTCAGGCTGATCCTGAACCTGGCCTCCCAACCTTTGGTCTAAAACCTTTGGTGGAACAATTGCCTGGCACTCCAGGACTTCTGGGGATTCTCACACCATCCACCTAAGGCTAACAAATGACACATATGTTGTGTGACTGTCTGTCTGGTGCAGATCTACCATCCCCTGTCCACCTGACAGTGCGCGAAGATCCCCCAGACCAGAAGTGGCGCCACCCGGGTCCCCCCAAGAAGATCTAGCCCCACTGGCTAGTCCCTGGTCCACTGGTGCATCCACTGGGAAACTCATCCCCAATCACTCCTCACTTCGGACTTCTGTGCACTCCCTCCTGGAGTAGCACTGCCGGACACTGGAATCACAGGAGCTCTGGTTACAGACGCTCCAGGTCCTCTACTCACTGGGAGATCTTCCTCAAATGGACTAACAGGACAGCCTAGGTCCCCAACCTGGTGTTCCCTCAAGAAACCATCCAAGTCCTGAGGCAGGGCTTTGTGCGCCTGGGGACCCTCTGTCGCCCACTCACTCTTGCTCCACTGAGCCAGGCAGTGAGCCCCTACACCCTCCTCGCTATCCTGGGACCTAGGTGGGCTACACTGAGCCTCTTCCACCACGCTGGGCTGGAAGATACCTAAACCACTACTTTTGGAGTCACTCTTCAATGACTCTAGAGAACCTCTAGCACTTTCCCAGCGCTCTGCTTTATCCGCAAGCTCACATGCCTCAGACAATCCACACCCCAACAGGTGTTGGCGCAACCCCGGCACACAACAACTGAGCAGGTGTTCTTTGAGAACCAGATCACACAGTTTATCAAAATCAGATTCCACGGGAACTCTTATCCAATCAAACAGTGCATCCTCACATTCATCCACAAACTCCTCCCAAGACTGGTGAGACAGTTTCCTACTGCCCCTGAATTTCAACCTTAACTCCTCCTCCTGAGAAACAGGTACCAGACTGGGGGAAGTTGGACTGGGATTTCCTACTCTGAAATCTATATAGCTGCCACCACTGGACTCAACCCTCCCTGGGGAGCCCAGAAAACTAAAACTGCGCTCAGGGGATAGTCTACCTTCCAGGGCTATCTTCTTCCTGGCCAAGGCCCTCTCAGCCTCTGCAATTCTCTCTTGCACACCCAGCTGCGCTATCTCTCAGCATGCTCTAACCTGAGCTTCTCCATAGCCAGCTGGTGCTTCCTCTCTTCCCTCCTATCCAACCACTCCTCAGGGACAGGGAAAGGGATGAGGCGCTGCCTCCACTACTGGACCCAGCAAGGGACTCCCTATCTATGGGCTATTCTCTATCTGCTGGCATCCATGCACTGTCATCTTCTCCCTCCTCACTGCGCTCAAGATCCCACTGACCCTTTTGCCATAGGATCAGGCTGATCCTAAGTTCGGACAGAGTGTCTGAATCATCCACCCCTATGTCTCTCTCTTCACAGAACCTTACCAACTCTCCGATACTGTATCTAAACAGATCACAGAAATCAAAAGCAGGCTCCATTTTGGCGGACGTTCTAGGGAAAAGACTATACAGGGAACCTAGGGGTCTGAGCTTAACACAGGAGTACACAATTCACAAAGTATTCAGCAAGCTCTCTATCCCAGGGAACTCACACTCATTTGTCTAGTGCCACACACCATTCATCCACACACAACCCTCCCCTCGGACTGGTAAGGCAGTTTCTACCACCCCTGATTCCTCAACCTGACCACACGTGACACAGGTACCAAACTCTGGGCGCAGGGCGGGGGACAAATGTACTGGACATAATTACACAATGATACCTTTAGGAGAAGAAATATGGAACTTCAAAAACAATAATCCCCAAAATGTGATTTATCTAAAATGCAGAGATGTGTAGTGCGGCCAGTTGCCACTGTGGTACAACGCAAACACAAATCCTTATCCTTACCGCTGCGTCCAATGTTAGAAATGGGATCCCTGGCTGGCCAGGGCTTCGCCAAAGTCAGTCAGAGACCACCACTCCTAAGTCAGGGCAAAGGAGTTACACGCCAAGAAAACCCCTGCTCACCCCCTGGGTAACGTAGCACGAGCAGCAATGCTAAACTTGGAGGCGATGTGAGTTAAGTGTTTGCGCACGCACCCCCAGCAACAACACCCAAGACCCACCACAAAGGAAACTCCACACAAGGTTATATATAAAAATAGCCTTTGTATTACACCAAAACACATTAGATACAAAACACACACTTTACAATATGCCAACAGGCACGGGCAGAATTTACAGGGGATATGTACAAGACAGGGCCACCTGCACCACTGTCAGGAATCAGCACTTTTAGAACTTAGCACTTAGAACATAGCATAGAAAATTACTATAGCACAAATTAGCACACAACCAGTAAGTACTGGTAACAGGTAAGTACCACCTACGCAATCCTAACCACCTTAGGAACAGGTCACGCAGGGAACCAGGACCTCACTAGCACCACTGCACTAGCAAGAAAACAACCACCTAAGTATCACAATACCTGTAAGAGTATAAGCACATAACACATGATGCATAACATACATTCAGAGGTGTAAGGAACAAGGCACATGACGCATTAACAACACACTCAGAGGTGCAGGGAAGGAAAACACATGATGCCTAAAAACATTCAGAGGTGTATCAAAGAACACAATTGCGCCAAACTCACATTAGTCACCACCTGTGACTGTCCCTAGGCCAACTGGCCTTTCTAGGGCTAGGACGCCCTGTGTCCCAGTGTCAGAGGCCTAAACGTGGCAGCTGCCCACGAAGTGCTGGGCAGCTGGAGACAATGGTGGGGCCAACGTGGGAGCCTCGCAGGCTCTGAAGAAAGGAAATGCCCTCTAGAGCCTCTCTGGACTCTCTCCAAGAATGCGGCCGTCATTGGAGCCTTGTTGGGCTCAAAAACAAGCAATGCCCCCGAGCCTCTCTGGGCTCTGAAAACAACCGCTGCCTGTTTGGCTGGAGTCCCCCTCCTGGGGACTCAAAAACGACAATGGCCCTGGAGCCTCAGGGTTCCTAATTACAAATGCCCCCGGGGAGCCTCGTGGCTCTGAACAATATCGTGCCTCGGAAGGGGGGGAAGCAGTCTGCTGCTAGCTGGGGCCGCCCGACCCTCCCCTGGGCCTGTGTCTCGGTGGGGTCCCTCTCGGGGGACCTGTGAGCAATGTGGCACCTGCCTGGAGCCTCTCAGGGCTCAAACCAAACACTGCCCCCGTTGGTGGAGTCCCCCCCTTGGGGGACTCGGAATTCAAAAGTGGCCCCAAGAGCCTCTGTGGCTCCACACAACTGTCCTCGCGCTCGAGGGGAGGGGCCGGCACCGGCAATGTGCCCCGACGCCCTCCTCTTCCAGACTGGACCCAGGACCCCACTCACCGGGTCGTAGGCTTCCTCTTGGCTCCCTCCTCTGCTGGCTCCTCTCCTGGGCGGCGGTAGGGGAAGCCTTCTCTCCTGGGCTGCGGGGCTCTGTTCCCAACACGGGAGCCTCGCGGCCGGACTCCTCTTTCTCCTTCTGGGTCCCAGGCGGCACGGGCACTAAAAGGCAGACCGGGGCTCTCCCTAGCTCATGGTAGCCCCGGTGGTGACGCGGCTATCCTCTTCCGGGTTGTGGTGGGAGAGGGACGTCCCACCCCTCTCTCTCTGGACATAGGCTGACTCGGCAGCCAATAGCAGCGCGGCCTCCCTGGCGAGCTTCCTCCCTCGGCTCTGGTCGCGCTGGTCGGGCAAAATCACGGCAGAAACCAACTCGGGCAAAAGATGCCGGGTGGGCACCGGCCAAGGCACACAGGGCGCTCCCAAGCGCCAAAGACGAGCACAGTGCTTCCAGGCGCTTTAGAAAAGAAATGAAGCGCTCCCAGCGCCAAAGACAAAGTACAGCGCTCACAAGCGCTATGGGGTGAAAATAAAGCGCTCTCAAGCGCTAGAGACCCAAATAACGCGCTCCCAAGTGCTAAAGGCACAAACCAAGTGCTCCCAAGCGCTAGTAGGAACCAGCAGGAACCAAAAAGTCCAGGACAAAAGGTCCTTCAGCAGAGCAAGGTAGGGGGGGCAAGGCTGGGCCAGGGGCCAGCTCACTGGGCCCTCCAGGCAGGAAGGCAGTCCCAAGTGGCGGTTCCTCCTGGCCTCCATCAGCAGCAGCCCCCCTCAGATAGGATCCTGGAACAGAACAAATTGTAAGGGGACACAGCCCCTTCTTATACTACGAAATCCTTTGTCTGTAGGTGCAGGGTGGGGGAGAAACCAGTCGCAGCAGGTTTTGGAGCACCCTTGATGGCTCAACCACCCCTTTCATTCACTAGGGTGGCTAGGGTCGTTAGACGCACCACAGGGGGCGGAGCCAGCATTGTGTGGGGAAAGCCCAGCCCCATTCAGGAACCAGGTGCAGTCCTCCCCAGCCTCAGCATGCTAATCTCCACACTCACCACCGGGCAGACCCATCATGACTCATGGAGCCTGGCATCCCAGCCAGCTCCAGCCAATCACACGGCAGCACCTTCACAGCACACACACAGCCATGTCTAGAAGTGGCACTTCCACACTAGACACATACACGCCGCATACATCATTTCGCAGCATTCAATCACACGAGTCCGCACATACCAGACTCGAGCCTGTACACCCCACGCATCAGGAACTACCAGGGACACATACATTCCCCATGCATTCCTATGGGAGGGCAGGCCTATCTCACCACATGCACTCAAAGTATGCACACACTTTCCACTGGGCCACAGTGAAAGTGCGCAGAACCCAAAAATCACCATCACCAGGTCACCATTAAAAGCAAAATGTTTAGGGGTGAACCTGCCAGAAGGGCTAAGTCCAACACTTACAATCCAGACAAAAGTCAGAACATTGAGAGATATATTACAAATCTCACAGAATTGCATAAGGAAATTGAACCACTGGAGGTTGATGGTGTTCTTGAGAAACTTGGTAGACGTTTTTCAGCAATTAAGAATTGGTTTTCAGAAATAGGTAGATCTATTATAGGGAAAATACTAATACCAGGTACTGTAATAATAGTAGTAATCTTAGTTTTGAAATTAAGTTATCAATGTAGAAAGAGAAGAAATGTTAAAAGAATTTTAAAGAAGGCAATTGAAGAGAAACAAGATAGGGAAAGAGAAAAAGGTGATATTGAGATGGAAGAGATTAGAGACAAGTTGTACCAAGACAGCAAAAGAATTAAAGAAACAAATGTATAGCTCATACAAATTGAAAGAATTTGAAACATGTTGGGATAAAATGTGCAAACATTTGGGAGTTATTTGGTGATAAATCACCAAAGGCGGGAGATGATGGAGTGAGTTGAAGAAACAAAATTTTGCATACCCCTCACGGAGTTACTTTCTCATAAGGTTAATATGAACTAATCGTGTGGTTTGAGAAAGCGAACCAACATAGAATAGAATGCACCTACACAAATACATTTGGGATAATAAATTGCACGCGATTGATAAGCAAATAACATACTCATTTATGTGACTCGTCAGAAAAGGTACGCATTTGCCATAACGTAATCATAAATTGCATGAATGTGCTTTTGTTTGTTTATTTGTGGCAGAAACATGAAGACTGGTTATTGAAATCACGCATAAATGTTGCTTAAAGCTAGGTAAATACTAACTGGGATACTATTAGAAAGGGAGAGGTAAACAGAAGGGCTTTATTTCTCAAATTTACGTTTATTTGTGTTTGTTTCTATAATAGTTCCCTGGTTTGAGGCCTATGTGGCCTAGTGCGAGTAAAGAAAATGGAAGCCGACTCTCACTTTGAGATGGCGATCTGAGTACGCATGCGCCAGTCTGAGAGCGAGCAACTCGTGTCTGCGCTGAATGGGTCAAGGACAGTGTGGCCTGTTGAAACAAGGGTTTAACTTTTCGAATGTCAGCGTCCTGAATGTGGGAAAGGAACAGCATATAACACTTTCTCCGAACACTGCGGAAGAAGCATGCAATGGCCTTACTATTTTTCAAAATTATAATGATGACTCTGTGAGAAATGGACAGTAAGACGATGAGGTGATGCTCATCCACCCCTTAATGGACCAATCTCGGACAGTCTAGAACCTTAAAGTTTCAATTTTAAAAAGATTAGTTAGTGAAAAAGGGTATAAAAGAGGACATTTGAGATGATGAAAAAAGTTGACGATTTCCAAACTTATCTTGCACCCCGAGATGCTGTCGTCTGCGCAATTTTTCCAAAGGCATAGGGACTTTAAATTTTTCTGAACTTTAATTTTGAATGCGTGCGAAGTCCTATGAGAGGGGATATCGAGAAAGGTAGAGAGGTTTTCCTGGGAACTATTCTGTCCTATGCTGATGACTGTGCTTTCCACATCTTGGTAATATTAACCTTACTTATTTCCTAAATGTCATGCTAATAAATTACAGTTTGAAATTTGAATTTTCTTTTAGGTCAATTACATTTCTAACTGTTTCCATTGAAATAAAATTTATGAGTTTGCTAAAGATTTGTTTCATATCTAAAGTTAAATAAATAGAGAATTAAGCAGGCCTTGTTATCCGTTAAAGTTAACTTTTACTAGCAGATTCATCGACAAATAATGGTAGGGTGTGTTAAATGCTTTACCTTAAATCAAACCATGGTACATAAAGTTTTAGATACTCCGCTATTATCCAGTAGCTCTCCTCTGATTGTCACTGAATCCTCGGAGCAGAATATAAGAATGTGTGAATGATTTATAATGTTTTGGGCTCATTGAGTGAGTAAATTGAGATAGCTCCCTGGGATGAGGTGATAGTTTGTAGAGAATTTCTATGGGACCGCTGCATCACAGCCGAAGCTCTGTGACCTTCATTACTGATCCTGCACTCTTCTGAAGTGAAGTACGCGGCCTGGCTGTCACACAGCTGCAGCTCTGCGACCTTCATTATTGATCCTGCACTCTTCTGAAGTGTGCTCGGCCTGGCTGTCACACAGCTGCAGCTCTGTGACCTTCATTATTGATCCTGCTCTCTTCTGAAGTGTGCTCGGCCTGGCTATCACACAGCTGCAGCTCTGTGACCTTCATTATTGATCCTGCACTCTTCTGAAGTGTGCTCGGCCTGGCTATCACACAGCTGCAGCTCTGTGACCTTCGTTATTGATCCTGCTCTCTTCTGAAGTGTGCTCGGCCTGGCTATCACACAGCTGCAGCTCTATGACCTTCATTATTGATCCTGCACTCTTCTGAAGTGTGCTCGGCCTGGCTATCACACAGCTGCAGCTCTGTGACCTTCATTATTGATCCTGCTCTCTTCTGAAGTGTACTCGGCCTGGCTATCACACAGCTGCAGCTCTGTGACCTTCATTATTGATCCTGCTCTCTTCTGAAGTGTGCTCGGCCTGGCTATCACACAGCTGCAGCTCTGTGACCTTCATTATTGATCCTGCACTCTTCTGAAGTGTGCTCGGCCGGGCTATCACACAGCTGCAGCTTTGTGGCCTTCATTATTGATCCGGCACTCTTCTAGCTATCACACAGCTGCTGCTCTAGCTTTCAGAAAGCTGTTAATAACCAAGGGCCTGATTTAGATCTCGGCGGACGGGTTACTCCATCACAACAGTGATGAATATCCCGTCCGCCGAAATATTAATCCATTGGATATAATGGAATTCACATTCCCGCGGATGGAATATCTGTCACCGTTGTGATGGAGTAACCCGTCCGCCAAGATCTAAATCAGGCCCTAAATGTTTCAACTTCTCTCTCTCCTCGGATTTGATTGAATGATGGAAATGACCAAATTCAAATTCAGTCTTATTGTGTGATTACTTAAACATATAACAATTTTAAAAATTGCATAATTCATGTATACAAGGATTTTTTTTTAAAAGACACAATTATTGCTGAAAAGGTGCGTTAATCTTGCTAAAAAGTGCGGTGTAGTTAAAATGTCCGGCTAATGACTGATTGCCTAAAAAGTTAAAAGCCTTGGTTGACGAGACAATCATAGCGTTTCTTTAAAAAGCTGGAGAGGGAGACTTAGCCATACATTTTCAAGCAGTAAGTAAGAACAATAAGTATTAGGAAAAAAAAATGGTCAAGTAAACTATACTGGGTGATCAAATGTTCATGAGTTCATTGTGGGACTGCGTAACGGTGCAGCCAGAGGCAGGGAGGTTTGCGGCCCCGTATTTGCCCAGTGATTTGACCACTCTGGTGGCAAATTTGGTGAACCGAAAGTTCAGCTTTGTATTTTCAGAGCTCATGTCGGCTATTATCGCCTGGCGACATATACGAGCTCCGAGTTTGTTCCGTTCGTCACGCAGTAAGTTCCTCCTGTCATTGAGCAATGCGGGTGCACCATTGCTTCAGAGGGGTAGCCACATTTTCTACATTCAGTACTGACATTTGGGCGCCGCCATTTAAGTAAATGCCCAAAAAAAGGCCATTCTCCCAATCTATAGGAACATAAATTTTAACTTCCAAAAAAGTGCAAACGTGCATGATAAATAAGATGATTCAATCCTTGGTTTGAAGTCAGAAATAACTGCCCAGGCGTGTTTCCTTCTGGACAGTTTTGCCCTGTCTGAATGAAAGGACCATAGCCGGACAATTCTCTTAATAACAGTCTTTAACGCTGGCTGTGATGGATTTGTTCCCCAGTATTCCTTGACGCTGAGTAGCTGCAAGGAATGGTTGAGATGATGCCGATGTTTTTGGCTAGATTGACTCGTCAGTATTTAATTCCGAAGTCTAATCTCCAAGCAGCCTTTCCGGGAAGTGCGCAGTCTATTGCAAAGCTTGATAAACGCACCAGCCTCGACACCTTGATGGTCTAATAGTCCAAGTTCAAGTCTGATTTGGGCTGGTGACAAGGCTCTTGGAGGTACCTTGCTTGTTTAAAAATGTTGGTGGTTAATTTGTTTAGAGGGGTACTTAATGCGCCCATCATGATCTCATGCCATATGATGGGGAGTTGGTTATCTTTGTCTTCATCACCTTTAGCAATGGGGTAAGGCTTGGGCCAAGTAGTTGTTTTGAATGTTTCGCTGAGGCAACCTCGCGTGACCAGGCTTTTGCCCTTACGGCGTCCCCAAAAAATCTTCCCAAATTTTTGTAATGAGATACTGTTTCAATGTTTTTATTATTAAAGAACGACCCACTTCTTTGCTGCTTCTGCTTCCCAAAATAAATTATTTTTGTTTTTGACAAATTCAGTTCAAGTTTATTGTTGTGTAGGTCGGCAGCTGATTAAGTAATCTCTGCTGTCCTACTTTTGTATGGCTCAGTAACACAAGGTCGTCAGCATATAAAAGACTGCTAATGCGGGGTCCGTCTATTTGAGGGGGATGAGGATTGACATTGTTGAGTAAAGGAGATAGGTCTGAAATAAACAAGTTAAAAAGGAGTGGAGCCAACATGCAGCCTTGTTGGACACCGCTATTTGTCAAAATCTTCCTTAAGACATGGCACCCATCTACCAACTTTATTGAAATCCAGGTTTTCAAATGAAGTTGAATTATGGCTTTTAAGAGGGCCGGAGGTATGCCCCAGCTCTCTAATTTCTTGCCACAGACGGCACCAGGTCAAAAGCTGCATTTAAGTCCACAAAGCAGCAGTGAAGTTAGATACCTTGGACTCACGCTTTCTCCATCAAAACAGATAATGCAAGTAGGTTACTAGTTGTTTAGGAGTTCACCTGGTTGAAGGGAAGGCGCTTTGTTGATTCGGCCCAGGCCGACAGCTCTTCCAGCAAAATACTGACATAGCATTTAGATTTGATGTCGAGGAGAGCTTACATTCAGAAGTTCTTAGGGTCATTTCTCTTTCCACTTTTATAGGGTGGATAATAGCGCCTTTCTAAGACTCCAGGATGTTGTGGTTTAGCCTACAGTATGAAAACAGGGTTGCCAAGTGGTCTGACCACAAATCTACGTCCGATTTAAACAGGGCTTGAGGAAGACCGTTAGGCCCAGGAGCTCCTTCTGACCTTGCTTTCCTGATTGTACGGGCAATGTTGTTTCTTAACACTTCTGGTGTCGTCAAGGCCACCATCAGGGGGTCTTCGCTTTGCTCCTTTCCGTCAAATGTTTTTGCTTCCAGGACATGATTAGCTAAGTTGTTAGGCTTGGTCTTACCAATGCGTTTGGCTTCAAAAGGTAATAACTCTAAATTAGTTGATGGGGGTGCTAGAATACCGTCCCTTTTGAGTGGTCTCGGAATTGTTCAGATAAAAACTGAGTCCATTCTTCTGAGGTTATATTTGCGCTAACAAACCCACTTCTACCTAAAGGACCCCTGTTAACTACAGACCAGAATAACTTTGTGTTGGAGTTCTTGCTTGCGTGAACCAGCTTCAGCCAGAACTGATCAGACGCCATTTGTCTGTCCCTGCATATAGATGCTTTGAATGCTTTACGTGCTTGCTTGTAGTTGTTAAAAAAGCTTGTGTTTTCTGGGGTTTTCCTAGCCAGGCGTAGGGCCAAGGTTCTTTGAGATTTCAACTTTTTTGTCGCTAATGAAATGCGAGGTTGTGTAATGTGCTGACGAGTATGGCTCGAAGACGGAAATTCGGATATTAATCATCATTTGTTCCACATCAGAGCTTCATAGGTAAATGTCATGCACTGCAAGGGTTAACCCAGAGAGCTGCAGCTCACATTCTTCTGCTTCAGGGCTAAATGTCATGCACTGCGAGGGTTAACCCCGAGAGCTGCAGCTCACATTCTCCTGCTTTCACTTCTGCTTTTCTACACAGTTCTCTGGCCACTGTCACAGAACCATTAATGATGCAAAAAATAACCAAAACCACAGCCAGCTCTGAAGAATCTTCTTATAGTGCTTGTTAAATAGTTTTGAGTGTGTTGGGTTTATATGTTTTATTACTAATCTCTAAAATTAGCTGAAACACCCTTTTTAGTTCAAGCATTGTTCAAGGTGTTGATTTTACAGGTAGCATGGTCAGGTGTGCTTGGATTTCTTTTGTTAAAAATTCTCTCACAGAATAAAAACAAAAATGTTTCTTTACTTTTAGTCCACTTTGTGCTAGTCTTCCAATGGGTTTCCTGATATTGCATGTTTTTCCTAGCTGTAAGGAAATAAACAATAGCACAGAATAGACACGTTCATTGATGGTGATGGTGGAGTGCTCGCTGATTTTTTTTTAGGTTTGAAGATTGACAAAAGCTTTTTGCACGTTCACTGCCATGATATGGTTTTTCTCCTGTTTGTCTTCGCTGATGAATCCTTAATGTTGATTAGTCACTAAAACTACTTCAACATTAACTGCACTTGAATATTTTTTATCCACTGTGTGTTTTCTGATGCTCTTTTAGGGTTGATAATTGACAAAAGCTCTTCAGACATTCACTGCACTTGAATGTTTTTTCTCCAGTGTGTGTTTTGTGATGCCGTTTTAGGTTTGATGAACATGTAAAGCTCTTCCCACAGTCATTGCACTTGAATGGTTTTTCCCCAGTGTGTATTTTCTGATGCCGTTTTAGGTTTGATAATAGACTAAAGCTTTTCACACATTCACTGCACTTGAATGTTTTTTCTCCAGTGTGTGTTCGCTGATGCCGTTTTAGGTTTGATAAACATATAAACTCCTTCACACATTCACTGCACTTGAATGGTTTTTCTCCAGTGTGTGTTCGCTGATGAATCCTTAATGTTGAAGAATCACTAAAACTACTTCCACATTCACTGCAATGGTATGGTTTTTCCCCAGTGTGTGCTCGCTGATGTTTATGTAGGACTGATAAGCGACAAAATCTCTTCCCACATTCACTGCAATGGTATGGTTTTTCTCCAGTGTGTGTTCGCTGATGAATCCTTAATGTTGAAGATTGACTAAAACGACTTCCACATTCACTGCACTTGAATGATTTTTCCCCTGTGTGTGTTCGCTCATGCCGTTTTAGGTGTGATGATTGATGAAAGCGCTTTAGACATTCACTGCAAGAATATGGTTTTTCTTCAGTGTGTGTTCTCTGATGCCGTTTTAGGTATGATAAATATATAAAGCTCTTCCCACATTCACTGCACTTGAATGGCTTTTCCCCTGTGTGTGTTCGCTGATGACTCCTGAGTTTAGATGATTCCGTAAAACTACTTCCACATTCACTGCAAGTGTATGTTTTTTCTTTCTTGGTTAGTGTCTCTGAGTCGGGTATGTATTTTTCTACATCTTTTGACTGTGCTTTCTGAAGGGCCAACATGACTGACAAAGCACTTATGTTATTCTCACACTCCCTGTATGCCTGTGGTATTTTGCTCGTCTGCTTTCCGATTAAACACTAAAGTGAAAAGGTTACCAAATACTCGCCACACTCATAACGTGTGTAAGGCTTTTTTGCCGGTGATTGTGTCTTTAGACAGGATAATGGTTCGGCAAGCTTGCGGGTAAATATCCATCTTCCTTCTGGTCGGTGCACACTTGGACAGTACTCTGTGTTTTATATAGCAGAACCCCCATTTCTTTTAACTTTTAGTTAACTGTGCTTTTCGCTGGTTGCTGTGGAATGGCCTGAAGGAGTTTAAAATACACCTCTAGCACTGAATAGTGGTCTTATATCGCTTTAGGAAGCAGAGTACTGCTGTAACCACCTCATGATCAGAGCTGGTATTGTACATGTTTACACAAGAAGTGGTTGATCAGTGTTGCCTTAATTTTCTAGAGGTCATTTTTTCATCTTGAGTCACGGAGGTGCACAGCTGAGATTCGTAGAACCACCAAATTGCCCTTGACGGTACTTCAAAGATCTGTCCGTTTAAGTTCAGGTTCGACTGCCTCTGTCGGCACTTATGTTTTCCTGAATACTGAAATTCAATGTTTCGGACTTTGCTTTTGAAGGATTACAGTATTATCTTCATTATTCTTAAACATTTTGTGCAGTCAAGGATTGTTTTCTGTAGGATGTAAAGAGATTTATATTACTTAAATGGAAAATACCGGAATGTGCATATACCATTTTTAATAAACCAATCTCATTTATTACTATTGTTGAAACTTATGAAGACATATTTAAGACACATTCAACCATACAGAGATATTTGCATAAAAGTTCCTTTAAACAGGCCACATCTTATTTATTTCAGCAAAGGTGTTCATAAAGTAACTTAGCAAAAAAAGAGCGCTCGCATAGAACACTTTTACTAGTTACAGCTTTAGGTAGATACATATGGTCACGGTTTTGTTAAAACAAGAACAGCTCTTGGAGTGAGAGATGGATCAGGAAGACTCAAGAGACAGCAAGGTGGAAATCAGGATGTGTGCCATACATCAAATCTTATTCTTCATGGAGGTGACTGGTTTCATTCACTACTAACTCTTTTTTCAGGAGGATTCCCCTTGCTGTTATCTCAAAGCCTGATTAGAGGGGCCTTTTGTGCGCTGATTCTGTTTGGTAGCCTAGTGGCATAAAAGGGGCTCTATCTGGGCCTTGTAGGCCCTGTATCATGTATCGACCCTCTCCCCATATAAAGTCCCTGCCCAATCTAAAATGGCGGTGCCTCTAAGACTCTAGAAATCTAGATATTGACATAGGACTTAGCATGTCCTTCTTATAGACATGAAAGAAGGACTATCATGTTCTATAGCTTTAAAGTATTTCCACGGTGGCGGCCATTATAGAATGATGTTGTTTACTAATTCTGCTTAGATTTCCAGACTGGCTCGGTCTATCTAATTTCCAAGTGCATCCTAGTCCACCGTTCATCCTATCCCTTTATACCTCTAATCCGGATTCTATCTTCCTAATTGCATAATCTAGTTTGACCTAATGTATTTCAACTTCCCTTTTTTATATTCGCGGCTGGGCCCTCTCTTCAGGATTTGCTGATTTCCACCCAGTCATCGCATGCATATAACGCTGGGAAGCCCAAAACAGAAAGAGTACCTTCTTCTCTCTCGACAACTTCTGTCATTATGCTACTGTTTAATGGGCTATCTTTGTAGAACTGAGTCATGGAACATTCCTCCAGCCACCCCATGATTTGCTCCATCCCTTCCTTCCTTCCTTCATCTGACCATACCCCCTTCTCCTCAACTCCCCTCAGCTTCCGCCCACGTGAGCATGTAGTACTCCGGTCGCTCCCCTCTTTCCACTCTGGAAATTTGATGCCCTTAACCATGGATTACCTTTCTTGTCGATCACTGGACTCCAAAATTGTTCCAGAAGGCTGACATTTCTACGACTATCATATACCCCATAAACTATCTAAAAGCGTGTTCAAGAACTTCAAACACAGGCTTCTCAAATTTCATCCAGAAACCCTTATTTCCACCCCATACGTCTGCACGAATTAAGGAGCTACCATAAGTGACCTTTTCTTTTTCACTAAAAGACCAGCACAATGGAGGAAAGCCCTTTGCTCTCTGCTCCGGATCACTGCATTCACTAAAGCCTCCCACGGTCTCAGACTCTCGGTAACTGCTTCTATCGTTTGCCGAGCAGAGGCAACCATCTCCCTTTATAATATTGGGATTATCCTCATACAAGCATCTGAACGCAACCTAGAATTACTTGATGAAATTTTCCTCACTCATCGAACTCTCTGTGATGAAGTAAGTTTCCTCCCTGACCCAAGCTCATCCTAGCCCTTTAGTCATCCCACGGGTACCTTGTTCTGTATCCTCCCCTCTCCCCACTAATTGTATTGCTTCACCCCTCTCCCCTCCTCCCTATCCACTTTTATCAGATTAACCAACAGCATTAATTTACCGTTACCCTTACAATTTGTTTCAACTGACATTTTTCGTCATAATAGCCTGAGCCCGCATCACACCCCTAGAGCACCGACCACTGAAATACACTGACTCGATACTAACACCTTCACCTCATCTCTGGCACTTACCTCTAAACATTTATTTTATTTATTTATAAAGTTTTATGTAGCGCGAACATGGCCCACGAGGGTATCAGAGCACTTTATAATATATAGTTATTAAACATTAAATGGTTGAGGTAGTATACATACATTCAGTATTAGCCATTGAGTACAAAAGAAGTAGATAGTAGTGTATGGATAGCATAGGTGACTAGTAGTCAACAAAGAATGATCCCTGAGGGAATCAGAACGCTTCACAATACACAGTTATTAAACATTAGATGGTTGAAGTAGTAAACATACATTCGTTATTCGCATTCAATACAAAAGTTATAGGCAATAATATATGGATCGCACAGTTGACTAGAGGTCACAATAGAATTAAAGTCTTAGGATGTGAATTTGTTCATTAGAAGCATTTTTACTTCTTTTTTGAAGGAGGTAAAGGAAGAGATTCCACGTACCACTGGAGGTAGGGAGTTCCAAACCTTTGGTGCAATCCCTGAGAATGCTTTGCAGCCCGTTCTCTTTTTATGGAAGGATTGTGGTTTCAGTAGTAGTGAACTCGCACTTTGCAGTTGTCTGCATCCTCCCGATTGCTCTAGCTTTAGAGCTAAGTAACTGAGGGTATTGCCATGCAGGCCTTTATGGGTCATGCAAGTTATCTTTAGGTGTATTCTTGCCTCGTAGGGCAGCCAGTTCAGAACTTTCAAGGTCGGAGAAATGTAGTTATTTCTTTTAGTTCCTGATACAAGTTTGGCCGCAACGTTAAGCGATGCCCTCAGCGGGGCCGGCCAGTATTTGGGGAGACCGCTTCCATAGTCTAATCTTGATAGCACTAGGGCTTGTACCGCCATTTTTAAGTCGGTCTGTGGGAGGAAGGGTTTAAGTTTCCTTAGTATACTCATCTGGTGATTAACTCCCTTGGTGGCATTAGTGATTTGCCCCTGCATGTTCAGGTGTTTGTCTGTGGTGACTCCCAGGGATTTCGCGGAGTCAATAATGTGTGGAGCACAGTCAAAGGAAGTTAGATGTTTCAACCATAAGTCTATCTTGGGTGTGTGATTGGGTGGGGAGAACAGAAGGAATTCCGTTTTTTTTGGTGTTAAGCAAGAGGTGGTTGCCAGTGAGCTAACTTTGAGTATTCTGTGGAATAGCGTTGAGGGAGAGGAAGTCTTCTGGTGAGGAGATTTTCATAAACAGTTGGGTGTCGTCCGCATATAGGTGATATAGAATGTTCGCTGAGTTCAATGCGTTTGCCAGGGGCTCCATGAGTATAATAAAAAGAATGGGTGAAAGTGCTGAGCCCCCGCTGTCAGCACTGATGCATCTGTGACACCCTTTCTGGCAAACCCTGCCACTTGCTATCTTGGAACCCCCTAACATGACCAATAACATGGCGCCTATCGACTCATCAATCAGTTTATGAGTCCCACACCCCCACTCCTCAATCATGACTCCATCTCTATTCCCCCTCCCCTGGTTCTCCCAACTTAGCTTCTCCCTAACCCCATAAACTGGAGCAGTCTCACCTGGACTGCTGGCCTCATCACGAGCTCCTGTTCCCACATTACTAATGACGCCAAACTCACCGAGATCTCTCAGGAGCTTCATCAACTTACGGCTGAGGTTTAAAGCCTAATATCCCTCACCTCCGAGCTCGCTAATTGTTGGTGTCCCACCAGGCCGATGGGTAAGAATAGACACTCCCTTTAGCAATCCAATAGTCAAGTCAAGTCAAACCAGCTTTATTCGGTGTAAAATATACAACCATAAAGCATACTAGACAGAAGGTACTATATACACATAAATAAAAACAGTTTTCAAATATTTACATCTTTAAAAAAATGGTATATCATAACAGGCATTACATCTTTAGTCAATAGATAGCACTCTGATAATTATCAGTGCAAAAATCTGTGGTAAATAAATAAATAATACCTCTATTTTTGACTAGATATACAATAACAGATAGCTCAATAAATAAGAGTCAAGATTCGAGGTAGCTGGAGTTTGCAGGTTTAATACAGCATAAAGGACAGGAACAGGACAACCTGCACGGGAATAGGATGGCAGCTAGCTAGCACACTTTAATAACAGGGCACAAGCATATATATACTTAAACAAAATACATGATGTTCAATACAATAGGCGTAGCAGTGGGCAGGGCCTGTAGCAGTCGCGAAAGATAAGGCTGAAGTGGGTGTAACAAGAGGCGTGAACATAGACATGTGATGTAAACGTAACAGAATATGTCATAAATGGGGCGGAAACTGGAAGGGGCTACCTAAGGAGCCGGGACCTCTAACCTAGTGGTGCGCGCAAGCTGGCAATGACGTGTTACTAGGGAGAAGCTGGGGGCTATGACTTCTGCGCTAGAAGGAGAGACTGAAGTCTGGAGAGTCAGAGCGACATGTACCTAAACACTATCTAGTATCTGATGTTTAGAGAACATATTGATAGAATCCAAAAGTTATCAGGGTAAAGGCTAACAGACTCTAAGACTGGTGCATGCATTATTCTACATGTAGTGCGTGTTGAGGAATATTAAATGACCATTAATACAGTATTTCTCTTACATGGAGACGTAAAGGCTAGACCATGACGGAAACTATTGATGCGATTCAGTAGCTTAGGAATGCAGAGAAGGAGAGCTGGACTGATAACTAGAATCATAACATACTCTTGGCAGACTGGCAGGCAGAGCCAGGCCGAGCCGGGCACTGTGAGGCAAGAAGTAAGTGAAGGGTCAGGGATACAGGTGGGGGCTGTATCGCTCCTCGGCAGAAGACAGGAGCTGAATCTGAGTCCGGGCCCTTTTGAGGCCTGGAAACGGGGACTTTATAATGAAATAACGTGCACACTGAGAAACGTGGCAACGTAACTTTACATAGGCTTAATACTCGTAGCTTTCACGAGAACTGGAAACTGGCATACTAGAGATGGACACAACTGTAATTGCGTCTTTAATCGATGATGGAGAATACATATGCATATTAATCATGCACATACAACATAACATGGGGAACACGTAGGGACACAGAACATGGCAAATTTTACTTTTCCACATTCCCTCCTTGTCACTACGTTTCCATCAGGAAACATCAATATTCATGATACCATCTATCATTTCATACAGTATCATTTGCTCGTCTCGAATTGTCTTGGAACGGGATCTAGGACGGGACTTGGGAATACAGGATGTAGCACAAATGCCGCAAATCGCAGGGCCACATTGTATACAGAGGCAGCAACTGAATATGATCGCTACTGCAATACCTAGAAAGGACAATACTTTCCATCCCCAGGCAGAAATTATACTCCAAAACCAACCGGACCATGTCCAGGTGCCTGGATTCTGGTGTAACTGATGGGCAATTTTATGAAGTCTGGTTATAGCTGAATAAACAGACGGCGCGTTATTAGGAATGAAAATGCAGCAACTAGATCCGATGACTCTACATGCGCCTCCTCTATCGGCCAATATGACGTCAAGAACGAGACGATTTTGGAGCACGACAAATCTCATAGCAGATTGCTCTTCGGTTAAGTTACCTAGAGCAGAGGCAGTCTCATTCACTACTGCTTCAAGGGTTCTGGTCAATCTACGTATTAACTTACTATTCTGGATAGGTCCTATAAAGAAAAAGAATCCTTTATTGAAATCTGTATACTGTTCTAGAGCAGTTTCAGTTTGATCGACAATTGGGGACTCGATCTCCCTTCTATGTCTAATGTGTACTAGATGTGTGTTTCTATGATAATCAGATGGGGCTAGAAAAACTGGTGGCAGTAGGAAGGCAATGTAACAGGTTCCATCCCAATCGAGGGGCAGACGAACATATGCGGTCTGACCACAAACAAAATAAGAATGACGTGAAGCTTTGAAAATAGATTTCCCACTGTCACTATACTTGACAATAGTAGTACAATCACTATGTCCTACATGTATGGAACCATTATTTCTGACACATAATTCGCCTTTGACTGGTAGTACTGAAATAGCAGGTAAGTCTGGAGTAGGATCAGACTGAACATTCAAGACCATGAAATTCGAAGAATAATTACCTAAATTATAAACTTCATTTTCTAGATCTAACCCTGTTCTGTGGGGAAGACCTTGCTTGTCTGGAAAACATGTACTATTCAGAAGGGACATATCATTTGAAGATGACGTTAAAACGGACCAGGCTCCACATGAACCATTATGTGAAAACGGATAAGGAAACAGTGGCAGAACTCCCTTCGGTGTCTGGAAAGGGGGGAGTCGACCACACACCCAACAATTAGTGGCATTGCTGGTCTGGTGTGAATAATGTAACATACGGATAAAGGAATTGTTGCGCATAGCAAGACGATAGGATAGTTCGTGAGGAGGCAGATCACTAAACGTGTGCTCTACTGTAGCATTAGAAAACATATTTACATGAGAAATTGGAAAACATAAATAAAATGCATAACTTGTGCAGGTAATAATTAGACTTAGAAACAATATAAAACTTAGAAAAACGATACATCGGATTGAGTTTTGACTAACTCTCTCACTATGGGGGTCTATCTCATACATGTCAGATACCTGTCTAACCGTTTCACCCGCGGGGGACTTAGACAATTAAACTGGCTGACTTATTTTACTAGACCGAAGCTTCTGTTTATACTCCTGTTGCGGAGTTCTCTCTAACAGGGGAGGATTTGAGGCAAAGTCATTAGCGGGACAGTCCTTGATAATAGGGCAATGTTCAGACTTGAAAGTGTCTATAGAAGTGTCCTTGAGCTGTTTAGGTCTCAGTCCGTGAAATTTCTTAACATGAGACAGATGCACCCAGCCTTTCCTGCCTTCCAACTTCACGGCTGTGCGGGTGGTCAGAAGGACTAACTTCGGCTCCTTCCAGCGAGGCTCCAGCGGACTTGAACAATCGAAATTCCGGATTAAAACCAGGGTGCCGGGAAGGACCTCGTGTGGCTTGACTTCAGTATTGTCGGGAAATGCAGCGGCAACCTGTGAACGACAAGAGTGTAGGGCAGACATCAAGGAAGCTAGGTAATCTGTCAGCATATTACTGGAAACATCTGTAATACTTCGGGGTCTGGGTGTACCCCACATGTTCGGGGGGCGGCCGAATACGACCTCATAAGGGGACAGGCCTGATCTGGAATGTGCGACCATGCGCATATAAAACAAAGCAACTGGCAAGGCAACTAACCAGTCTACACCTTTTTCTTGACAGACTTTGGCAATACGGATTTTCAAGGTTTGATTATGTCTCTCTACGAGACCGGCTGCTTCTGGATGGCGTACACAATGGAACTTCCACTGGTACCCTAACAAAAGGGAAACGTGCTTCATTAGTTCAGATGAGAATGGCTGGCCGTTATCAGAATACACGGCCCTTGGGAGTCCGTAGCGGGGGAAAAATTCACGAACCAACTGCTTGGCAGTGGTCGCGGCTGTGTAATCTGGGACTGGATATGCTTCTGTCCACCTGGACAAAGCGCATACAACTACAAGAACATACTTGAAACCTCGACATCGCTCCATCTGAATATAATCCATCTGGAGGACTTCAAAAGGGTGGTCAGGGGGCTGGAACCCACCTTGTTCCACCGGGACACTTTTACCTGGATTGAACTGGCAACATATCATACAGGTACGGACTTTCTGCTTGGCTGCAGCTCGTAAATGCTTGTTGAACCAAAGGTTCTGGATACTGTCTAACATGGCTTTTTCTCCTAAGTGTGCTGGACTATGTGCGGTATTGATAATGACTTGAACCATTGAGTCGGGGAGAAACCATGTGGCTTTTCCCTTCGTCAACCATCCCTGATCTGTCTGGACCCCTCCTTGTTCGGACCATTTCTTGATTTCTTCGGGAGTAGCATGTAACTGGATATCTATGACATCTTGAGTAGGGTCCTTAACTGTCATACAAGTAGTCTGTTCTAGAGTGGATGTCGGTGTCTTGTTAACTGGTATGTCTGGTGTCTGTGCTGTAAGCTTGGCTGTTTGATCTGCTAGATCATTACCTTGGGAAATAATGTCAGTAACTTTCGTATGTGCTTTGCACTTCATGATAGCGATAGATGTCGGTAAATGTATTGCATCTAACAGAGCTTGAATGAGGAAACCATGCTGAATCTTGGTTCCATGAGAAGTCATGAAACCTCTCTCCTGCCAGAGCACTCCAAAGTCGTGTACGACTCCGAATGCGTAGCGTGAATCTGTGTAAATATTAACTTTTAGGTTCTTGGCATGTATGCAGGCTTGTGTCAGAGCGACTAGCTCTGCTGCTTGAGCAGACAGGGTGTCAATACGGTGTGTTTTAATAACTTCAGTGTCAGTAGTCACTGCATACGCGGCTACTAGTTCTCCTGTACTTGTTCTCATACATGAACCATCCACATAAAGTGTCAGGTCGGGATTAGGTAATGCAATGTCTGTCAGGTCTTGTCTTGGCTTAGTCATAGTGTTAACAACTTCCACACAATCATGTGTGGCAGGATTTGAAGTAACTGACGGTAACAGTGTAGCAGGATTTAGAACGTTGCAGCGTCTGATTTCTATGTGTGGCTGGAACAGTGTCAGTTCATAACCTGTCAAACGTGCAATTGTCAAGTGTTGAGTCTGTGTTCGGTTTAAAAGAACTTCCACGGAGTGTGGAACTTGTACTGTCAGGGAGTGTCCTAATACTATGGAATCACTTTGTCTGATAGCTAGTGCTGTGGCTGCAACTGACTTGAGGCACGCAGGCAGAGCCTGGGCTACTGGATCTAGTGTGCTCGAAAAATAAGCACAGGGCTTGTATTGTCCGGCTTGATCTTGTGTAAGAACAGATAATGCAGTACCATCACGTTCCGTGACAAAAAGTGTAAAAGACTTACTGTAGTTCGGTGTTGCTAGAACAGGTGCTTGGCATAAAGCTTTCTTCAACTCATTAAAACTAAGTGTATGTTCAGATGTCCAAGGGAGGACAGTCGATACGGCTGCCTCCTGTGTCGTTAACTGTATCAGTGGCTTGGCTAGAAATGCATACTGAGGAATCCATTGTCTGCAATAAGAAGTAAGGCCGATAAAAGCTCGTACCTCCTTCTGTGTCTTGGGCTGTGGAAGACTCGCTATTAACTGGATACGGTCAGGTGTCAACTGCCTACCCCACTTGGACAGTAAGTGGCCTAAGTAGATCACTTGCTGGACACAGAATTGAAGCTTTGAAGGGGACACCTTGTGCCCCATCTCGGCTAGAAAATACAGAACTGTAAGTGACGCTCGCTCGCAGTCACGTTCAGAACGGGCTGTGATCAGTAGATCATCGACATACTGGAGCAGGGCAGTGTCAGTTGGCATGTGAATATTGTCTAGTTGTCTCTTAAGTGCTTGACTGTAAATACTAGGACTTTCTGTGAAACCTTGAGGAGCTCGTGTGAATTTATAGCTCCTTCCATTTAAACAAAAACCGAAAAGGTACTGGCTGTCTGGATGAATTGGGACACTAAAAAATGCATTCTTGAGGTCGATTACGGTAAAGAAGATTGCCTCAGAATCAATGGCTGTCAATAGGGATGAGATATCTGGAACAACTGGATACTGGGGGATAATACATTTATTGAGTTCTCGAAGATCAATCACTAATCGATATACTGGGGGTGCATTTGGATCAGTACGTTTCATAACTGGAATAATAGGAGAATTACATACATTGGAGTCAGTTTCTACAACTACTCCTTGAGCCATGAGCTCGTCAATAATTTTGGATAAGGCTGCTACAGCCTCAGGTGGCAATCTGTACTGTCTGATTCGTGGTAACACTACACCTTGTTTGAGAGTCACACGATGGGGTGTGATTTGCATAAAACCAACATCAGTTGGACCTTGCGCCCATGGATGCTGCGGAACATTAGACAATCTTGGATCAAAATCTCGTAATACATAGTGACCCTTGAAGTCACGTAAAAACAAACGTATTCCCTCTGGGGAGCAGCAAATAACTGCACCTAATTCTTTCAATGTCTTAATACCTAACAAATTTTCTGGACATGACTTCGTAAGCAATAGATCAGTAGTTCGGGACAATGGACCAACTTCTAGAGTAACTGGCTTTGATATCTCGTTTACAATTGGCTTTCCTGAAAATCCAAGGGAAACATTTCTAGAGCCTGAGAGCGGAGCCCCTGGAACCTCGTCATGACTGATAGTAGTCCTACTTGCCCCTGTATCAATCAGAAACTTTCTGTCTTTCCATAATACTTGGCTATGAACATAGGGACCTTCTTGATCTACAGGAATCTCGATGAGAGGCAAGCCTACCTCCCTCTCTAGGCTGTTTCATGAATACGCTTGATACTCTGGATACTCTGTCTGTGCATACTGGTACATCTGCTGTGTAACATGCTGTGTTGCAGCGATAGGCTGCGGTGCTGGAACTGTCTGTTGTGCATTCTGTGGCTGAGAAGTCTGTGAAACTTTTTCTTGTCTAGGCGGACGTGGTCTTTCTTTAGTTTTACCAGTGGCTATATTGTGTTTCAGAACTGCACACTCGTTTATAAAATGACCTGGCTGTTTACAATAATTGCATGTCCCTTTAACGGGAGCTGCAGGATGACTGGCTTGATTCGGACCCCTCTTCTGACTGTCTTGAGGAACAGATTGTGCAACTAGTACTTTCATTTTCGTGTCTTTCATACGTCTTCTCTCGTGTTCTTGCTCTTCTCTGATTCTATTCTGGTGATACTGAAGCATCTGTAACATCTGGGACGGGGTACTAGCTTGCCATGTACTTTCGACTTTCAAAACTCTATTCTTAACTTGTGGACTTGAATTCTCGACTAATTTAGTAACAAAAAGATGAGGGTATGACTCACTACTCGTCTTCAAACCACTGTTGATTATAAAACATTTCTCAAATCTAGAATAAAAATCACTAGTGTCTTCGTCTTGTTTCTGTTTACAGGCTGAGATTGCATCCCAGTCTTCCTTTTTAGTGGCTAATAACCTAGGCAAAACCTGTATCAACAATTCTGGTAATTCTTTACATTTATCTCCAAGACCGGTACCTGGTACTCGTATCTTATCTTCAGCTTCTAGAGCTGTCCAATCGATTTTTTTCTCTCCCACCTCCCAATCTTTTTCCTTGAGTTTTTCGTATACCCCTGCGGGCAACAGGACTTTTAGCATTTTAATAATATCTGGATACGTGTATTCTCCCATACGGAGCATGTCTTTTAATTCTCGGTGGAACCCTGCTGGATCTTTGTCGTGACAGGGAATTAACTTCTTCATTTCTAAGAGTTCCATCTTGGTAACTGGGGTGTAAACAAATACTCGTTGCATTTCACCACCCGCTGTCCTGACTGGGTGTACTTCTCGTAACGGATGCTGTCTGTCTATGTAAAACGGTTTACTTTCTGGAGGTGAGACATGAACAAAATGTGGGTTCAGAAACGTTCTATATTTGTGGCGCTGTTCTAGAATGACACTAATTAAATCGGTACCTAAACCTTTCCATCTATACTGGAGTAGCTCGTTCAGGACATCGTGTAACGGACCTGGATCAGAATGTTGACCCTCATACAATGTAATGAGGTGCTGGATCATATACATACCCACCAGTCGCTGCTCGGCTGGGGGCAGTTTCAGAAACATTTGTGCCACTATTTCGTCTGGAAAAGTGGTAGAATCAGTAATCCATCGGACTGCTGATCGGGCTAGTTCTTGTTCATGCATGGTACTTAATTCACTATAACCGATTCGTGATTTCAGAATTTGATCGGTGGCTTGAAATACTTGTTCTAGGGAGCCTTGTTCTGGTGCTGGAAGATGAAAAACTTTCTTGTGTTCTAGGCGTAAATGTCGGTCTGGAAATCTAGATTTACCTACATACGCTATTCTGGCGGGATTCTCGTCGTTTACCTCTTCACTAGAAGAGTCATTTTCTTTCTCGCTTCCTAGAGCTTCTTTGCGTTGTTCGTGTAACCTTATTATTTCTTTACGAATTTTCTTGTACATACTTTCTATACTATTGAGTGTCTTGTGCTTACCCTCGGCTATATTATCACTCCACCTTGTCAGGATTTTCATTTCGTTCGGATCTTTAGTCGGGGAATCTTGTTCCCGTATTAAACAATTGATCAGAAACTTCAATAGCATGAACTGGATCTCAGATTTCCTGAGAGACATGACTTCAGCAATACTTTCTGGATCTTGTCCTGTACGAATGAAACGATACATTCTGTCTAGATCCTCTTTCATATTCGGTAGGGTGACCAAATACTCGGACACCTGTCTTATACGTACGGAATATAGAACCATACTATCCTCGCCTGGGACCGGATCATAACAGCATTCAGTAAGAACTCGCCTGATTTCTGCAATGGACTGATATTTAGGCGTACGCTGTAACGCACGTTCATGTAACTCGACTGGCCCTAGACGTCTATTTGGCGGCGGGGTACCAGGAGGACCTCCTCCCGCGGCCCCTAAACTGGAATCATCGACTGATACTCTTCGAGCTGGCAGAGTGACTGAAGTAGCGGGAATTTGTACTACGGGCTGGACCGGGGGTACCGTAACAGGTACTGCAACAGGTGCCCCGGTGACTGGAGGACCATGAATTACATTATTTACAGGAGCTGGTGGAACAGGATTTGCATATTCTGGGACTGTGTCGTCCAAATAGGACGAGAGAAAAATATCAGCTGCGGTCGGTTTGTGACGTAGCTTGGTCGGAACTAAAGGTGGCGGGAAATTACTGGGTGCCTCCGGGGTTGCTTTTGGCAAGCCCTCGGCAAGAAGAGGATACATACCCTTAATGAGGGCATTTCTCTGTCTGTCTGACTGTTCGGTTTTAACTCGTTCACCTATTTCGATTAGTTCCCTTTCTTGGGCTCTTTCTGAGGATTCTCTACTTAATTCTGATTTTCTGATTTCTTTTTCGGTTCTTTTATGAGATTCTTTGCGCCATAACTCGATGGCATCTTTCTGTGACTGTCTGGCTTTCTTTTTCCATAATACTTCTTCTACTCGCATGATGCACTCGGCATCCCATGTACCCTATACGGGCCATCTATACTTTTCTTCTAACTGTTTGGTGTACTCCACCCACAAATCTAGATACAATATGGCACTTATGCCATGCTTTTGATACATAAAATGACCTGGACTGTCCCTAGGCGGGACAGGAACTGCTTCTTCTAACAGACCTTTTCTAGTTTTTAACTGACGTAATTTTGAGAACAAAGGCATGACTGAACTGTAGTCTAGACACAATACAATACACAATGAACACAATAATGACTTGAGACTGATCACTCATACCACGACATTGAAATACATGAATGACATTTAAAATAACAGTTCGGACAAAATACTACCTGGAATATTGAAAACAGAATACATGAATTTCTCGAGAACAGAACGGACTAGAACAGAAACTAGATGCACTGCTAAAACAGTACGAAACTTACCGGTCTCATAAAGAGACACGTCAGGACCCGCATCCACCTAAGTGGACACTTCGTGTTGGATCTGTGTACCCAAACCCACGGACCAGAGACAATGCAATTGACCCTGTCTAGATACTACCCCAGCAACGGTACTCACCGGGCAGCAAGAACGGAAGGCCTCGGACTGGACTGGACTGCTACGATGACGGACGGACGAACTTCGGACTTCAGTTACGGGTGGGCCTCCGGATACCTCGGACCTTGGACTCTCGGCTTGGGCTCTGGTCGGGACTCGCCGCGTTCCTCCACCGCCTCGTCTGGATGCTGGACCGCAACCTCCGTCTCCTCCGTGGGCCTGAGGGATACTTGAAGCAGAAATATCTGCACGTGCACGGTATGGTTCCGTCACGGCTGCAGAGGATCAGGGGGCTTGCGTGGCTTCACCGGCGCGTGGGGAAAGGGCAAGTCCCTGTTCGGGCGCCATTATGTGGTAAATAAATAAATAATACCTCTATTTTTGACTAGATATACAATAACAGATAGCTCAATAAATAAGAGTCAAGATTCGAGGTAGCTGGAGTTTGCAGGTTTAATACAGCATAAAGGACAGGAACAGGACAACCTGCACGGGAATAGGATGGCAGCTAGCTAGCACACTTTAATAACAGGGCACAAGCATATATATACTTAAACAAAATACATGATGTTCAATACAATAGGCGTAGCAGTGGGCAGGGCCTGTAGCAGTCGCGAAAGATAAGGCTGAAGTGGGTGTAACAAGAGGCGTGAACATAGACATGTGATGTAAACGTAACAGAATATGTCATAAATGGGGCGGAAACATGGAGGGGGCTACCTAAGGAGCCGGGACCTCTAACCTAGTGGTGCGCGCAAGCTGGCAATGACGTGTTACTAGGGAGAAGCTGGGGGCTATGACTTCTGCGCTAGAAGGAGAGACTGAAGTCTGGAGAGTCAGAGCGACATGTACCTAAACACTATCTAGTATCTGATGTTTAGAGAACATATTGATAGAATCCAAAAGTTATCAGGGTAAAGGCTAACAGACTCTAAGACTGGTGCATGCATTATTCTACATGTAGTGCGTGTTGAGGAATATTAAATGACCATTAATACAGTATTTCTCTTACATGGAGACGTAAAGGCTAGACCATGACGGAAACTATTGATGCGATTCAGTAGCTTAGGAATGCAGAGAAGGAGAGCTGGACTGATAACTAGAATCATAACATACTCTTGGCAGACTGGCAGGCAGAGCCAGGCCGAGCCGGGCACTGTGAGGCAAGAAGTAAGTGAAGGGTCAGGGATACAGGTGGGGGCTGTATCGCTCCTCGGCAGAAGACAGGAGCTGAATCTGAGTCCGGGCCCTTTTGAGGCCTGGAAACGGGGACTTTATAATGAAATAACGTGCACACTGAGAAACGTGGCAACGTAACTTTACATAGGCTTAATACTCGTAGCTTTCACGAGAACTGGAAACTGGCATACTAGAGATGGACACAACTGTAATTGCGTCTTTAATCGATGATGGAGAATACATATGCATATTAATCATGCACATACAACATAACATGGGGAACACGTAGGGACACAGAACATGGCAAATTTTACTTTTCCACAAATCGCATATGTACAAAAGGAGAGTTTTGGTGCAAAAACATATAACAAAAGGGGAAGAAAAAAATGATTCATAAACATATTTGAGATTAGGATGATAGATTATATCAACATTACGGAATAATGACTCAACTAAAGGCAGTCATCAGGTTTTTCAGATATTAATGCATCCAGATGTGACAAATCCTTTCTTTTCCTAATCGCCCTTTGTATAAAATTAAGAACAGAATAAACAGTTTTTACATTATCCATAGTACATAAAAAGTTAAAAGTGTGTTTATAATGGAAAAGCCTATTGGTTAAAAAAGTGGTTTTATAACAATTCTCTGGATATCTTTATAAAAGGTACAAAACAGTGAGAAGTGCATAGTGGGCTGGGCGGTCTTTCCATCACACGGGCAGTTTGGTGAAATATAGGACCATTATTCCTTGCTTGCGAATGCTGCTATATAATGTAGTGTGCCAAATCTTAGCCTTGTTAAGTAGAATCTATGCTAAGAGTTTCTTACCAGAGTTAAATATGTTTGTAATCCCACCACAGAGTGGATCCAATAACAATCACGTTAGACGGATGTCATCCCGCACGTCCAATGGGATCCCAGCAATCACAATGTCTCCTCATTTGACCTGGAAGACAATTCCCTACCCCCACGCCTCCACCCGACACATCAGTTTGAAAGATTCTCAATCGGACAACAATATTTACTCCCTCCTCCTTCAGTCAAATCCACATTGAGATCCCAGGCCCAATCCCAGAGCAGGTAACAATACCAACTTCAAGCAAATTCCCATCACTCAGGCTGCCTCCGCTGTCGCCATACCCCACCTGAAATGTACGCTACTCAATTGCAGATAGGCATCTAAACACGCAGTGGATATTGCTGACCTTATCCTTACTTATGATCTTAACCATATAGTCCTGACTGAATCTTGGCTAAATTACTCCCCCACACCCCAACGCTCGACATTCTAGCACCGCCCAGCTACGACATCATCAGATTAGATAGACGAAACAGACTTGGTGGAGGTAAACCCTGTACTCACTGCAATAATCTCTCTGTGAAGCAAGCACAAATTGTTACTCTCATCTGGTGTGAATATCTAGGTATCGATAACCTGAGTAAAGATAGGCCTCGATACGAACTGCATGAGTTTTACCACCCTCCAGGAGATAACCTCTCAACCATTGAACAAATTATGGAAATTATCACAACTAACTCTGGTGTATACTGCGTCCAAATCTTCCTTGGTGACTTCAACCTCTACTGGAATGATCCAAATGACCAATCGGTGATTAACCTGAAAACCTTCCTAGCTGACCTAAACTTGATCCAAATATGTAGAAGTCCTACCCACAACAAGGGAGACACTTGGATCTAATTATCTTTAAAGCAAATTCTATTCAACTTGAATTTATCATTCTATGTGACTGGACAGACAACCACTGTACCACTTTTCTCATCACTGAATCACTGTCCTCGGGGCGTGACCAAGAGGCAGATGGGAATGGACGCGTGAGCTAGGAGCTCCGCGCTGATTCCGACCCTGATCCTGCAGAGGGGCTGTGCAAGAAGCTCCCCAATGAGATCAGCAGTGGCTGCCCGAGCTGTGGGCTGGACCTATGATGGTGGCGAGGGGACTCTGAGCTCCAGCGGACTGTAGAAGCTGTGTGGCCAGAGAGGTTTGAGGGGAACCTGAACCCGTGGGACTAATTGGGCGCCGATTGCGTTCATGCCTGGTGGCAGATGTGATGAGACGGCGAGGCGCAGAGGACCCGGGATTCCGACGGCTCTGGCGGCCGTCCATACCTGAATTGGCGGCCACTCCGGCTGGACCGGAGTCTGCAGCGGAGAGATCCTGAAGCAGACAGAGGGGCTGGGGGACTCGCATACCGCTGCGGCACCCGGGCGGCTTTTAGAAGGCCTGCGTGGGAGGAGCGGTTCACCGAGTGAGAGGAGCGAGAGGAGCTCAGCGGTGCATGGCCCTTCTCCCCCTCTCTCCCTCGCATTAGGAGCACCAGTAGAGGCACCGAGAGAGCCCGTGGGGCGCTGCGGACACGACTGGGCACTGCCGGTGCTTACAAGGAGGTGGGACAAGTGAGGGTCCAATTGCGGATCCCCTCCAGGACTTTGCCTGCATTGTGGAGGGCCCTCCAGAGGGGAGGTAAATAGTGGCCATTGGGAGGACGGCCTGGAAACAAACCCTCCGACTTGTGGAGGTGCTGGGTGGTTGTGGGCACTGTGGGAGACCCTGCTTGCGGGGCGCAGAGCAACCAGGGGAAGGCTGAGCGCAAGACGCAGCTGACTCGATGCTGTGAGTGCCTGGTGAAGACTCTGTCGATTTGGAGGCCTGGGAGGGGACATACCTGCTGAACCAACGGAGCGCTTGGGCCACCCGGGTGTGGCCTTGGCGCTAGGGCACAAGAGTGGCGCCGACCCTGAGGAGTGTGCGGAGGGACTCATGGACCGCCTGTGATGCAGCCTATTCGCTGGACATTGGGGCTTTAGGGGGCAGCTCAGCCACAACGGGACTTTTGGGGAGAGCAGTGACTGGAATGCGGGGTGAAGTTGGCTGCCACTACTGGAACATGCCTGTGCCCTCCCCATCTTGGAGCCTTAACAGACAACAGCATTGAGCAGGGCGAGAGGAAGGAGTGAAGGCACCTAGTGGGTCGGCGGGGCACTGGGGTTGGGTGCAGCGGACCCATAGCCAGGATTCGGTGAGAGGGCGGCCCTCAGTGAGAGACCTCAGCGGGGAGTGGTCCGAGCGGCGCTGCAGAAGGGGACACTGGCTGGTGCAGGCGATGATAGGCACGTCCTGGCGGCTCACACAGATGTGGAGTGGCACTGCATCCATAGCAAGTAGGTATGACGCAAGCGGGAAGAGCCCGACCACCGTTGATATATGAGGCGTAACCTCGCGGGACCATACAACGAGGGGGATGCTGTGGCTATGGACCGTAAGCCGTGCGTGAGCTGCTCTTCTGGGCGGGGCATCGGAGGCCCGGCTGAACACCGGCCTGAGCTCAGAGCTGGATCGGGGCCAGTGACGAATTCCGGCAGAGAGCAGAGAGTGTGACTGCGATTGGGGTGAGCCTCTGTGTTGGAAAGGCGATCCCAGGGGAGACAGAAGATGTCTGACTGCCCACCCCGAGACCCACCTCTCTCTATGGGATAGGCCGAGCGCCGTAGGGAGGCCTCCTTGGCGAGGCTCCTCTCCTACAATCGTAACAGCTGAGCAATCACACTACTACAGACGGACACCACACGAAGGAATATTCACAAGTATCTTTATATAAGAAATGAAGGCACGTTCTTGGCAGGTTAGCAGGCAAGGGTCGAGGGATCCGTAAAGTCTTGGTTTCGGGAATAAGGGGGTAGCGGGACAGTCTTGGCACCAACTGGTGCGTGGATAGTTCAAGGGGTCAGGCCGCGACAGCGTCAGCAGGGCCTCGAAGATGGTTCAGTTCGGTCAGGCCGTGACAGCGTCAGCAGGGCCACGAAGATGGTTCAGCTCGGTCAGGCCGCGACAGCGTCAGCAGGGCCTCGAAGATGGTTCAGCTTGGTCAGGCCGCGACAGCGTCAGCAGGGCCTCGAAGATGGTTCAGCTCGGTCAGGCCGCGACAGCGTCAGCAGGGCCTCGAAGATGGTTCAGCTTGGTCAGGCCACGACAGCGTCAGCAGGGCCTCGAAGATGGTTCAGCTTGGTCAGGCCGCGACAGCGTCAGCAGGGCCTCGAAGGTTCCAGGTGCAAGAGTTCGGATCAGGATCAGCCGCGACCAGGTCAGCAGGGCTTCGACTCCAAGATACAACTGGAGTCCTAATCCAGGGCTGCCCCAGATATAGGACTGGAGTCCTTTGATGTCCGGACCCTCGCGCCTGGGGGTCAGAGGGGCTGGGATGAAGGTGTCCAGACACCCAGCAGGGGGGTGGAGCCAGCGCCCAGGGAGACTGGAGGGCGATCGATACCAGGCGTCCGGGGACGGCTGGAGGGCCATCGAAACTCCCCTCCTCCGGGATCCGCCAAGTGGCCACTCTACCACCTGGGAGGATCTTGGTGCCCTGATGTCGGGGCTTCGCTGGGGCCGGGGCCAGGGGTGGCTGCGGCCACGTGCTCGGGACGTGATGGGCCCAAGATGGAGTTGGGCCGGAAAGGGTGGCCTGGCATGGTCGCTAGACCGGCAGAGTTGGCGAGCAGGGTCTGCCGGGGTCCCGGGGGGAGAGCCGTGGGTTGCCAGGGGGGCTGCTCTCGTCGATGGTTCGTGTTCAGGGGGGTCGACGGCGGGTCGACGGAGGGCCGATGTCGTCCCGGGCCCGCCATGCGGGAGGGGTAGGACCAAGCCACGAGGCCGGGTCCAACACTCTGGAAGGGGGCGTTGAGCTTTAAGGGTCAGACGGGCTGCCGCGCTTGACCTGGCTGAGTAGCGGGGACTCGCTGAAAGATCGCGCCTTGGAGTGGACGCCCCCTGGGGACATGCAGGACTACCAGCCTGTGAGAATATGGGTAAGCCGAGAGAGAAGCAGATGGGAGCGCCAACGGAGCAGGAAGAGGAGACAGCGTCTGGGGAGGCATTCAAGGGAATGCAGGTGCAGCAGCATCTCGATCAAATACTAAAGGCCATAGCGGATACCAGGGAGGTTCTGCAGTTGGACATTGGGCATGTGACACAGGGATTGGGGCTGCTTCGGGCGGACCATACCAAACTGGCAGATGGTGTAAATCAAACGGAAACAGCCGTGGAAAACCTGGGTCCTGCTCAGAAGTCAATGGAGGCAAAGATGTCGGACATTCAAACCCGGCTGCAGGCGCTGGAGAGGCAGGCAGAGGATGCGGAAGGATGGAACCAGAGAAATAATATTTGTGTGGTGGGGCTGCGTGAGGGAGCAGAGGGAGCCAACATGGTAGACTTCCTGGAGGAGTGGCTAAGGGGAACTTTTGCGCCAGAGGGTCTTTCATCTTTCTTTATACTGGAGAGGGCTCACAGAGTGACGGCCAAGCCTTGAACCCCGGGAGACCGCCGAGGCCGGTGGTGGCCAGACTGCTCCATTATAAAGACAGGGATCTCCTACTGAACAGAGCAAGGATGGCGGGCCCCTACACAGTGGACAATAGCAAGGTGACACTGTTCCCGGGCTACAAGCTCGAAGTTCAGCGCCGAAGGGTGTCGTTTGTGGCAGTTAAGAGAGCGTTATGGAATGAAGGTATTAAATACTCTCTGATGTACCCGGCACGCTTGAAGATCATGGTGGATGGCAAGATGTCCTTTCATGACAGCCCGGAGGGGGCCTGGGACTGGAAAGAGTTGGACAAGCGGGTATCGGAGGACCAGGAAGCGCATGAGAGATGGAATGGAAGGACCTCGTCCTCGTAGAATGAGGCTTAATCGGAGATGTCAGCCAGCGGCCCAGAGGCCGACAGAGACACAAACGGAGAAGGAGAGGGCGGCGGCGCTGCAGGCTGTTACGGCCTGAAGTTGCCACGAGTGACTGCTGGGACAGCGGATGAGATCGTTGATGGGCGATGTAGACTCTGGCTGGACATGAGGGGGCCCCGGTTGGGGGGTGGGGCAGGGAGAGGGGCCAATAGGAGAAGGGGCTGTCACAAACTGGTTCGCTGAGGTCCGGAGCATTTCGGGGGCAGTAGAAAATGTACTGTAAAAGGCTAGAAGATGTGAGGTCCCAGAGGGGACCGGCATATTGTACTGGGGGTTGAGCGTGGGCTGGAGGTCTATTGGGCGTCCGGTTCTCTGAAGCTGAGGGCTCACCTCCCGTTAGTTTTGGTGGGAGTAGATCCCTGAGAGTATCGGGGGAGTGTTTTTTAGTGGTAGTTTGGATGGGTTCTAATGTTGTAGCACCTGTTCTGGAGGGGAATTGGGGGGGCTTGGTTAGGTTTGGGGGAAGTTAGCAATACCGGTGTGCTCTTGGAAAAAGGGCGGGTGCGGGGGATGGTCTGCCTGACTCATGGGGACGTTGCATGATCTGAAATGTATAACTTGGAATGTACGGGGGCTTCACTCCATGCAGAAGCGCCACAAAGTGCATGCCTACCTAGTGCAGGTGGCACTCCTCCAAGAAACGCATATCAGCCGTTCCGAGGGGGTAGCATTGAGGAATAGATGGAGAGGGCAGGTATTTTGCACGACTTACTCGGCATACGCTAGGGGCGCCTTGGCGTGGATTAGAGAAGGAATCCCGTTTCAACCAACGCAGCAACTGATTGACCCAGGGGGGTGGTTTGTAGCGGTGATGGGGAGGCTAAATAGCGTGGATGCGTCCTTTTTGAGAATCTATCGGGAGCTTGGTGCCCTACTTGACTGGGGCGACTATACTGGGGGGGATTTTAACTCCATAGCAGATGTGGATAAAGACAGGCCACACCCTCCGCTCTCAGGTGCCCCAGTACATCGGAATTCCAAGGCAAGGAGAACATGGCAAACTAATTGGGGACTAATCGACACTTGGCTGGCACAGCACTTGGAGGAGAAGGACTACTCTTATTACTCTAGCATCCATGACCTGCATGTGCGACTGGACACCATATTGTGCACCCCTGACGTCCATGCTAAGGTGACAGATAGTGAGTATTTAGCAAGAACAATGGCAGACATGGAATCAGGGAAGGGCAGACTGAGGGGAATGGAGAGGTACCAACCTGGGAGACCCGGGGCAGGCACTGAGGTGCTCGAAGCCAAGGAAGCAGTTGTGGTGCAGATGGAGAGGTTACACTCATTCAATTACAAGAACTATAGGACACGGATACACGCGGAGGGGGACAAATCGGGAACTCTGCTGGCGTGGCTGGCTAACCCACTACCAAGGGGTAAACCGATCTTAGGCTTGAGGGGGCCTCAGGGGAGTTGATGCACACGCAGGTAGGGATTAATGGGCGTTTCCTAAAGTATTATGCAGATTTATACCGCACTCAGCTGGCCGTGTATGCAGAGGGAATAGAGGATTATCTGGAAGGGCTTGTGATGCCGAGTTTGAGCAGGGAGCAGGGAGATTCGCTGGGTGGTGAGATCACTGTTGGAAAGATCAGATGCATGATCAGGCACATGGGCCGCAACAAGACACCTGGGGTGGATGGCCTGCCCATTGAATTTTATTCTAAATAAGTGGACTCTCTGGCACCGTGAGTGCAAGTAGTCTATAAGGAGGCACTCGTGGTGGGAATCCTGCCTGGGACCACTAGAGAGGCGATTATCATTCCCCTCCTGAAGCCGGGTAGGGAAGCAGCGAATGTGAAGGCCTACCGCCCACTTTCAATGTTGGCAACGACTACAAAATCCTGAGTAGGATCCTGGCGACACGCCTACTCCCATACATGACGCAGTTAGTGCACCGGGATCAATCGGGGTTTATCCCTAAACGCAGCACGGCTATCAATGTCAGGCGCTTATTGCGAATCCTGGAAGACTACCAGGAGCCGACAGTGAAGGCCTTGATCTTATCGGTGAATATAGAGAAGGCATTTGATAGCCTGGAATGGGCATTTCTTTTTCAGGTAATGAGCTTAGTGGTATTGGGGAAACGTTTGTGAGGTGGACCCGCATCTTGTATGATTTAGCGACGGCCCGGGTGTGGACAGGGGGGACGCTATCAGTGCCCTGTTCAGAGGGACGAGGGACGCAACAGGGCTGCCCACTATCTCCGCTTCTGTTTGCATTAGCAATTGAGCCAGGTTGGAAAAGTATTAGGCTGGGCTAGAGGTCCATGGGGAAGTGCACTATATATCGCTTTACGCGGATGACCTATTGATGTTTCTGGCCGAGCCGGATGAGGTAGGTACGGGGGCGATGGAGCTGTTGTGGACGTTTGGGGAGATGTCAGGATTACGTGTGAACTGAGAGTAGACTTGCCTTTTCCTGCGTACAGGACAATGGTAGCTCCCGCAGGGCTGGAGAGGCTGAGATGGGAGCCTAGTTGCCTACAATACATGTTAACTAACATCTACCATGAACAGGTGTATCTATTGGAGGGCAATGTGAATAGAGCAGTGCGAGGAATCAAGGGGAGTATGGCATTCTGGGGTCCTTTGCCGCTCTCGGTTGTGGGTCGAGTGGCGCTGCTGAAGATGGTAGCGCTGCCCAGACTTTTATATTACTTTAGGATGCTGCCGGTAGAGATCCCGGCTCGGTGTTCAGGGCTCTGCGGTCCATGGTGGGGGGTATTATTTGGCGGCTCAACTGCAGTGGCATACGCAGGCAGTCGCTAGGGAATTTAGGTGGCCGGATGAACCAGAGGACAGATGGCTACTGAGGCATATTCTCTTATTTGTGGTACTTGGACAACGATTGCGACTCAATTCCTTGACCAGTGAAGAGAAAACGCTCAGAGCAAGCTGGAACGGATACAAATGTAGGTGTGGTGTTCCCCGCCCGTATGCGCTGGAGATTCCCCTGGGCATGTGCGCGGCCTTCACACACGGGGGGACTGGTCTGCATTGGCGGAGTGGGAAGATTTAGGACTGCAGATGATTGGGGACTTATATGAGGAGGGGGCCCTCCTGCCTTTCCAGGCATTGCAGGACAGATATGGCCTGCCTAGAGGTGGCTATTTGTTGCATGCAGCTCTGCTGGCTGCGATTCAGAAATACTGGGGAATGGGGCTATTGGAGTCTCAGACGTCCTTGACGTGTCAATATGTGGTAATGGCAGCGGGGATGGTGACAGCAGTGACATGTCTTTACAGGCGAATGGTGGAGGAGGGACTGCAGCCACTGACAAAGCAGCGCGAAAAATGGGAAGCGGACTTGGGAAGGGATATTCCTGAGACGGCATGGACCAGAAATGTGGAAAAGGCATGGAAAAGTACGCGGCATGCTGGGTTTCAGCTCATTCATTTCTACATTGTACATAGGGCCTACTTCACCCCGAGCGGATAGCTAAATATTTTCACGTAAACAAAGGCATGCCGTCCCACGTGCAACACGAGAACAGTGGATTTCCAACATATGATGTGGAGTTGCCCGTAGCTCAGAAATAATTGGGAGGAGGTGATGGAGGTCTTGTGCAGGGTAACGGACAGACAGGTGGAGCCCGACATAGGGGCGTATATGTTACACTGGTTTCCACACACAAAGCGTACTAAGATCATGAGAAAGTTTATGGACTTAGGGTTGTTGCTGGCTAAGCGAGAATTGACAAGGCAGTGGAAATCCAGGCAGGACCCTAGTGTGGAGCGATGGAGGGTGGAGTTTGCGAAAAGGGCAGCCAGTGAGAGCATGGTCAGAATCCAACAGGCCAGGAGAGTGAATACCGACAAAGTGAAGGAAACCGCACAATCACGGGAAGCACTGGTGGCGCTGTTGACGCATCTGGAGGCGGGTTCAGATGCAGGCTCACTGGAGGGTTCTCAGGACGCTGTCGGGCCATGAAACACGTAGATAGGTGTGAATAGTCCATGGGCAAGTGGGAGCGGGGGCAGATCTAATGGACCGGGGAGTAAGGCTGAAGTGAGATCAGAGATATACATTCCCTAGCACGGTAAGATATTTGGTTATTCTTGTTTCTGTTGTTTGGAGAACACCGGTGGAGGGAGTTAAGGGTAAGGGGGAGGGCAGGGCGGGAGCATGCGGGAGGCACCAGGTTGAGGAGTCATTGAACCATGGGATGACATCAAATGCATATATTGAGGAAGTCCTTGATAAATAAGGTGAACAGGTTGTAATATAAGGTGTCATAGACTAAAGATATTGATGTCGTCTCCACTGTGGATACAGCAATGTATTTTGATTTGTGCCTTCCATTGAACATGTGCCATGTAAAAGTGTGTGTGTATTGAAAATCAATAAAAATTCCTTTAAAAAAAAAATCACAGAATCACTGTCCTCAAAAAAGGTTCAAATATAAAAAAACAGACACTGGAAAAGGAACCCTCGAAAAATAAACCTGAATGAACTAACATCTATCAACAATTACATACCAACCCCTCCCGAGGACATGTCAGACGTCCAGGACCTTACTGATCATTACACTAATTCAATAACAAACATTCTAGACTCTATGGCACCCCTCCAACTAAAAGGAGTATCCACCAAAGACTTCGAGCCTTGGTGCAATGGTAATCTAAACACTGAAAGATGCCATCTAAGATTGGGTGAAGGGTCATGGAGATTATCCTCCTCTCTCGAACACCTCCAGGACCTGATATCTCTAAGAATCATGTACAACAAACACATACATAGCTCAAAAGCAAACGTCTTTAGGAAACAGCTAAACAATGCCAGTAATCGACCTAAAAAACTGTTTGAACTAATTAAATTGCAATATATCAGGAAACCCAACCTGCTTTCCGGGTCTAATCTGCAGCCTAAAAGCTAAAAACTTGCCGCCTTCTTCCTGGGACAGACGAAAAAATTGAAAGTGACTTAAAGACTTCTTTGGATCGCCTCCCAGGGCCTTCACATCTCAGCCCCCACCCACCCATGTGGCCTGAGCGTCCTGCACACACCAAAAATATTGCTGTGCGGAGTTCAAATCCTTTGAAGAAATGACCAAACTACAAATCCTGTCAAACCACTTCAGAGATCTGCTTCCTTCAAATCTCTTCAGTGAGATTAAAACCCCTCTTCTCCCACTCTGGAACATATTAAATAATTCATTATTCAAGGCAGAATACCAGACTGCCTCAAATGTAGACAGATAATCACCATTCTTAAAAAACCCACGCATGAATACACTGATCAACATACCTTCTGCCCTGTCTCTAGCATCCCAACTCTTTCAAAGCTCCTCTCTCAACTCAGCTGCAAGGTTTATTACTGGATTCAAATGTAATACCCACATCACACCTTATTTGAAATCACTAATCTGGCTCCCTTACGAGGCAAGAATTAAATTTTCAATTGACTGCATGACACACAAAGCCACACACTCCAACACCCGATGTGCATTGCACAAACACATTGTCTTTACTGTTGAAACTGCCGAAATTCAAGAAGAAAACATACAATCGAGCCTTCTCTGGCATTGCCCAGAGAGTCTGGAATTCACTATGAAATCCGAATTAACTCTGAACCTGCATCTTTAAAAAATAACATAAAGTGCTACTGATGAACAAATTCTTGCTTTAGCTCTCTCGATACTGTTGTTGCGATGGTCATTATTGTTTATTATTGCCTGTCTCACCTGTGTCTCTGGGGGCGGCTTCTCCATTGGAGGGAAGGAGCGACACCCCACTTAAATGCCCCCAGAAAAGCCCCAGAGACAAAAAATACCATGATAATGAAGATAATTAATTACCATTTAATTTTTCGTCAACCCGGCCTGACTCAGGAAGGGGTGGGGCCTGGTGAGTGGCAGCAGTGGTGGGCTTCCTGTGCACCATTCCCGGATACTGTAACTGCCCGGTGAAGCCATAGAGTGTACATGGGCTGAATACTTGTCATTATGAGTTCCCCAGCTCCGAGATGGCTTCACTGTACCCAAAGATGTTTGGTACCAAACATCTCATCTTCCTAAATCCTCAATAATGCCAGTGTTGGATCTATTAATAAATGCACACAGGATATACTTCAGAGGGTCCCCGGAAAAGCTACCAAGAACTTGTGTGGTCTCTGACTAGGCCTAGCCAGCCTGTCACCACCCGACATGTTTCTGACCTCATGGGGTGAGAGCCAGCGCTCTCCGAGGCCAGGAAACAAGCCTGCTCTGGGCGCAGGTGGTTCACACCTCCTCCAGGCCGGAATGGCTTGCCAGAGTGGGAAGCTTCAAAGGCAATACCGCCTTTCAAATGTGACCCAGGCATCTCTAGATAGTGGAGGATGACAAACCGCGTTTCTGCTTCACACTTGGCAGGAGAAAAGTTGGGAAAGTTAGTTAAACCAGGACGTGTGTCCACATTCAGGCAGCACCACCACTAAGGTGGGGCAGAAGATGTGGACAAAACTTTTTCAATTTCTCCATCTTGGCATGGTAGGACATTAGCCTATCAGGGTAGGGCAGTGCTCCTTCCCACAGGAAGTGGTCACCTAGAGGATATAGATACCCTGAAGGTAAGTAGCCCATTGGCTGCTACCCTTCACTGCCTTTAATGCCCCTAACATTAGTATTTAGGGGGCATTCCTAGACCCTGTATCTTAGATGCATTGGACACAAAGACGATCCGGACACAGAAGAGCTGCTGACCTGAGAACTGAAACCCTGCTGCAGAATACTGTGGCCAAACCCTGTCTGCTGCCTGAAGGACGTGACAATCATGGTGTGCTGTCTCGTCCTGCAACTGTGAGGACTCCAAGACCCCAGACCCAATCTATTCCTCTGAAAATCACCAACGTAATCCTTTGGAGTAGAGGTACTACTCCCCTGCAGGCAGTGAACCCGTAGAATCCGGTTTCTCGACTTTATGCTCCTTGGCGACTCTGATGCAGTACCCAAACCAAAAGGTGCACACCAGCTCTGGATGATCAAATCTTTCTACCCACCAAATGAGAAGACACCAGGATCTACCGGAGTCATGCAGCAACAATGCCCGGGATACCGGACTCCCTGCAGCATACACCGAGACAAAGAGTACAGTCTGGACTCCAACTGTTGTGGAAGCAACCACCCATTGAGGGACTGTGAGACCCCTGAGACCCACTTTGTGAGTGGCCCAACTGTCCCAGAATCGCCTCTACAACTTGTCTGCTACGGACCGTGAGGGAATCTTGATGCACGCCGCCGGCTGACCTATCAGCTCTGCACCCGGCCTTGGTAACAACGATCCAGCTGTGTTTCCAGGGTCCTAAGGCCCTTGCAACCAGCTCCCTCGGGTGGGACCCCTCAGGCTTACCTTTAAGTCCCTTTGTGCAGTGTGTTTTCAAGTGGCTGAACCCGGGATGCTCCTGAGAATTCACTGGTGGAACACGGGACCTGGCCTTGCTACTTAGCGAACTCCCAAAGATGAACCTTGACATCCAACTGTATGATTGTATATGCATTTTCTTATTTCGTCACATTGACTTCAATAGTGCGTAATGGTGCACAAAAGTAATTCATTTTGCCAACTTCGAAAATTCATATCTTGAACAAAGTTCTTGGTCTTAAAAATGATAAAATTGATGTTATTTTTGTAAACTGGTCTCGGATTTATTCTTGAGTGCGTGTCTCATTTACAACAAAATGCTTTTAGCACTACCCTCTGATAAGCCTAACTGCTCGACCACACTACCACAAATCGAACTTTAGTATCATCTACTTTTTTTTAAAACTCTTTTTTATTAGTTTGAATTGTAGTTATGCATACATTTGTAATCAGTATTTCAGCGAGCACTTGACACAGCAGTACATTAGCATGGGGAAGAAAATCACTTTTACACATTATGTGTTGCTCCATCTCTATTTGGCCTCATTTCAAGTTCCAACAATGAAGGGATATAGATAGTCCCTCGATAGATGGCTCAGTGAGGTAATAGTTTATTTATTTATTTATTTTTGACATTTATAAAGCGCCAACAAATGCCCTTGGGCTCTCGGCGCTAGTTCAGGATCTTAAAGAGTCTGCTCAGCTCTGGAGTCAGATTGCTGCAAGGTTACGTTTCATTTCCTGCCCGCGGCCCCGCCCCAGTGACTCTCACTCTCAGGGGGCGGGGTCTCATCCGTGGGTGCTGCTGGCAGCTGGAGCACCGTTGGGGGCACCGGGATGGGATGTGCCTCGTCACCTCCTGAGGAAGTGAAGTACAGTGGTAGCAGGCCACGAGAAGCGGCGGCGACAAAAGAGTGGAGGGGTCCTGTGAGAAGCACCGAGAGGTCTGTCCAGAGGAGGAGAGAAGCTGAGGCCTGTCCAGAGGAGGAGAGTCCTGTCCAGAGGAGGAGAGGCCTGTCCAGAGGAGGGGCAGAGGAGGGGCAGAGGAGGAGAGACCTGGCCAGAGGAGGGGCAGAGGAGGAGAGGCCTGGCCAGAGGAGGGGCAGAGGAGGAGAGGCCTGTCCAGGGGTGCAGAGGAGGTGAGGCCTGTCCTGAGGTGCAAAGGAGGAGAGGGGTGCAGAGGAGGTGAGGCCTGTCCTGAGGTGCAAAGGAGGAGAGGGGTGCAGAGGAGGTGAGGCCTGTCCAGGGCTGCAGAGGAGGAGAGGCCTGTCCAGGGCTGCAGAGGAGGTGAGGCTTGTCCAGGGCTGCAGAGGAGGAGAGGCCTGTCTAGGGCTGCAGAGGAGGTGAGGCCTGTCCAGGGCTGCAGAGGAGGAGAGGCCTGTCTAGGGCTGCAGAGGAGGTGAGGCCTGTCCAGGGGTGCAGAGGAGGTGAGGCCTGTCCTGAGGTGCAAAGGAGGAGAGGGGTGCAGAGGAGGTGAGGCCTGTCCAGGGGTGCAGAGGAGTAGAGGCCTGTCCAGAGGTGCAGAGGAGGTGAGGGCTGTCCAGGGGTGCAGAGGAGGAGAGGCCTGTCCAGAGGTGCAGAGGAGGAGAGGCCTGTCCAAGGGTGCAGAGGAGGAGAGGCCTGTCCAGGGGTGCAGAGGAGGAGAGGCCTGTCCAGGGTTGCAGAGGAGGAGAGGCCTGTCCAGTGGTGCAGAGGAGTAGAGGCCTGTCCAGAGGTGCAGAGGAGGTGAGGGCTGTCCAGGGGTGCAGAGGAGGAGAGGCCTGTCCAGAGGTGCAGAGGAGGAGAGGCCTGTCCAAGGGTGCAGAGGAGGAGAGGCCTGTCCAGGGGTGCAGAGGAGGAGAGGCCTGTCCAGGGTTGCAGAGGAGGAGAGGCCTGTCCAGTGGTGCAGATGAGGTGAATCCTGTCCAGGGGGCAGAGGAGGTGAGGCCTGTCCAGGGGTGCAGAGGAGGAGAGGTCTGTCCAGGGGTGCAGAGGAAGTGAGGCCTGTCCAGGGGTGCAGAGGAAGGGTGGCCTGTCCAGGGGTGCAGATGAGGTGAGGCCTGTCCAGGGGTGCAGATGAGGTGAGGCCTGTCCAGGGGTGCAGAGGAGGTGAGGTCTGTCCAGGGGTGCAGAGGAAGTGAGGCCTGTCCAGGGGTGCAGAGGAAGGGTGGCCTGTCCAGGGGTGCAGAGGAGGAGAGACCTGTCCAGGGCTGCAGAGGAGGTGAGGCCTGTCCAGAGGTGCAGAGGAGGAGAGGCCTGTCCAGGGCTGCAGAGGAGGAGAGGCCTGTCCAGGGCTGCAGAGGAGGTGAGGCCTGTCCAGGGTTGAAGAGGAGGTGAGGCCTGTCCAGGGCTGCAGAGGAGGAGAGGCCTGTCCAGGGGTGCAGAGGAGGTGAGACCTGTCCAGGGGTGCAGAGGAGGTGAGGCCTGTCCTGAGGTGCAAAGGAGGAGAGGGGTGCAGAGGAGGTGAGGCCTGTCCAGGGCTGCAGAGGAGGTGAGGGCTGTCCAGGGGTGCAGAGGAGGAGAGGCCTGTCCAGAGGTGCAGAGGAGGAGAGGCCTGTCCAGGGGTGCAGAGGAGGAGAGACCTGTCCAGGGCTGCAGAGGAGGTGAGGCCTGTCCAGAGGTGCAGAGGAGGAGAGGCCTGTCCAGGGCTGCAGAGGAGGAGGGGCCTGTCCAGGGCTGCAGAGGAGGTGAGGCCTGTCCAGGGTTGAAGAGGAGGTGAGGCCTGTCCAGGGCTGCAGAGGAGGAGAGGCCTGACCAGGGGTGCAGAGGAGGTGAAACCTGTCCAGGGCTGCAGAGGAGGTGAGGGCTGTCCAGGGGTGCAGAGGAGGAGAGGCCTGTCCAGAGGTGCAGAGGAGGAGAGGCCTGTCCAGGGGTGCAGAGGAGGAGAGACCTGTCCAGGGCTGCAGAGGAGGTGAGGCCTGTCCATGGGTGCAGAGGAGGTGAGGCCTGTCCAGAGGAGGGGCAGAGAAGGAGAGGCCTGTCCAGGGGTGCAGATGAGGAGAGGCCTGTCCAGGGGAGCAGAGGATGAGAGGCCTGTCCAGGTGTGCAGAGGAGGTGAGGCCTGTCCAGGAGTGCAGAGGAGGAGAGGCTTGTCCAGAGGAGAAGAGGCCTGTCCAGAGGAGGAGAGGCCTTCTCAGAGGAGGTGAGGCCTGTCCAGGGCTGCAGAGGAGGTGAGGCCTGTCCAGAGGAGGGGCAGAGGAAGAGAGGCCTGTCCAGAGGAGGGGCAGAGGAGGAGAGGCCTGTCCAGGGGTGCAGAGGAGGAGAGGCCAGTCCAGGGGTGCAGAGGAGGTGAGGCCTGTCCAGGGGAGCAGAGGATGAGAGGCCTGTCCAGAGATGCAGAGGAGGAGAGGCCTGTCCAGAGATGCAGAGGAGGAGAGGCCTGTCCAGAGATGCAGAGGAGGAGAGGCCTGTCCAGAGGAGGAGAAGCCTGTCCAGAGGTGCATAGGCGGTGAGGCCTGTCCAGAGGAGGTGAGGCCTGTCCAGGGGAGGGACAGAGGAGGTGAGGCCTGTCCAGAGGAGGAGAGGCCTGTCCAGGGGAGTGGCAAAGGAGGTTAGGCCTGTCCAGAGGAGGAGAGACCTGTCCCGAGGTGCAGAGGAGGTGAGGCATGTTCAGGGGTGCAGAGGAGGTGAGGCATGTTCAGGGGTGCAGAGGAGGTGAGGCCTGTCCAGGGGTGCAGTGGAGGGGAGGCCTGTCCTGGGGTGCAGAAGAGGTGAGGCCTGTCCAGGGGGATGCAGAGGAGGCTAGGTCTGTTTTGGGTCAGAGGAGGAGAGGCCTTTCCAGGGGTCAGAGGAGGTCAGGCCTGTCCATGGGGGCAGAGGAGGATAGGCCTGTCCAGGAGTGCAGAGGAGAAGAGGCCAGTCCAGGGTCAGAGGAGGAGAGGCCTGTCCAGGGGTGCAGAGGAGGTGGGGCTTGTCCAGGGGTGCAGAGGAGGAGAGGCCTGTCCTGGGTCAGAGGAGGAGAGGCCTTTCCAGGGGTCAGAGGAGGTCAGGCCTGTCCATGGGGGCAGAGGAGGAGAGGCCTGTTGAGGGGTGCAGAGGAGGAGAGTCCTGTCCAGGGGTGAATAGGAAGAGAGGCCTGTCCAGGAGTGCAGAGGAGGAGAGGCCAGTCCAGGGTCAGAGGAGGAGAGGCCTGTCCAGGGGTGCAGAGGAGATGAGGCCTGTCCATGGGTGCAGAGGAGGTGAGGCATGTCCAGGGCCTGCAGAGGAGGTGAGGCCTGTCCAGAGGAGGAGAGACCTGTCCCGAGGTGCAGAGGAGGAGAGGCCTGTTGAGGGGTGCAGAGGAGGAGAGTCCTGTCCAGGGGTGCAGAGGAGGAGAGGCCTGTCCAAGGGAGGAGAGGCCTGTCCAGAGGAAGAGAGGCCTGCCCAGGGGTGCAAAGGAGGTGAAGCCTTTCCAGGAGTGCAGAGGAGGTGAGGCCTGTCCAGGGGTGAATACGAAGAGAGGCATGTCCATGGGTGCAGAGGAGGTGAGGCCTGTCCAGGGGCTGCAGAGGAGGTGAGGCCTGTCCAGAGGAGGAGAGACCTGTCCCGAGGTGCAGAGGAGGTGAGGCCTGTCCAAGGGAGGAGAGGCCTGTCCAGAGGAAGAGAGGCCTGTCCAGGGGTGCAGAGGAGGTGAGGCCTGTCCAAGGGAGGAGAGGCCTGTCCAGAGGAAGAGAGGCCTGTCCAGGGGAGGGGCATAGGCGGTGAGGCCTGTCCAGATGAGAAGAGGCCTGTCCAGGGGTGCAGAGGAGGAGAGGCCTGTCCAGGGGTGCACAGGACCAGAGGCGTGTTCAGGGGCGCAGAGGAGGTGAGGCTTGTCCAGGGGTGCAGAGGAGAAGAGTCCAGTCCAGGGTCAGAGGAGGAGAGGCCTGTCCTGGGGTCCAGAGGTGGAGAGGCCTGTCCAGGGGTGCAGAGGAGGTGAGGCCTGTCCAGGGGTGCAGAGGAGGAGAGGCCTGTCCAGGGGTGCAGAGGAGGTGAGGCCTGTCCAGGGGTGCAGAGGAGGAGAGGCCTGTCCAGGGGTGCAGAGGAGGTGAGGCCTGTCCAGGGGTGCAGAGGAGGAGAGGCCTGTCCAGGGGTGCATAGGAGGTGAGGCCTGTCCAGGGATGAATAGGAAGAGAGGCATGTCCAAAGGTGCAGGGGAGGTGAGGCCTGTCCAGGGGTGCATAGGAGGTGAGGCCTGTCCAGGGATGAATAGGAAGAGAGGCATGTCCAAAGGTGCAGAGGAGGAGAGGCCTGTCCAGGGATGAATAGGAAGAGAGGCATGTCCAGAGGTGCAAAGGAGGTGAGGCCTGTCCAGGGGTGCAGAGGAGGAGAGGCCTGTCCAGGGGTGCAGAGGAGGTGAGGCCTGTCCAGGGGGATGCAGAGTAGGCAAGACCTGTCCAGGGGTGCAGAGGAGGAGAGGCCTGTCCAGGGGTCAGAGAAGGTCAGACCTGTCCAGGGGGGCAGAGGAGGAGAGGCCTGTACAGGGGTGCAGAGGAGGAGAGGCATGTTCAGGGGTGCAGAGGAGGAGAGGCCTGTCCAGGGGTGCAGAGGTGGTGAGGCCTGTTCAGGGGTGCAGAGGAGGAGAGGCCTGTCCAGGGTCAGAGGAGGAGAGGCCTGTCCAGGGTTGTAGAGGAGGTGAGGCCTGTCCCGGGGTGAATAGGAAGAGAGGCATGTCCAGGGGTGCACAGGAGGTGAGAACTGTCCAGGGGTGCAGAGGAGGAGAGGCCTGTCCAGGGGTGCAGAGGAGGGGAGGCCTGTCCTGGGTGCAGAAGAGGTGAGGCCTCTCCAGGGGGATGCCAAAGGAGGCGAGGCCTGTCCAGGGGTGCAGAGGAGGAGAGGCCTGTCCAGGGGTCAGAGGAGGTCAGGCCTGTCCAGGGGGGCAGAGGAGGAGAGGCCTGCCAGGGGTGCAGAGGAGGAGAGGCCTGTCCAGGGTCAGAGGAGGAGAGGCCTGTCCAGGAGTGCAGAGGAGGTGAGGCCTGTCCAGGGGTCAGAGGAGGAGAGGCCTGTCCAGGGGTGCAGAGGAGGGGATGCCTGTCCTGGGGTGCAGAAGAGGTGAGGCCTGTCCAGGGGGATGCAAAGGAGGCGAGGCCTGTCCAGGGGTGCAGAGGAGGAGAGGCCTTCCTGGGGTCAGAGGAGGTCAGGCCTGTCCAGGGGGGCAGAGGAGGAGAGGCCTGTCCAGGGGTGCAGATGAGGTAGGGCCTGTCCTGGGGTGCAGAGGAGGAGAGGCCTGTCCAGGGGTGCATAGGAGGTGAGGCCTGACCAGGGGTCCAGAGAAGGAGAGGCCTGTTCAGGGATGAATAGGAAGAGAGGCATGTCCAGAGGTGTAGAGGAGGTGAAGCCTGTCCAGGGGTGCAGAGGAAGTGAGGCCTGTCCAGGGGTGCAGAAGGGGTGAGGCCTGTCCAGGGACAGAGGAGGAGAGGCCTGTCCAGGGGTGCAGAGGAGGTGAGGCCTGTCCATGGGGCAGAGGAGGTGAGGCCTGTCCATGGGGCGGATGAGGAGAGGCCTGTCCATGGGTGCAGAGGAGGAGAGGCCTGTCCAGAGGAGGGGCAGAGAAGGAGAGGCCTGTCCAGGGGTGCAGAGGAGGAGAGACCTGTCCAGGGGAGCAGAGGATGAGAGGCCTGTCCGGGGGTGCAGAGGAGGTGAGGCCTGTCCAGGAGTGCAGAGGAGGAGAGGCTTGTCCAGAGGAGGAGAGGCCTGTCCAGAGGAGGAGAGGCCTTCTCAGAGGAGGTGGGGCCTGTCCAGGGCTGCAGAGGAGGTGAGGCCTGTCCAGAGGAGGGGCAGAGGAAGAGAGGCATGTCCAGAGGAGGGGCAGAGGAGGAGAGGCCTGTCCAGGGGTGCAGAGGAGGAGAGGCCAGTCCAGGGGTGCAGAGGAGGTGAGGCCTGTCCAGGGGAGCAGAGGATGAGAGGCCTGTCCAGAGATGCAGAGGAGGAGAGGCCTGTCCAGAGGAGGAGAGGCCTGTCCAGAGATGCAGAGGAGGAGAGGCCTGTCCAGAGGAGGAGAAGCCTGTCCAGAGGTGCATAGGAGGTGAGGCCTGTCCAGAGGAGGTGAGGCCTGTCCAGGGGAGGGACAGAGGAGGTGAGGCCTGTCCAGAGGAGGAGAGGCCTGTCCAGGGGAGTGGCAAAGGAGGTGAGGCCTGTCCAGAGGAGGAGAGACCTGTCCCGAGGTGCAGAGGAGGTGAGGCTTGTCCAGGGGTGCAGAGGAGGAGAGGACTGTCCAGGGATGCAGAGGAGGTGAGGCCTGTCCAAGGGAGGGGCATAGGAGGTGAGGCCTGTCCAGATGAGAAGAGGCCTGTCCAGGGGTGCAGAGGAGGAGAGGCCTGTCCAGGGGTGCACAGGAGCAGAGGCGTGTTCAGGGGCGCAGAGGAGGAGAGGCCTGTCCAGGGGTACAAAGGAGGTGAGGCTTGTCCAGGGGTGCAGAGGAGAAGAGTCCAGTCCAGGGTCAGAGGAGGAGAGGCCTGTCCTGGGGTCCAGAGGTGGAGAGGCCTGTCCAGGGGTGCAGAGGAGGTGAGGCCTGGCCAGGGGTGCAGAGGAGGAGAGGCCTGTCCAGGGGTGCATAGGAGGTGAGGCCTGTCCAGGGATGAATAGGAAGAGAGGCATGTCCAAAGGTGCAGGGGAGGTGAGGCCTGTCCAGGGGTGCATAGGAGGTGAGGCCTGTCAAGGGATGAATAGGAAGAGAGGCATGTCCAAAGGTGCAGAGGAGGAGAGGCCTGTCCAGGGATGAATAGGAAGAGAGGCATGTCCAGAGGTGCAGAGGAGGTGAGGCCTGTCCATGGGTGCAGAGGAGGAGAGGCCTGTCCAGGGGTGCAGAGGAGGTGAGGCATGTCCAGGGGGATGCAGAGTAGGCAAGACCTGTCCAGGGGTGCAGAGGAGGAGAGGCCTGTCCAGGGGTCAGAGAAGGTCAGACCTGTCCAGGGGGGCAGAGGAGGAGAGGCCTGTCCAGGGGTGCCGAGGAGGAGAGGCATGTTCAGGGGTGCAGAGGAGGAGAGGCCTGTCCAGAGGGGAGAGGGGCAGAGGAGATATGGCATGTCCGGCAAGGGGTTAGGAGGTGCAGCAGATGTGACGGCTGTCCAGGGTGTTGCAGAGGTGCAAAGGCCTGTCCAGGGGTGCAGAGATGGTGAGACCTGCCAAGGGAGATGTAGGCGAGGCTTGTCCAGGGGAATGCATGGAAAGTGAGGCCTATCCTGTCCTGTGGGGGCAGAGGAGGTGAGGCCTGTCAAGGGGGTGTCGAGGACTGGAGGCCTCTCCATGGGGGTGCAGATAGGTGAGGCCTGTCCACAGGGCTCATCCTGTTCTGCTGGGGGCTTGGAATTAGAGGCTTGTCCTGTGCACAGGGTGCAGAGGAGGTAGAACCTGTCCTGGGGGTGCAGAGGAGATGGGGCCTTACCAGGGAATGCAAAGCAGGTGAGGCATGTCCAGGGGGTGCCGAGGAGAGGCTTCTCTGGGGGTTGCAGAGGAGGTGAGGCCTGTCCAGGGAATGCAGAGGAGGTGAGGCCTGTCCAGGGAATGCAGAGGAGGTGAGGCCTGTCCAGGGGGCTGCAGAGGAGGCAAGGCCTCTCCAGGGGGCTTCAGAGGAGGTGAGGCCTGTTCAGGGGATGCAGGAGAGGCAGAACCTGTCCAGGGGGTGTAGAGAAGGTAAGACCTGTCCAGGGGGCTGCAGATGAGGTGAGGCCTGTCCAGCAGTGCTGAGGAGGAGGTAAGGCCTGTTTTGTCCATGGGGGTGCAGCCGAGGAGAGACCTGTGTGGGTGGTACAAAGAAGGTGAGACCTGTGGAGAGGGGGGAGAGGCAGAGGAGGTAAGACCTGCCCCTTGCAGAGGAGGTGAGTCCTGTCCTGTTGGGGGAAAGTGGTTAGAGGACGTGAAGCTTGTCCAGGGGGAGGCACAAAGAAGGTGAGGCCTGTCCAGTAGGAGCAGAGGCGGTTAGGCCTGTCAAGCGGGGGGGAGGGGGCTGCAGAGGAGGTGAAGCCTTGAGGGATAAAAATCGATTTGTGTGTAATCTCCATATGCTTTAGTTGTTAGCACAATGTTGTATCAACATGCAACGCCCACAACAATGGTAAATGCAATGCCCACTTGTATTGGGACGATGCTCACTTGTATTGGGACAGCTCGGCTCCATCTGACGGAAATTATCCACCCCACATTGTGTCAACGGCCAACTCCTACAACAATGGTAAATGCAACACCCCCTCGTAGTCCCAGCATGCCGCGCCCATCGCTCTATGCACACACCCATGCACACGCCCACGGCTTTCCAGCAGAACGCCCACGCCCACAATGGACTACTTTTCCTCTAACGTTCTTTCTTTGGTCCACTGTTGCGGTAAATGCCACCTCCCTCTCACTTAGCACGGGGACACGCCGAGATGGCGTAACCATGCGCTTTATAAAAAAGAAAAAAAAATGTATATGGTGGCCAGCTGTATAGCCTATGTCCATCTGCTGCAACTGTCCTTTCCAATGCTGTATTGGGTGTAGTGATTGGTGCTGTGGTTCCTGAGATTACCCGCCTCAAAGGTTTGAGCTCTCTCTTTATTATATTTGTATAGATTCCCGTATATCATGTCTTATAGTACGTTAGTAGTTGGACTAGCCCCTACTCGTGTTATATGGTATCCTTCGTTACAAATTGAGAACTGCACCAATGCCATCTTGCATTTTACATGAACTAGGCCCGGGCAGTGTGGTGGTAGACCTGGGTACCCACAGCGGCGCTGCCACGTGCGCGACTAGGGGAGTGACCCCTGGGATTGCGGGATTGCGTTCTGACCCGCCGGCGCAGCGCAGACTCCTGGTGGATCTGTTTGAAGGAGCACCCGGCACCTGCTGACCGAGGGCTGAGGCCGGCTGCCACCATGGGGAAGCGCCTGAAGCCTCCCCCAGACCCGGCGGAGGAATCGGCGAGCGATCAGGGCCCTGCTCTGACCGGTGGATCGACGGCAGGCCTACCGCAGAGCCAACTAGATCAGATCTTGCAAGCCATCAATGACACCAGAGAGGCATTGCACCACGACATTGCTCAGGTATCCATGAATTTGGGGCTCCTGCGGGCAGACCACAGCAAACTGGCAGACCGGGTCAAGCAGGCTGAAGTTCGGCTGGACACATTGGAACCCACGGTCAAGACATCGGAGGCTTCACTAGGTGACCGCTGTGCCTTTCTCAAGGCCGGGTCACCCCCTTGCTCCCCACGCCTGCTGATCGCCAGCCTCCTTGCCAGCCTCCTTGCCTCCTTGACGCCGACGCCAACACCGTCGCCCCCCCAGCCCCCCGAGCGGCCCAGCCACTGCTGGGCCGGCCGCTCGCCACTTTTCCCGCCACTGGCCCCCTGCGGCCCCGCCCACCACCGGCCCATTGGCCCAGACGCTAGCCCAGCCCAGCTGACCCGCCCTCCCATCCCCCTCTTAAGGGGAGAGCCTGGTGACCGCGGGAGTGACGGCTGTGCCTTTCTCAAGGCCGAGTCACCCCCTTGCTCCCCACGCCTGCTGATCGCCAGCCTCCTTGCCAGCCTCCTTGCCTCCTTGACGCCGACGCCGACACCGTCGCCCCCCCAGCCGACACCGTCGCCCCCCCAGCCCTCTGAGCGGCCCAGCCACTGCTGGGCCGGCCGCTCGCCACTTTTCCGCCGCTGGCCCCCTGCGGCCCCGCCCACCACTGGCCCATTGGCCCAGATGCTAGCCCAGCCCAGCTGACCCGCCCTCCCGTCCCCCTTCTTATGACGCCCCCAGAGCGACCGCGCAGCGGACGTGCGCAGCGGGAGCACCGATTGAGCGCCGAAGGTGCGCCAAAGGTAAGCCCGTCTGCGCCCATCCGCGCCTGGACCCCTGGCCCCCGCCGACGGAAGCCGACCCGACGGACCTACGACGCCACCGAACTCTACGCACTCAACGCCGGAAGAACCCCGGGGTGCTACCGAGCCACCCCGAGACGCACCCACGGACTCTTCTGCTGCAACTCCTGCAAGTTCACCTGCATCCAGACCTCCGCTACACCAGCACCGACCAAGACCAAGCCGAACGCCAGCAGCACCCACCTGAAGTGCATCCTGCTCAACACCCGCTCCGTCCACAGACACGCCGTCGAGCTCTGGAACCTACTCGACACCACTGCACCGGACGTCGCCTTCCTCACGGAAACCTGGATGAACGCCTCTTCAGCGCCCGACATCGCCATCGCCATCCCAGACGGCTACAAGATCATCCGAAGGGACCGCGTCAACAACACAGGAGGAGGCGTCGCCATCATCCACAGGAACACCATCCGCATCTCGACCAACACCGACGACACCCTCGCACCCGCCGAGCAGCTTCACTTCCAGGTCCACATCAACCCCAAGACCACCCTCAGAGGCACCCTCATCTACAGACCCCCGGGACCACGCACACAATTCAGCGAAGACATCGCCGACTTCATCAGCCCGCACGCCCTCTGCTCTGCTGACTACATCCTCCTCGGGGACCTCAACTTCCACCTGGAGAACAACAACGACCGCAACACCACCACCCTGCTGGACAACCTCGTTAACCTGGGACTCAAGCAGCTGGTCACCACCCCCACCCACTACGCCGGACACACACTAGACCCCGTCTTCTCATCCAGCAAGGACATCGCCTTCAGCCACGCCACCGGACTCCACTGGACGGATCACAGCTGCGTCCACTTCAGCTTCAGAAGGACCACGATCCACCACCACCAGCAACAGGTTGCACGCAGAAGCTGGAACAAGATCACAGCCGACCAACTCGCGACCTCCCTCAACATGAACCCTCCCACCAGCACACCGGACCCAAGCCAGGCGGCCACCAACCTCACCAAGTGGATCAGCGACTGCGCAGATGACCTCGCTCCCCTGAGGACCCCGCCTAGCAGACCCGGCAGCAAGAAAGCCCCATGGTTCACCGACGAACTCAAGAACTCCAAGAAGAACTGCCGAGCCCTCGAGAGAACCTGGCGCAGAGACCCAACTCCGGACAACATGGCTGCCCTCAAGCTCGCCACCCGAAAGCACCATCAACTCATCCGCGCCACCAAGAAAACCGCATTCAAGGAACGACTGGACAACAACGCACACAACAGCAAGGAACTCTTCAACATCGTCAAAGAGCTCTCCAACCCCAACGCCGGAAACAACGACATCACCCCTTCGCAAGACCTCTGCAACTCCCTCGCCTCCTACTTCCACAACAAGATCGCGGACATACACAACAGCTTCAGCACTCAACCGACGCACGCCACAACCGAACCCCCGCCCCCCACCACCACCCTCCGCGCCTGGACCCCGATCAACACCGAAGACACCATCCGCACGATGAACTCCATCCACTCCGGATCTCCGACCGACCCCTGCCCTCACCACGTCTTCAACAAGGCCGATGCTGTCATCGCACCCCACCTGCGGGACATCATCAACACCTCCTTCGACACCGCTACCTTCCCGGAGAGCGGGAAGCACGCCGAACTCAGCGCCCTACTCAAGAAGCCTTCAGCCGACCCCACCGACCTCAAGAACTACCGCCCCATCTCGCTGCTCCCGTTTCCTGCAAAAGTCATCGAGAAGACCGTCAACAAGCAGCTGGCCGCCTTCCTCGAGACGAACGGATCCCTCGACCCCTCGCAGTCTGGCTTCCGGGCAAACCATAGCACCGAGACCGCCCTGATCGCAGCCACCGATGACATCCGTGCCCTGCTCGACAACGGAGAAACAGCGGCCCTCATCCTCCTAGACCTCTCCGCGGCCTTCGACACTATCTGCCACCGTACCCTAGTACAGCGCCTCAGCAACGTCGGAGTCCAAGAGAAGGCACTGGAGTGGATCATCTCCTTCCTCGCCGGGAGAACACAGAGAGTCCGCCTCCCTCCGTTCAGATCGGAAGCCACCGAAGTCATCTGCGGCGTCCCTCAAGGCTCCTCGCTCAGTCCAACCCTCTTCAATGTCTACATGGGCCCCCTCGCTGACATCGCACGCCAGCACAACCTCAACATCATCTCCTACGCCGACGACACCCAGCTGATCCTCTCCCTCACCAACGACCCCGCCACCGCCAGAGACAACCTACACGAAGGGATGATAGAGGTAGCCGAATGGATGAAGAACAGCCGCCTGAAACTGAACTCGGACAAGACGGAAGTCCTCATCCTGGGATCCTCACCCTCCGCCTGGGACGACTCCTGGTGGCCCCCCGCCCTGGGCAACGCACCCCAACCTACAGACCACGCACGCAACCTGGGCTTCATCCTGGACTCCTCCCTCTCCATGACCAGACAAGTCAACGCCGTCTCCTCGTCGTGCTTCAACATCCTGCGCATGCTACGTAAGATCTTCCGGTGGATCCCCACCGAGACCAGGAAGACGGTCACCCAGGCCCTCGTCACCAGCCGTCTGGACTACGGCAACTCCCTCTACGCCGGAACCACCGCCAAACTCCAGAAGAGACTCCAGCGGATCCAGAACGCCTCAGCACGTCTCATCCTGGACATCCCCCGGCGCAGCCACATCTCCAGACACCTGAGAGACCTGCACTGGCTCCCGGTCAACAAGAGAATCACCTTCCGACTCCTCACCCACGCACACAAAGCCCTACACAACCAAGGCCCGGGATACCTCAACAGCCGCCTCAACTTCTACGCTCCCAAACGCCAGCTTCGATCGACCGGCCACGCCCTCGCCGCCGTCCCCCGCATCCGAAGAGCCACCACAGGAGGACGGTCCTTCTCCTACCTCGCCGCCAAGACATGGAACTCCCTCCCGACCCACCTCCGCCGGACCCAGGACCACCTCGCCTTCAGGAAGCAACTCAAGACCTGGCTGTTCGAGCAGTAGCGGACCCCCCCTCCCTAGCGCCTTGAGACCCTTTGGGTGAGTAGTGCGCTTCATAAATGCCGTGATTGATTGATTGATTGACTAGGTGAGCTGCAACAACGGGTACACCTGCTGGAGCAGAGGGCGGAGGATGAGGAGTGACGCAACCGCCGCAATAATATACGCGTGGGTGGCCTCCCTGAAAAAATTGAAGGAGCAGACATGTTGGGCTATCTGGAGACCTGGCTGCATAATGTGGTGGTCCCGGAGGGTTTGACACCGTTTTACACCCTGGAGCGCGCCCACCGGGTGCCGGCCCGGCCTCCGGCTGCTGGTCGACCTCCTCGGCCGGTGGTGGCGCGCCTGTTGCACTACAGGGACCGGGATATTATCCTCCAAAAGGCGCGAGCACTGGGGCCCTATCAAGTGGACAATGCCCATGTTTCCATCTACCTGGACTATTCTCTTGAGGTTCAGAGGCTGCGCTCCACCTTCCTAGCAGTCAAGAAGGCTCTTCGTGAGGAGGGTATTCGTTACTCTCTCTTGTTCCCGGCCCGCCTGCGGATCATGCTGGAGGGCAAATCATCCTTCTACAATTCTCCCGACGAGGTGTGGGACTGGCTGGAATTATACAGGGCCGGTGCCGATGCTCATCTGACTTCTGGGGAGCCGTGGAGCGCTGCACCGAGACCTAAGCGGAACAGGAGACCCAGGAGACGACCACCAAATGCTCGGACCCCCTCCGTGTCACAAACTGAGCTGGAACGCAAAGAGGCCCTCCGGGCGGTCTCAACCATTTCCAGGACAGTGGAGTCGACATCGGCGATGGAATCGGGCTCCCATAGAGGCTCTGAGGATGGGGCTTCGGAGGGTTCGGGCGGTGGCGGTCCCGAGCCACCCCATTTCACGCCTGGGACAGCAGATGACTTGCTGGACGAATGACCCTAATGCCCCCCCCAAAGTGGTATTGTATATGATGATGTGCTCCTGATCTGTGTTTGGGGAGGAGACATGTATCCCGGGAGGGCAGGGACTGCAGATGACTTGCTAGACTAATGATCCTAATGCCCCCCCCGAAGTGGTATTATATATGATGATGTGTTCCTGATCTGTGTTTGGGGAGGAGACATGTATCCCGGGAGGGCAGGGAACTGCTGGGCGGCTGCCTTGTACGCTTCGTGGCTCCTGCCATTGACGAGGTAGGGATGTGGGACACCTAGGGCATGCTGGGGTGGGCCGGTCGGGCGGCATATGTAGCTCACGGTCTGTTGGAAGTGGCGACGAGCCCCCCCCTTCTCACACCTATTGTGAGACTCTGGTAGTTACCAGAGGTTGTTCTTCTTGGGATTCTTGCTTTTGGATGGGTTTCTACAGTTTGGGGCCTATTCTGGGGATGGGTGGGACACTGGTTTGTTGGGTGGTCGGGGGGTTCAGGTTTTTGGGATGTTGTCAGTGTGCCTGGAGTTTTTTCTTTACTCAGAACTATACTTGCTATTGTGAATGGGGACCTTACCTGAGTTGAAGTGTGTAACTTGGAATGTGCGGGGACTGAATTCCATGCTGAAACGTCACAAGGTGCATGCCTATCTTGTTCGTAGGGGGATCCAGGTGGCCTTCCTGCAGGAAACCCGGAGGGGAGGGCTCTGCAGCGCAGGTGGCGGGGACAGCTGTTCTATACTGTGTACTCGGCCTTTGCAAGGGGAGTGCTGATCTGGGTGAGGGCGGGGGTTCCCTTCCAACCCTTGGTGACAGTGGTGGATCCTGAGGGGAGGTTTGTGGCTGTACATGGCCGCCTGGATGGGAGGGACGTGATGCTCTGCAGCGTCTATGCCTCAAATGTGGAGCAGCCTGCCTTTTTCACGCGACTATCCGGGAAACTGGCGACAGTCCTGGCTAATACGGTACTACTAGGGGGATTTTAACTCTGTGTTGGATGTGGAATTAGACAGATCTCACCCACCACTGGCACAGGCGGCAGCTCACAGGCTAGCGAAGAGTAGGAGAGAGTGGCAAAGTAGCTGGGGCCTGGTCAATGCATGGCGTACTCAACACCCTACTGAGAGGGATTTTTCCTTCTACTCCCCCCCGCATGCTCTGCATGTTCGCCTTGACAGCATTCTCTGCTCACCGGACGCTCAGTGTTTGGTTCACCACAGCGAATACCTGGCGAAAACGATATCCGATCATAACCCTTGCTTGGTAGTGGTCCAATGGACGCGGCAACGCCAAGCTATCCCGACGTGGCGGTTGAACCCATTAGCGCTGGAGGATGCGGCGTTTAAGGCTGATGTACGCACTGGGGTGGAAGGCTATTTCACTACTAATGAGGGCACGGCATCGAGTAGGGCGCTGGAGTGGGACGCCTTTAAGGCGGTGGTTCGAGGAGTATGTATTTTGGCTGCCGCGGGAGTCCGTAAGACCCTCCTGCAGGACGTCGCGCTCAGTGAGGATCGCTTGCGTGAGGAGGAACAACATAGTCACACGACTCCTGAAGCTCACGGAGCGGTTTCGGCCGCACGGGAGGAAGTTGCGTCAACGATGGAGAAGCTCCGCTGCTTTGACTATAAGGAGTTTCTTATTCGAGCTCATGCTGAACGTGACAAGGTGGGTTCCCTGCTGGCCTGGCTGGCTAATCCTGGGACCCGGGGCACTCCGATTGTGGCTTTGGCTACCTCAGAGGGGCAAATGGTTTACACTCAGTCAGAGATCAACAGCCAATTCTTGGCATATTATGCACACCTTTATAGGAACGAGATGTCAAGTGCGCCGGTGGAGCTAGATGAATTCCTATTAGCGGCACGGCTTCCCCGGCTCGACCCGGACCACGTGGACAGCTTGGGCGGGGATATCACCGAGGGAGAGATACGTGTAGCTATTAAGCACATGGCTCGCCGCAAGACCCCTGGTGCGGATGGTCTACCGATTGAGTTTTATGCAGCCTACGCGGATGCGCTGATCCCGCGGTTGCAGGCAGTTTACCGGGAGGCCTGGGACACCGGGGCGTTACCCGCGACCACTCGCGAGGCTTTGGTGATACCCTTACTGAAGCGTGGCGGCGATGCCAGCTCTCGCTCGGCCTACCGCCCACTGTCCATGCTCATGACGGACTACAAGATTCTGAGCAAGGTCCTCGCGACGCGGCTTCTGGCTCACATGCGCACTCTGGTGCATTCCGACCAGGCGGGTTTTATTCCCCAGCGCACCACCGCCACCTGTGTGCGTAGGCTGCTTCGGGTCATGGGGGGCAATGTTGACGGCCTCCCTGATGCCGCTGTCCTTTCGATCGACATCGAGAAGGCCTTTGACAGCTTTGAGTGGCCATTCCTGCTCCGGGTACTGGGTGCCTTTGGATTGGGTGAGCGGTTTATGAAGTGGACTGCCTTGCTTTATGCCGCGGCCACTGCTCGAGTCAAGACAGGCGCTACCATATCTGCCGCGTACAGGGTTGGTCGGGGGACGCGACAGGGATGCTCCTTGTCCCCTCTACTATTCGCGCTCGCTATAGAGCCTTTGGCAGCTCACGCCCGTATGGGCCGAGCTTATGAAGGTCTTCCACTGAGAGGTGATACCCATTACATCTCACTATATGCGGACGACTGTTTTCTGTTCTTAGCCGACACCGACGATTCCCTGCGTGGGGCCAAACGCTTGCTCTCAGATTTCGGCCGCCTCTCAGGACTACGAGTCAACTGGGGGAAGTCTTGTCCCTTCCCGCTGGCACCAGGGACGGATGACTCCCGCCCGGAGGGCGAGCTGCGATGGGAGTATCATTGCCTCCCGTACCTAGGTACACACATCTATCATTCTTCGCTGGCCCTCCTAGAGGGTAACATAGACAGAGCGATCCGGAATCTGCGAGGCTGCATGGGATTCTGGCGGACACTACCTCTATTGGTCGCGGGGCGAGTGGCGTTGCTGAAAATGGTAGCACTTCCCCGTTTATTATATCTGTTTCGCACTCTACCAATATGGATCCCGGGTCGGTTTTTAGCAGACTCCGCTCCCTAGTCTCCGGGTTCATCTGGGGATCGGGTAGACGGCGCGTTGCGCTGGCCACGTTGATGCGTCCCAGGGCGGATGGGGGACTTGCGGTCTGAGGATCTTGAGTGGTATTACCTGGCGGCGCAGCTGCAGTGGATTACCCAGGCAGTGGCCTTAGAATACCGGGGCCCAGAGGAGGTACAGGGCAGACTGTTTCCCAGACATGTCATCTCCTTTATAATCTTGGGCCAGAAGCTGGACCTTACCCAGCTCACTCTGGAGGAACGTACACTTCGTAGCTGTTGGCTTTGTTGCCATAGGCGCTCCGGTACCGCTCGCCTTTATGCCCCTGAGATCCCGCTGGGGATGTGCACGGCCTTCCCGCATGGAGGTGACTGGTCTGCGCTGGCAACCTGGGAGGAGCTCGGTTTGCAGGTGCTCGGTGATCTTTACAAAGATGGATCGCTGCTCACATTCCAAGAGCTACGTGACGCTTACGACCTCCCACGGGGTGACTACCTGCTGCACGCTGCGCTGGTGGCCAGTATTCGGAGACACTGGAAGGGAGGGCTTGCCGAGCCTCCGGCATCCGAGTGCTGCCAATATGTGGTCATGGCGGCTGGTACTTACAAGGCCGTCACCTGCCTCTACCGGAGGATGTCGACTGAAACCCTACAGCTGAGAGCCAAATGGGAATGTGATATTGGGCGACCGATTCCCGAGTCGACGTGGCCGCAGCTGGTGCGACGGGCGTGGAAGGACACTAGGAACGCCAGGTTCCAATTGATCCAGTTTTTTACTCTACACCGTGCGTACCTAACACCAGTTAAGATTTCGCACTATTTTGAGGGCGCATCGTCGCTCTGCCCTCGATGTGGGACGGCGGGAGCGGATTTCGCACACGTGTTTTGGTCCTGTGGTCCTGACAGGTTACTGGGAAGCGGTGATGGCCTGCCTGAATGCTGTCACAGACCGGCAGATAGACGCGGATATGGGCGCTTGCTTATTGTTATGGTTCCCTCACACCCCCCGTAATCGCATTACCAGTAAGTTTTATGATTTGGGCCTGATTCTAGCCAAAAGAGAGATCGCCATGCACTGGAAATCTAGCCAGGGTCCCAGCTACTTGCGTTGGAGGGCCGCTCTGGTACGTTGGGCGAAGGCGGAGAGCGCGTTGCAGCTGCAACAGGCCAGGCGCCCAGACAATGACAAGGCTTTAGAGGTGGCTAGGGCGTGGGAGGCCTTGGTGATAGCACTCCAGCTGCCTGAAGGTGAACTGAGTGAAGATGAAGAAGCAGCACCGCCGTAGAAATGATATTTTAAGGGGTACCCCACTTCCAACGAAGCACACAATTACCACACATATGACAGGGGTTCTGAGAGATCGGTTCCCCCATTGGAACGCACTACTCACCTTTTTCCTTGAATGCTTATCAGAGAGGTGACTTTCTGTTGGTTAACAGTTCACTGAGGGAGGACAAGGCACACTGACAGGGAGGGGGGGCACGGGGCGGGAACTGTTTCTGGGATTGTTACATATAAAAGGCTTCATGTGAAAGACGTAATATCATCCTGGAATGCCACCTATCTCTGCATTATTTTGCAGACTGTATTGCTGTGTTATCAAACTTGAATGCCAATAAAAATTGTTTTTACAATGTCCTGAAGAGTGCTCTAATAGATGGGTTTGGCTTAACCAATGAGCAGTACAGGTTGCTGTTCAGAGACACCCAGAAGACACAGACTCAGGACTGGACTGACTTTGTAGATTGTGCCACAGGCTCAGGAAGGCTGGTTACTGGGCAGTAAGGTCAAAGACTATACAGGATTGTATAATTTTATTATGAGAGAACACATTCTTAATAATTGTCAGAACTAGTTATTGCACCAACACCTGATTGACTCTGATCTGACCTCTCCCCAAGAATTGGGAAAGAAGGCAGACAAATGGGTCCGAACCAGGGTGAGGCAGAAGGTCCAGAACCAAGGTGGTGATCAGAAGAAGCAAGACCAAAAGGGTGGGGAGAAAGCAAAATACCAGAAGTCTTCTCAAGGTCCCAAAAAAGCTTCTAATGGTGGGGGTTTCCAACAATCTAAGAAAAAGGAAGGCCCAAAGAAACCCTGGTGCAAAACTTGTAAGGTTAATCCTCACTGGACTAGTGATTGCACCAAGAAGGAGACAGCTCCAACCACTGTTGCCCTTAAGGCACCTGCCCCCCCTTAGTACAGTTAACAGTGGTGGTTCTCAAACCAAGGCTATAGTGGGGTTAACCCTGGGTACGGAGATGGATTCTGGCCTAGTCAGAATACCAATTCAAGCTGTTCTTGTCTGTGATGTAGACATGGCTTTGTACTCTACTGTGAGTCTCAATAACTTGGGCAAGTACAGACAAACACCTTTAATCAATAACAAAGTGGCTCAGGCCTACAGGGACACCTGTGCCAGTGTCACCATGGTGACACCTAACTTTGTGGACCCGGACAGATAATACTAGGTGACAATTACCTGGTGAACAATGCAAGCAATGTCACTACCACCCATCGTATGGCAATTGTTAATTTTTCCTGGGGGGAATATGTTAATATCCAAATTTGATTTGGACCTCCTCCCATGTCTCACAGATAGGGAAAACATTAATCGCCCCACTTTTACAGGCAGAAATGCGGCTACTAATATTGACCATATATTGATTTCTTGTAATAATGAGAAATTGCTTTCAACCCCCTGGATAACGGAACAGGCTGTCAGTGACCATAATAGTATATCCTTGTCCCTATTTGATTATTTTATAGTAGAGGAGAGATAACCCACTGACATTGTTCCAATTAGACCTAATGGAATGCGTATAAGGTGGGCTGGCATTGAACCAGTGAAGTTCCAAAGAGAAGTTATTATTTTGGGAGCGGCTGAAATTAACTATTGCCTTAGAGAAGACATTAGCCCAAAGTTGTTAATGTCTAACTATTTAAAGATAAATAGTATAGTAGAGGGTCTGTTAACCAAACCTTTTAAAGGGGATAATTATCGAAATGTCGGCTGGTTTAATCAAACTTGTTCTAATGCTTTACGTAGCCTGAAAAAAGCCCTGGATATGAACCCCAGAGATTCAGCCGATATTAAGAGACTTCATTTAGACTATAAATTGGCTTTAAAAGCTAGAAAAACTGAGCTTCAAACTGACGGATGGGAAAAGTTATGCTCTGCATCTGAATTGAAGAACAGTAAATTGTTCTGGGAGACAATTAATTCCCCCTTTTTGAAGGAGGATCATATCCCGGAATTTATTTCCCATGTTAACAGTAATGCCTGGGTTGAACATTTTTCTACTATTTTTAACCCACCAGACAGGGAAGTTTTATGTACTTTATTTTTATTGGATACTGTGTGGCAGGCATTGCCTATGTCAATAAGTATTGAGGAGGTCCGTGACGCTTTAGCTAGCAGTAAGGGAAACAAAGCACCGGGCCCAAACGCGGTCCCGGTAGACCTGTATAAATGTGAAATGGATCTGTGGTCCCCGATAATGGCCAGAGTTTTTAACGTTACTGCTGAGAATGATTTCCCAAATTCCTGGAGCGAATCCCTTTTAATTCCAATCTTTAAGAAAGGTCTAAAAACTGAAGCTTGTAACTATCGCCCAATATCCTTGCTGGATTCTTCAGTCAAGGTTATGAGTAGGGTGTTATTAAAGAGATTGGAAACCCGGGTGAATGACAATAAGATCTTGTCCCGGTCCAGTATGGGTTTAGAAAGGGTCTAGGAACCCTTGAACAATGTGTCAATCTTGATTTATTGTTAGGAAAATATACCCTGGCTAAAGGAGGAAATCTGTATCTTTGCTTTGCTGACCTCAGCAGTGCTTTCTACCTGGTCGACCACTCTATACTGTGGCCAATACTGCTAGAACTTGGAGCTCCCAAGGAAACTATTCACTTTTTAGCAAGACTATATGCGACGCTCTCTAGCAAAGTACGTTATGGGTATAAGGGAGAATGTACACCATCCTTTAGGGTCAGAAGGGGAATCCGCCAGGGTTGGGTCCTTGTGCCTTTATTATTTTATTTATTTATTAATCATGTGGATGCAGCCTTGAGATTGATACCTGTGACGCCCCAATGGTCAAGGGAAGTGCTATACCCATTCTACTATATGCAGACGATGCTGTATTAATGTCGCGTACACCCATTGGATTGCAGCGTCTGATTAATGAGTTTGTTTAATTTATCGAAAACAGGAAACTTTTAATTATTAAGACAAAGACATTTGTTATGGCTTGTGGCATGAAGCCCAAAGCCAATAGCTCCTTTTAAGTCCTAAGTCTTTCTGTTACTTAGGCATTACTTTTGCAGGCATGGGGAGATGGGTGTGCGAACAGGAAAATATACGCTCTAAGATGACTAGGAACACCAACGGGATTTTTAGATTTGCGACAAAACTGGGTAACCGCCGCATTGCGGACATGGTAACTATCTATAATGCAAGATGTGTTACCTCTGCCCTTTATGGTGCAGGGTATGGGGCCATAGCCAATTTGAACTATTACAGCAGGATGAAAATACTTTTCTTAAACGTCTTTTATGTGTTCCACAATCAGCTTCGACAGAAATCATACACCGCGAAGTGGGTATTAATTACATTACAGATCTCGTTGCCCTTCGACCGCTTCTCATATGGAGATCTATTTGGGCTAAGAACGAGACTGCTTTGACCCAATCTATAATTAAAGACTGTATGAGATCAGATAATTGCCTTAAAATCCCTTGGCTAAATTACATCCACCATTGGTATGGCCTCCTTTTTAATTATGATGCCCAGACTGGACTAGATTATGCACCTTTAATTGCCAAATCGGAGATAAAAACCTCTTTGCTTAAATATAAAATAAAGACTCGTTTTAGAGCTATTGGTGACCAGTCAACTTTTATGTTCTATCAGCAATTGGGTCTTAATGATGGTTTTCAGGATTACTTAACTATTGTTTCTAAATCATCTCATCGCTTTGTTTTGACCCGTCTTCGGCTGGGTATTGCCCATCATCTTGTGGCATTCCCAGTCATGAACAAACGTTCATCGGCCGTCTGCCCTTGTGACAATATATCACGACAAAGCTGCTGCCATTTTTTATTATTTTGCCAATTTTATCTTTTTATAAGGACATTTTACTTAAAACCTATCTTTTTAAAGTATAATGTAAGATCGACAACAACAGCAATGAATTTGTTGATCTCTTTGGACAACCCAGGATTATGTTTTCATGTAGCATCTTATTTATTACATTCTATTGCTATCAGGAAATCTATTGTAGTCTGACAACTGAGAGGGTATAGCTAACTGCTCCTAAATCACTGATCGTTAATGTGGACAATGTTATGGCACCACTCATGTAAAGGGCACAATGCACTTTATTTTTTTATATTTAGTATGTATAGTACTGTCTAAACAATGGAAAACTGAAATTCTGAATTGCACAATGCACTTTCCCCCATTGTTGTTAACAAAATTATGAATATATGATCTTGTTTGTTGATTTATGTATTTACATTGTCTCTTAACTGTTGGTATATGCTGTCTGTTTTGTATTTTATTATGTTGTATTGCTTTTTTGAAGATTATATGCACTGCTTATATGGTTGTATATTACACCCGAATAAAAGCGTGTGAACTGAACTGAATGGTTAGACAAGCAAATACCTACTTTCTAAAAGTGGTATTTGCAAACACAGAATATTAAAACCAACTTCACTAAAAGATGTATTTTCTTATTCTGTGTTCAGGCATACTAAACTCGAATTTCTACCATGTTCTCTGAGATAGTTAGGATTATAAAATGTAATAACTCTAACAGCCCATTCTGGCCTATGGAGAACAGGTAGCTTTGCAATAGTGAAAAATGAAAATCACTTTAATTCACTATTAGGACATGCCACACACATCAGGGCTTGTCACACTTTATACCTATAATGCACTCTGCCCATGGGCCTACCATAGGGGTGACTGATATGAAGAAAAGGGAAGGTTTAGGGACTGGCTAGTGGGTGCACTTGCCCAGTCAGCATGACAGTACCAGACTGCACACAGGCTCTGCAATGGCAGACATTAGACACATCTTACAAGGCTGCTTCTGTGGGTGGCACAACCAGTGCTGCAGGCCCACCAGCTGTATTTGGATTTACATGCCCTGGGCACACTCAGTGCACTAGACTAGAGTCTGACAAGTAAACCAAATAGCCAAACATGGAACCACTGATTAATACATCAATTTACAATAGAGAGCATTTGCACTGTGGCACTGGATAGCAGTGGCACAGTGCCCAAAGCATCTAACACCAGCAAAAATACATGAGGCAACAGCAAAAATGAAAGGGAGACCCACACCAATGGTGCCAGGTCTAACACCTGTTGATGGTGGTCAGTAGGACTTTGGCCGTGTATGGTAGGAGGAAGCTCGGTCAGTAGTTGTAGAGTTTGGTTAGGTCCATGGAGGGTTTATTCAGCAGGGCTGTACCAGCTGCCTGTTTCAAGGCTCCTGGGAAGAGGGCTGCATTGATGGAATCGTTCAGGATGGGAGGGAGGACTTCACTGATAGTGTTTAGGCCTATTTAGGTCTCGCGCGTAGCATTGCAGTGGGCAACATTTCTGGCGCAGCGAGAGACCTCTTATACAGGGTTCTGAAAGCTGACCACACGCTTCTGCATGTGGTTTTGCTTTCACTGGTTGCCATTGGCTTTAGCGTGTTGTTTTAAAAAAAATAAGGCACGCAATTGGGCAAATGCGGGCGCATGTCCCGCCTTTGCTCCACCCAAGTCCCACCGGTGTCTGTTACGCGCTTCAGCACGGCACAGACAACAGGCTCCCTCGCCCCCGCACCACTGGTTTTCTTTGTTCCGTGCCCACTATGAACTCAGCCTTCTCTAGGAACAGCCTCCCCTCTCCATCCTTTCCTAATCCCGTCTAAAGCCACCCACGCGCCAGTGTGGAAGCTGCCACTACGGATGTATGACGTTACAACGCATGCATTCACAACACATGCCATCACAACGCAACTATTACACCGTAGGTGCCATTACAACGTATGCCATTACAACGCATGCAATTACAACGTAGGTGCCATTAAAACGCATGCCATTACAACGTAAGTATAGGTAAGTATTTAATTGTTTTAATATTAATTTAATTTGAATTAAATTACAAAAATTGTTTATTAAATAATTTTAATTAATTTCTATTTTTTTTTAATATATTTAAATTTATAATTGTAACTCCTTGGGTGTGTAATAGTAGGGTAAATGTTGGATTGTGTAGGGGTTAAATTTACTATTCTAACTCCAGGGGGGTGTAATAGTAGGGTAAGTGTTGGATAGTGTAGGGGTAAAAATTACTATTCTATCTCCAGGGGGGTGTAATAGTAGGGTAAGTGTTGGATAGTTTAGGGGTAAAAATTACTATTCTAACTCCAGAGGGAAGTAATAGTAGGGTAAGTGTTGGATAGTGTAGGAGTAAAAATTACTATTCAAACTCCAGGGGGGTGTAATAGTAGGGTAAGTGTTGGATAGTGTAGGGGTAAAAAATACTATTCTAACTCAAGGGGGGTGTAATAGTAGGGTAAGTGTTGGATAGTGTAGGGGTAGAAATTACTATTCTAACTCCTTGGGTGTGTAATAGTAGGGTAAATGTTGGATAGTGTAGGGGTGAAAATTACTATTCTCACTCCAGGGGGGTGTAATAGTAGGATAAGTGTTGGATATGTAGGGGTTAAATTTACTATTCTAACTCCAGGGGGTGTAATAGTAGGGTAAGTGTTGGATAGTGTAGGGGTAAAAATTACTATTCTAACTCCAGGGGGGTGTAATAGTAGGGTAAGTGTTGGATAGTGTAGGGGTAAAAATTACTATTCTAACTCCAGAGGGATGTAATAGTAGGGTAAATGTTGGATAGTGTAGGGGTAAAAATTAATATTCTAACTGCAGGGGAGTGTAATAGTAGGGTAAGTGTTGGATAGTGTAGGGGTAAAAAATACTATTCTAACTCAAGGGGGGTGTAATAGTAGGGTAAGTGTTGGATAGTGTAGGGGTAGAAATTACTATTCTAACTCCTTGGGTGTGTAATAGTAGGGTAAATGTTGGATAGTGTAGGGGTGAAAATTACTATTCTCACTCCAGGGGGGTGTAATAGTAGGATAAGTGTTGGATATGTAGGGGTTAAATTTACTATTCTAACTCCAGGGGGTGTAATAGTAGGGTAAGTGTTGGATAGTGTAGGGGTAAAAATTACTATTCTAACTCCAGGGGGGTGTAATAGTAGGGTAAGTGTTGGATAGTGTAGGGGTAAAAATTACTATTCTAACTCCAGAGGGATGTAATAGTAGGGTAAATGTTGGATAGTGTAGGGGTAAAAATTAATATTCTAACTGCAGGGGAGTGTAATAGTAGGGTAAGTGTTGGATAGTGTAGGGGTAAAAATTACTATTCAAACTCCAGGGGGGTGTAATAGTAGGGTAAGTGTTGGATAGTGTAGGGGTAAAAAATACTATTCTAACTCCAGGGGGGTGTAATAGTAGGGTAAGTGTTGGATAGTGTAGAGGTAAAAATTACTATTCTAACTCCTTGGGTGTGTAATAGTAGGGTAAATGTTGGATAGTGTAGGGGTGAAAATTACTATTCTCACTCCAGGGGGGTGTAATAGTAGGGTAAGTGTTGGATAGTGTAGGGGTTAAATTTACTATTCTAACTGCAGGGGGGTGTAATAGTAGGGTAAGTGTTGGATAGTGTAGGGGTAAAAAATTACTATTCTAACTCCAGGGTGGTGTAATAGTAGGGTAAGTGTTGGATAGTGTAGGGGTAAAAATTACTATTCTAACTCCAGAGGGATGTAATAGTAGGGTAAGTGTTGGATAGTGTAGGGGTGAAAATTACTATTCTAACTGCAGGGGAGTGTAATAGTAGGGTAAGTGTTGGATAGTGTAGGGGTAAACATTACTATTCTAACTCCAGGGGGTGTAATAGTAGGGTAAGTGTTGGATAGTGTAGGGGTAAAAAATACTATTCTAACTCCAGGGGGGTGTAATAGTAGGGTAAGTGTTGGATAGTGTAGAGGTAAAAATTACTATTCTAACTCCTTGGGTGTATAATAGTAGGGTAAGTGTTGGATAGTGTAGGGGTAAAAATTACTATTCTCACTCCAGGGGGGTGTAATAGTAGGGTAGTGTTGGATAGTGTAGGGGTAAAAATTACTATTCTAACTCCAGGGGGGTGTAATAGTAGGGTAAGTGTTGGGTAGTGTAGGGGTAAAAATTACTATTCTAACTCCAGGGGGGTGTAATAGTAGGGTAAGTGTTGGATAGTGTAGGGCTAAAAATTACTATTCTAACTCCAGGGCGGTGTAATAGTAGGGTAAGTGTTGGATAGTGTAAGGGTAAAATGTACTGTTCTAAAATAAATGTAATTAAAAATGAAAAAATAATTAAATAAATTACATTATAATTTCTAAAAATATTAAATGTATTTAAATTGTTATAATTATTTTAAATAAATTAATTTATAAATCAAAAAAGTTACATTAAAATTAAACATATTTTAATTAATTACATTTATTTTATAAAATTAAAAGAAATTAAAATTAAATTAATATTAATAAAATTAAATACTTACCTATACTTACGTTGTAATGGCATGCGTTGTAATAGCACCTGTGTTGTAATGGCATGCGTTGTAATGGCATTCGTTGTAATGGCACCTACGTTGTAATGGTTGCGCTGTGATGGTGCTGCGTCGTAAATTTGCGTTATTATGGTTGTTCCCCGCCACTGCCAACAGTGCTTTCATCTTATCCTCCCTAAATAGAGCCTCTCAGTGCTACCACTGCCTGGGCCCCCTTCTAGGTTGACTGAGTGGCCTCGCGTGGGCTAGCACGGCGTCCTGATGTGTGCAGCCCAGCATTTTAGGGTGGGAAAAGAGAGAGGGCAAGCGGGAACTCTGCCAGTGTGGCTCCGTGCTTTGAAAATGTAGCCTGTTGTTTACCCGGCAGCGGATGCATAGCTTTGAATTCAACCTGACAATGGGACGGCCCGACAATGGGGCTGTCAAACTTGCTTAATTTCAGTCCGTCGTGCCACTTTCCCATCGCATGCCACCCCCACCTTTCCGCCTCGAGCCCCATTTTGCCATCTTTTATCTCCCCCGATCTGGTTGTGCAGTGCCAGCTCGGTGTCAGGCCGGGTTCCCAGCCCGTCACACAGGTGTTTCCGCCGGGCTGACCACCGTTTGCCTCACCTCCAGCTCATCCCACGGTGTCTGCGCAGAGAAAGTTGAGAATTGATCACCTGCCTTGCCGTTGAGTCGAGAGAACAACTTATCGATTAGAAATTCCTGTAACGTGTATATCAAGCTGACGAATGCCTCGTGTCCAGAGCGCGCCTGGTGTGTTTTATGCCCCATCATTTGGACTGTGACTGCGTTTGCTTTTTTTGTTTTTGAAGTTCTTGATGTCTTCCGTTAGGTTGCACCTGTGCTTGAAGGGGTCCAGGGTGTCGGTGCAGGTGGTGATCCATTCATTGAAGTTCTTGATGTCTTCCGTTAGGTTGTACCTGTGCTTGAAGGGGTCCAGGGTGTCGGTGCAGGTGGTGATCCATTCATTGAAGTTCTTGATGTCTTCCGTTAGGTTGCTGCTGGGATGCTTGAAGGGGTTCAGGGTGGTGGTGCAGGTGGTGATCCATTCATTGAAGTTCTTGATGTCTTCTGTTAGGTTGCTGCGGGGATGCTTGAGGGGTCTAGGGTGTCGGTGCAGGTGGTGATCCATTCATTGCAGTTCTTGATGTCTTCAGTTAGGTGTCTTTTATGCCCCATCAATGGACCGTGACTGCTGTTGGAGGAATCTCCTGGTTGTTCTGGCCATAGAAAGAGCCTTGTTTCACCACTTAAGAAGTGCCCTGAAGTCTGCAGGAGTCGCGCATGATGCGTACGTGGCGGACGGTGCAGAGGTGTGCATAGTTTCAAAGGAGTTGTGTGGCTGAAAGATATGTTTGTTATTGGTCTATTTCCACTTACAGCTTTGCACACGCGAGTGGGTTCCTCATGTGCCGGTAAATACCAGACTTTAGGTGCCCGTGCAGGGTGGCCACTTGAAGGCCTTCCCAACAGAGGGCATTGCCTGCAGCCACCTTGTGCAATGTCCTGGTTAAGGCAAAAACAACATTTTTTTGCACTCCACACCACCCCAGGTCAGAAACCGGTCCTTGGATGCTTGGTTCCAGTCCAGGGAGGACCTGGCTTGGCCGTTCGGGCTGGACTGTTCCCATGGGGCACAGGGTCAAGACTGATTTGCATATGGCTGGGTTCAAACTGGAAAGGCATGGTGAGCAAAAAAACTATGGATTTAGGCCCAGATCTCTGTACTGGGGGGAATGTATGACATTGTTCTGCATTCTGTCCATCACCTGTTGTTTTTACTTTTGTCACCCCGAGTGGGACGGGTATGCTCAGACGTGAGTCCCGTGCTCTCCATGCCACTGGAATCAAGCTATCCTGGCTGATGAGGGCTGAAAGCCCAAAACCGGTCCTTGGATGCTTGGTTCCAGTCCAGGGAGGACCTGGCTTGGCAGTTCGGGCTGGACTGTTTCCATGGGGCACAGGGTCAAGACTGATTTGCATATGGCTGGGTTCAAACTGGAAAGGCATGGTGAGCAAAAAAACGATGGATTTAGGCCCAGATCTCTGTACTGGGGGGGAATGTATGACATTGTTCTGCATTCTGTCCATCACCTGTTGTTTTTGCCAATGTCCTGGTTATGCACCTTTACTTCCCACCAGAGGGCATTGCCTGCAACCACCTTGTGCATTGTCCTGGTTATGCACCTTTACCTCCCATCTCATGTTGCTGGGACACATTCTCATACGTCACTTTATTTTATTTGAGTTTGTTAGGCGCTACAAATGTTGTAGAGGGGATTGCCCAAAAACCAGACCCTCCACTCGAGGCTTCTCTCCAGATAAGTCTCTCCATGCTGCTTCTGGAGAAACCTATATTGTCATATTACAGTGTGTTATTATACATTTCTGTGCTCAGTTGTATATTATATTCCATAATCCCTAGTTTCTACAGCCTATGCTATATTTTTCTATACATAAAGTTATACATTGTGTCAGAGGATAACCTGCTTGGAATGTTCCATAAGAAAGATTCTTCATCACATTAGGTTAAGGGCTGGTTCATTACACCTTGTTCTTCGCATGGGTCCAATAGCCCCCGCGTGGGGCTGTACGTGCTCTGCAGCTGGAGCCGCCCCCCTCGTGGGGCTGCACGTGCTCTGCAGCTGGAGCCGGCCCCCCTCGTGTGGCTGCACGTGCTCAGCAGCTGGAGCCGCCCCCCCTTGTGGGGCTGCACGTGCTCTGCAGCTGGAGCAGACCCCCCCTCGTGGGGCTGCACGTGCTCTGCAGCTGGAGCCGCCCCCCTCGTGGGGCTGCACGTGCTCTGCAGCTGGAGCCGGCCCCCTTCTGGGGCTGCAAGTGCTCTGCAGCTGGAGCCAGCCCCCTCTGGGGCTGCACATGCTCTGCAGCTGGAGCCGGCCCCCCTCATGGGGTTGCACGTGCTCTGCAGCTGGAGCCGGCCCCCCTCGTGGGGCTGCACGTGCTCTGCAGCTGGAGCCGGCCCCCCTCGTGGGGTTGCACGTGCTCTGCAGCTGGAGCCAGCCCCCCTTGTGGGGCTGCACGTGCTCTGCAGCTGGAGTCACCCCCCCTCTGGGGTTGCACGCGCACTGCAGCTGGAGCTGGCCCCCCTTGTGGGGCTGCACGTGCTCTGTAGCTGGAGCCGCCCCCCCCCCTCTGGGGCTGCACGTGCTCTGCAGCTGGAGCCGGCCCCCCTCTGGGGCTGCACGTGCTCTGCAGCTGGAGCCGGCCCCCCTTGTGGGGCTGTACGTGCTCTGCAGCTGGAGCCGGCCCCCCTCGTGTGGCTGCACGTGCTCAGCAGCTGGAGCCGGCCCCCCCTCGTGGGGCTGCACGTGCTCTGCAGCTGGAGGTCTGGGGAGGAGGGGGTACAATGGCCCCCTCTGGGGGCTGCACGTGCTCTGCAGCTGGAGGTCTGGGGGAGGAGGGGGGTACAATGGCCCCCTCTGGGGGCTGCACATGCTCTGCAGCTGGAGGTCTGGGGGAGGAAGGGGTACAATGACCCCTTCTGGGGCTGAACGTGCTCTGCAGCCAGAGGTCTGGGGAGGAGGGGGTACAATGGCCCCCTCTGGGGGCTGCACGTGCTCTGCAGCTGGAGGTCTGGGGGAGGAGGGAGCTGTGAAAGCTTTTCTAGCTGAAGAAAGGGAGGTGAAGCCATGTGATGCTGCGAGGAAGGAGGAAGTAGGGCAGCCTCGAGCGCAGTGTGACGCCTGCTCTGAGCTCACCACACACTGGGCCACGCCCCACTGCTCTGGGAACAAGGAACACTTGAATGTTGAGAGAGCTTTGTACAACGCCTGAAGCCACCTTTGACGACTGGCAGAAGAGGCAGGTAAGCAGGGCTGACCTGACAGGTCAATGTATGGCAGGAGAGGCAGGTAAGCAGGGCTGCACTGGCCTGACAGCTTAATGTATGGCAGAAAAGGCAGGTAAGCAGGGCTGACCTGACAGCTCAATGTATGGCAGAAGAGGCAGGTAAGCAGGGCTGACCTGACAGCTCAATGTATGGCAGAAGAGGCAGGTAAGCAGGGCTGACCTGTCAGGTCAATGTATGGCAGAAGAGGCAGGTAATCAGGGCTGACATGACAGCTCAATGTATGGCAGAAGAGGCAGGTAAGCAGGGCTGACCTGACAGGTCAATGCATGGAAGAAGAGGCAGGTAAGCAGGGCTGACCTGACAGGTCAATGCATGGCAGAAGAGGCAGGTAAGCAGGGCTGACCTGACAGGTCAATGCATGGCAGAAGAGGCAGGTAAGCAGGGCTGACCTGACAGCTCAATGTATGGCAGAAGAGGCTGGTAAGCAGGGCTGGCCTGTCAGGTCAATGTATGGCAGAAGAGGCAGGTAAGCAGGGCTGACATGACAGCTCAATGTATGGCAGAAGAGGCAGGTAAGCAGGGCTGACCTGACAGGTCAATGCATGGCAGAAGAGGCAGGTAAGCAGGGCTGACCTGACAGGTCAATGCATGGCAGAAGAGGCAGGTAAGCAGGGCTGACCTGACAGGTCAATGCATGGCAGAAGAGGCAGGTAAGCAGGGCTGACTTGACAGCTCAATGTATGGCAGAAGAGGCAGGTAAGCAGGGCTGACCTGACACCTCAATGTATGGCAGAAGAGGCAGGTAAGCAGGGCTGACCTGACAGGTCAATGTATGGCAGAAGAGGCAGGTAAGCAGGGCTGACCTGACAGGTCAATGTATGGCAGAAGAGGCAGGTAAGCAGGGCTAACCTGACAGGTCAATGCATGGCAGAAGAGGCAGGTAAGCAGGGCTGACCTGACAGGTCAATGCATGGCAGAAGAGGCAGGCAAGCCGGGCTGACCTGACAGGTCAATGTATAGCAGAAGAGGCCGGTAAGCAGGGCTGACCTGACAGGTCAAGGTATGACAGAAGAGGCAGGTAAGCAGGGCCGACCTGACAGGTCAATGTATGGCAGAAGAGGTAGGTAAGCAGGGCTGCACCGACCTGACAGGTCAATGTATGGCAGAAGAGGCAGGTAAGCAGGGATGCACTAGCCTGACAGCTCAATGTATGGCAGAAGAGGCAGGTAAGCAGGGCTGACCTGACAGCTCAATGTATGGCAGAAGAGGCAGGTAAGCAGGGCTGACCTGTCAGGTCAATGTATGGCAGAAGAGGCAGGTAAGCAGGGCTGACATGACAGCTCAATGTATGGCAGAAGAGGCAGGTAAGCAGGGCTGACCTGACAGGTCAATGCCTGGAAGAAGAGGCAGGTAAGCAGGGCTGACCTGACAGGTCAATGCATGGCAGAAGAGGCAAGTAAGCAGGGCTAACCTGACAGGTCAATGCATGGCAGAAGAGGCAGGTAAGCAGGGCTGACCTGACAGCTCAATGTATGGCAGAAGAGGCAGGTAAGCAGGGCTGACCTGACAGGTCAATGTATGGCAAAAGAGGCAGGTAAGCAGGGCTGAGCTGACAGGTCAATGTATGGCAGAAGAGGCAGGTAAGCAGGGCTGACCTGACAGGTCAATGCATGGCAGAAGAGGCAGGTAAGCAGGGCTGACCTGACAGGTTAATGCATGGCAAAAGAGGCAGGTAAGCAGGGCTGACCTGACAGGTCAATGCATGGCAGAAGAGGCAGGTAAGCAGGGCTGACCTGAGAGCTCAATGTATGGCAGAAGAGGTAGGTAAGCAGGGCTGCACCGACCTGACAGGTCAATGTATGGCAGAAGAGGCAGGTAAGCAGGGCTCCACTGGCCTGACAGGTCAATGTATGACAGAAGAGGCAGGTAAGCAGGGCTGACCTGACAGCTCAATGTATGGCAGAAGAGGCAGGTAAGCAGGGCTGCACTGGCCTGACAGTTCAATGTATGGCAGAAGAGGCAGGTAAGCAGGGCTGACCTGACCTGACAGGTCAATGTATCGCAGAAGAGGCAGGTAAGCAGGGCTGCACTGACCTGACAGGTCAATGTATGGCAGAAGTGGCAGGTAAGCAGGGCTGCACTCGCCTGACAGGTCAATGTAAGGAAGAAGAGGCAGGTAAGCAGGGCTGACCTGACAGCTCAATGTATGGCAGAAGAGGCAGGTAAGCAGGGCTGCACTGGCCTGACAGGTCAATGTATGGCAGAAGAGGCAGGTAAGCAGGGCTGCACACAGGCCTCACAGCTCAATGCATGGCAGAAGAGGCAGGTAATCAGGGCTGACCTGACAGCTCAATGTATGGCAGAATAGGCAGGTAAGCAGGGCTGCACTGACCTGACAGGTCAATGTATGGCATAAGAGGCAGGTAAGCAGTGCTGCACTGGCCTGTACTGCCGTCTGGCAGCTGACCTGACAGCTCAATGTATGGCAGAAGAAGCAGGTAAGCAGGGCTGCACTGACCTGACAGGTTAATGTATGGCACAAGAGGCAGGTAAGCAGGGCTGCACTGACCTGACAGGTCAATGTATGGCAGAGGAGGCAGGTAAGCAGGGCTGCACTGACCTGACAGGTCAATGTATGGCAGAAGAGGCAGGTAAGCAGGGCTGCACTGGCCTGTACTGCCGTCTGGCAGTGCCTGTAGAGCTGACCTGACATGTCAATGTATGGCAGAAGAGGCAGGGAAGCAGGGCTGCGCTGACCTAACAGCTCAATGTATGGCAGAAGAGGCAGGTAAGCAGGGCTGCGCCGACCTGACTTGCTTACCTGCCTCTTCTGCCATACATTGAGCTGTCAGGCCAGTGCAGCGCTGCTTATCTGCCTCTTCTGCCATACATTGACCTGTCAGGCCAGTGCAGCCCTGCTTACCTGCCTCTTCTGCCATACATTGACCTGGATGCCTATGTGTGCCAATTGACTTGTATTCGTGATATTGAATAGTTTTGCTGTGCTTGAGGGGGTCCAGGGTGTCGGTGCAGGTGGTGATACATTCATTGAAGTTCTTGATGTCTTCTGTTAGTTTGCTGCTGTGCTTGAGGGGTCCAGGGTGTCGGTGCAGGTGGTGATACATTCATTGAAGTTCTTGATGTCTTCCATTAGGTTGCTGCTTCTGTTTTTGAGGAGGTCCAGGGTGTCGGTGCAGGTGGTGATCCATTCATTGAAGTTCTTGACGTCTTCCGTTAGGTTGCTGCTGTGCTTGAGGGGGTCCAGGGTGTTGGTGCAGGTGGTGATCCATTCATTGTAGTTCTTGATGTCTTCCGTTAGGTTGCTGCTTTGCATGAAGGGGTCCAGGGTGTTGGTGCAGGTGGTGATCCATTCATTGAAGTTCTTGACGTCTTCCGTTAGGTTGCTGCTGTGCTTGAGGGGGTCCAGGGTGTCGGTGCCGGTGGTGATCCATTAATTGCAGTTATTAATGTCTTCCCTTAGGTTGCTGCTGTGCTTGAGGGGTCCAGGGTGTTGGTGCAGGTGTTGATTCATTCATTGTAGTTCTTGATGTCTTCCGTTAGGTTGCTGCTGTGCTTGAGGGGGCTAGGGTGTCGGTGCAGGTGGAGGTCCATTCATTGAAGTTCTTGATGTCTTCCGTTAAGTTGCTGCTATGCTTGAGGGGGTCCAGGTTGTCATTGCAGGTGGTGATCCATTTATTGCAGTTCTTGTTGTCTTCCTTTAGGTTGCTGCTGTGCTTGAGGGGGCTAGGGTGTCGGTGCAGGCGGAGGTCCATTCATTGAAGTTCTTGATGTCTTCCGTTAGGTTGCTGCTGTGCTTGAGGGGGCTAGGGTGTCGGTGCAGGTGGAGGTCCATTCATTGAAGTTCTTGATGTCTTCCGTTAGGTTGCTGCTGTGCTTGAGGGTGTCCAGGGTGTCGATGCAGGTGGTGATCCATTCATTGCAGTTCTTGATGTCTTCCGTTAGGTTGCTGCTGTGCTTGAGGGGTCCAGGGTGTTGGTGCAGGTGGTGATCCATTCATTGAAGTTCTTGATGTCTTCCGTTAGGTTGCTGCTGTGCTTGAGGGGGTGTAGGGTGTTGGTGCAGGTGGTGATCCATTCATAGAAGTTCTTGATGTCTTCCGTTAGGTTGCTGCTGTGCTTGAGGGTGTCCAGGGTGTCGATGCAGGTGGTGATCCATTCATTGCAGTTCTTGATGTCTTCCGTTAGGTTGCTGCTGTGCTTGAGGGGTCCAGGGTGTTGGTGCAGGTGGTGATCCATTCATTGAAGTTCTTGATGTCTTCCGTTAGGTTGCTGCTGTGCTTGAGGGGGTGTAGGGTGTTGGTGCAGGTGGTGATCCATTCATAGAAGTTCTTGATGTCTTCCGTTAGGTTGCTGCTGTGCTTGAGGGGTCCAGGGTGTTGGTGCAGGTGGTGATCCATTCACTGAAGTTCTTGATGTCTTCCGTTAGGTTGCTGCTTTGTTTGAGGGGTTACAGGGTGTTGGACTTGGCCCTCTTCCCCTAAAATATTTAGCTTTTACCCCCTTATTGTAGAATGTCTCCCCCATGGTGAAGGTTATTGAATAGGACATGTGAGGTATGAGATGCCCTGTGTAACGGTAAATGCACTGCAATGGTGTGTACACTTATTTTTCCCCATTGTAAACATGCACTCTGGTGAAATGCTGCATTTGCGTACTGCATTTAAAATGGATGCCACGGCTGTGCGTTGTGCCACCCGACTGCAGGAGGTTAGCAGTCTAGTTGTTACGTACCCAGCCACCCCTAGCTTTTGGAGGGAAAGCCTGGCACCCAGGGTGCTCTACCCCTCCACCTGAGCCAGCTTAGACCAGTTTGCCACTACATTCTAGAAGGTTCTGGCACTGTCTGGGAGGAGGGTATAAGTAAGGGGGCTGTGCCGCCATGCAATGACACAGAGCTGGGACAGGAATGGGACAGGACCTACTGCAAGGGGATACCGCCACTTGGGCCTGTGTGCTGGACCCTGCACCCATCTAGGACCCCCCTACTGTCCCCAGGGCTTGTGAGCCCCACTTCAGGAGTTCAGGCTGCTCTGTGTAGGAAGAGGGCCACGCTGCAGTGGGGATGGTGAAAGCCTACCACCCTGTTTTGATGATGCCCCCACTACCTGCTGACCTGGCCCAGTAGTGCCTACTGCTCTGTCCCCAGGGCCCCTGAAGAAGGAGGGCCCCCCTAGGTCCCTGAAGCTGTTGTGACCTTGCACCACGCAAGCTCTGCACGAAGAAGCGCCCAGAAGGGAAGGAGTGTCTTGAACTGGACCCCCCAGGAGGTGAGAAGAGTTACCCTGGGACCCCTGGGCTTGATGCTGGGACTGTCCGCCTCCCCTGCGCTGTGCTGTAGAAGTGCTGCCTGGCCTGAAGGAACTGATTGCCTGTCAAGCGCTATCCTCGCGAAGCTGTGCCCCTTGGAAGCGCTGTACTGTGAGGGAAACAACCTTTACAACGCAACTTTTACAACGCACTACCATTACAACGCAACTTTTACAACGTAAAATCCATTATAACGCATGTTTTTACAACGCAGTCATTACAACGCATGACACTACATCGCACACCACTACAACGCATGTCATTACAACTCAGTTATTACAACGCATACCATTACAACGCATAAAATTACCATCCAACACTTACCCTACTGTTGCACCCCCTGGAGTTAGAATAGTATTTTTTACCCCTACACTATCCAAAACGTACCCTACTGTTGCACCCCCTGGAGTTAGAATAGTAATTTTTACCCCTACACTATCCAATACTTACCTTACATGCAATGTAATGTAATGCGTTGTAATGGTATGCGTTGTAAATGTAGTATGCGTTGTAATGGAATGCGTTGTAAAGGTTGGTTTTAAAGTATTCGTTGTAATGGCATGCGTTGTAATGGTGTGCGTTGTAGTGGATGTTGCGGTGTAAAAATTGCGTTGTAAAGGTAGGCGTTGTAAAAGTATGCGTTGTAACGTCATACAACCGTACTGTGAGGAACTGCCTGTTAAGCACTATAACTTTGAAGCGCTGGGGGAAGTGCTATATTCCTGCCCCCTCTGTGTGCCAGAATAAAGCGGGAGCCTACCTCGCATATTGCCACGTGTTCGCGCCTCTTACTGAGTGAATAGCACCGCGGGAGCCTACCCCGCGTTTTGGCGCGCTTATTGCCTGTTTGGGATAATTAATCGGAGGGTGCCTACCCCTCATCTCTGCCGGCAACGCCGTCGCGGCCAGGGCGACGTGAAGCCTGTGGCGCTGCCTGCTGATTTCATCTGGGGCCGAAAATCACAGCCACGGCCCAGCGCTATATTGAGGAGCCCCTTGCTGTTGCCATCGCCGTCGCGGCGGCCCCCGGTGCCAGGAGAGGGCCGCCGAAGTAAAGAGTGGGCCACGCTGGCCCTGACCCCGCACTGGCACCGGAGCAACACTCACCGCCGCAGCCCCATGACTGTCTGAAGAGGGGCCGCGCCTGAGATCACCGCCGCGGCCTGGTGATTGCTGGTGCTGCCCCCTTGGTGTGCGGCGCTGTCTGGGCCCCGTGGACTCTGCCGTGGCCCAGCGCTCGCCTTGGGAGGTCCCCGCTGTGAGGAGCCTCATTGCAGCGGCCCCCAGAGCCAAGGGAGAGCCGCTGAAGTGAAGAAGTGGGCCGCGCCAGGCCCAGAAAGCCAGCCCCGACCTGCCCACGTGACGGGGTGCCCGGCCGCTTCATTGGCCGCGCCCCTGCCCTTGCCGCGCATCCATTGGCCCTCGCTGCCGCACCACATGTTTCTTCTTGAGTAAGGAGATGTTTACCCTGGCGTAAGGAACTGTTTATTTCTGCGCAAAGTGATTACTGAAGGGTTTACTTCAGATTACTAAAATGTTTACTCCAGCCTCATGAAGTGTTTTACCTATGCCAGTTGTTAAGGCCCTGTTGGGTGGCTAGGCCGTCATTCCTAATGTGTGTTTCAAGCCTAATGCTTTAGTTTATGCCTCCAGCTTACTTCTACGTGAGGCTAAAGATTAAGGCCTGAGTTGGCCCTGCGATATTGACCTTGGGTTTCAGCATTAGTATTTCTTTCCCTCACGTATTCTGATAAAGTTTCATGCACATGATAACCTTTTATTTTATTTCAGCCATGAACTCACGGACTTAACCTTTTATTCCTTGCCCCTTTCCCATGTAAATAATCCCTTTTGCATTCATTGCCCTGGCTCCAGTTGGCACCCTTTTGTGATTACTGCTATTATAGTGTTTTGCCCTTGCAGGTTGGATTTAATACAAAAAGCATTCTTTTTCCAACCAGAAGCAGTGTTGTGTCTCTTTTGTGGTGTGCCTGGCGCGTCGTCTGTGGGTACAGCGTGAATGCTTTACACATGTCCTCTGAAGTTTGACCTGCCCGCTCTGTTTCATGCTACCCCCTGTAGAATTGTCAACCCCATTTGCAGGGTGTCTGTGCAGGTGGTGATCCATTCCTTGATGTTTTTGATGTCTTCCGTTAGGTTGCTGCTGTGCGTGAGGGGGTCCAGCGTGTTGGTGCAGGTGGTGATCCATTCATTGCAGTTCTTGATGTCTTCCTTTAGGTTGCTGCTGAGCGTGAGGGTGTCCAGGGTGTCGGTGCAGGTGGTGATCCATTCATTGAAGTTCTTGATGTCTTACGTTAGGTTGCTGCTGTGCTTGGGGGGTCCAGGGTGTCGGTGCAGATGGTGATCCATTCATTGCAGTGCTTGGTGTCTTCCGTTAGGTTGCTGCTGTGCTTGAGGGGGCCAGGGTGTTGCTGCAGGTGGTAATCCATTCATTGAAGTTCTTGATGTCTTCCGTTAGGTTGCTGGTATCCTTGAGGGGGTCCAGGGTGTTGGTGCTGGTGGTTATCCATTCATTGTAGTACTTGATGACTTCCGTTAGGTAGCTGCTGATATGCTTGAGGGGTTCAGGGTGTCGGTGCAGGTCGTGATCCATTCATTGCAGTTCTTGATGTCTTCTTTTAGGTTGCTGCTGTGCTTTAGGGGACTAGGGTGTCGGTGCAGGTCGTGATCCATTCATTGCAGTTCTTAATGTCTTCCGTTAGGTTGGGGCTGTGCGTGAGGGGGTCCAGGGTGTTGGTGCAGGTGGTGATCCATTCATTGCAGTTCTTGATGTCTTCCGTTAGGTTGTTGCTGAGCGTGAGGGGATCCAGGGTGTCGGTGCGGTGTTGATCCGTTCATTGTAGTTCTTGGTGTCTTCCGTTACGTTGCTGGTATCCTTGATGTGGCCCAAGGTGTTGGTGCAGGTGGTGATCCATTCATTGTAGTTCTTGATGTCTTCTGTTAGGTTACTGATGTGCGTGAGGGGGTCCAGGTTGTCGGTGCAAGTGGAGATCCATTTATTGCAGTTCTTGATGTCTTCCGTTAGGTTGCTGTTGATTTGCTTGGGGGGTCCAGGGTATCGGTGCAGGTGGTGATCCATTCACTGCAGTTCTTGATGTCTTCCGTTAGGTTGCTGCTGTGCGTTAGGGGGTCCAGGGTGTTGGTGCAGGTGGAGATCCATTCATTGAAGTTCTTGATGTCTTCCGTTAGGTTGCTGCTGTGCTTGAGGGTGTCCAGGGTGTCGATGCAAGTGGTGATCCATTCATTGCAGTTCTTCATGTCTTCCATTAGGTTGCTGCTGTGTGTGAGAGGATCCAGGGGGTTGGTGCAGGTGGTGATCCATTCATTGCAGTTCTTGATGTCTTCCGTTAGGTTGCTGCTGTGCTTGAGGGGGTCCAGGGTGTCGATGTAGGTGGTGATCCATTCATTGCAGTTCTTCATGTCTTCCGTTAGGTTGCTGCTGTGTGTGAGGGGGTCAAGGGTGTTTGGGCAGGTGGCGATCCATTCATTGCATTTCCTGATGTCTTCCGTTAGGTTGCTGCTGTGCGTTAGGGGGTCCAAGGTGTCGGTGCAGGTGGAGATCCATTCATTGCATTTCTTGATGTCTTCCGTTAGGTTGCTGCTGTGCGTTAGGGGGTCCAGGGTGTTGGGGCAGGTGGAGATCCATTCATTGAAGTTCTTGATGTCTTCCGTTAGATTGCTGCTGTGCTTGAGAGTGTCCAGGGTGTCGATGCAGGTGGTGATCCATCCATTGCAGTTCTTCATGTCTTCCGTTAGGTTGCTGCTGTGTGTGAGGGGGTCCAGGGGGTTGGTGCAGGTGGTGATCCATTCATTGCAGTTCTTCATGTCTTCTGTTAAGTTGGTGCAGTGCATGTGGGGGTCTAGGGTGTCGGTGCAGGTGTTGATCCATTCATTGTAGTTCTTGATATCTTCCGTTAGGTTACTGATGTGCGTGAGGGAGTCCAGGGTGTCGGTGCAAGTGGTGATCCATTTATTGCAGTTCTTGATGTCTTCCGTTAGGTCGCTGTTGATTTACTTGGGGGGTCCAGGGTGTCTGTGCAGGTGGTGATCCATTCATTGCAGTTCTTGATGTCTTCCTTTAGTTTGCTGCTGTGCTTGAGGGGGCTAGGGTGTCGGTGCAGGTGGTCATCCATTCATTGAAGTTCTTCATGTCTTCCGTTAGGTTGCAGCTATGCTTGAGGGGGTCCAGGGTGTCGGTGCAGGTAGTGATCCATTCATTGCATTTCTTGATGTCTTCTGTTTGGTTGCTGCTGTGCGTGAGGGGGTCCAGGGGGTCGTTGCAGGTGGTGATCCATCATTGCAGTTATTAACGTCTTCCCTTAGGCTGCTGCTGTTCTTGAGGGGGTCCAGGTTGTCGGTGCAGGTGGTGATCATTCATTGCAGTTCTTGTGTCTTACGTTAGGTTGCTGCTGTGCTTGAAGGGGTCCAGGGTGTCGGTGCAGAAGGTGATCCATTCATTGTAGTTCTTGATGTCTTCCGTTAGGTTACTGATGTGCGTGAGGGGGTCCACGGTGTTGGTGCAAGTGGTGATCCATTTATTGCAGTTCTTGATGTCTTCCGTTAGGTTGCTGTTGATTTGCTTGGGGGGTCCAGGATGTCGGTGCAGGTGGTGATCCGTTCAATGTATTATTTGATGTCTTCTATTAGGTTGCTGCTCTGCGTGAGGGGGTCCAGGGAGTTGGTGGAGGTGGTGATTCATTCATTGTAGATCTTGATGTCTTCCGTTAGGTTGTTGCTGTTCTTGAGGGGGTCCAGGTTGTCGGTGCAGGTGGTGATCATTCATTGCAGTTCTTGTGTCTTCCGTTAGGTTGCTGCTGTGCTTGAGGGTGTCCAGGGTGTCAATGCAGGTGGTGATCCATTAATTGCAGTTCTTGATGTCTTCCGTTAGTTTGCTGCTGTGCTTGAGGGGTCCAGGGTGTTGGTGCAGGTGGTGATCCATTCGTTGAAGTTCTTGATGTCTTACGTTAGGTTGCTGTTGTGCTTGAAGGGGTCCAGGGTGTCGGTGCAGGAGGTGATCCATTCATTGTAGTTCTTGATGTCTTCCGTTAGGTTACTGATGTGCGTGAGGGGGTCCACGGTGTTGGTGCAAGTGGTGATCCATTTATTGCAGTTCTTGATGTCTTCCGTTAGGTTGCTGTTGATTTGCTTGGGGGGTCCAGGATGTCGGTGCAGGTGGTGATCCGTTCAATGTATTATTTGATGTCTTCTATTAGGTTGCTGCTCTGCGTGAGGGGGTCCAGGGAGTTGGTGGAGGTGGTGATTCATTCATTGTAGATCTTGATGTCTTCCGTTAGGTTGTTGCTGTGCTTGAGGGGGCTAGGGTGTCGGTGCAGGGGATGATCCATTTATTGCAGTTCTTGATGTCTTCCGTTAGGTTGCTGTTGATTTGCTTGGGGGGTCCAGGTTGTCGGTGCAGGTGGTGATCCATTCATTGCAGTTCTTGATGTCTTCCATTAGGTTGCTGCTGTGCTTGAGGGGTCCAGGGTGTTGGTGCAGGTGGTGATCCATTCATTGAAGCTCTTGATGTCTTCCGTTAGGTTGCTGCTGTGCTTGAGGGGTCCATGGAGTAGGTACAGGTGGTGATCCATTCATTGAAGTTCTTGATGTCTTCCGTTAGGTTGCTGCTGTGCATGAAGGGGTCCAGATTGTCAGTGCAGGAGGTGATCCATTCATTGAAGTTCTTGAAGTCTTGCGTTAGGTTACTGCTGTGCTTGAGGGGGTCCAGGGTGTCGGTGCAGGTGGTGATCCATTCATTGCAGTTCTTGATGTCTTCCATTGGGTTGCTGCTGGTATGCTTGAGGGTGCCAGGGTGTTGCTGCGGGTGGTGATCCGTTCAATGTATTATTTGATGTCTTCTATTAGGTTGCTGCTCTGCGTGAGGGGGTCCAGGGTGTTGGTGGAGGTGGTGATTCATTCATTGTAGATCTTGATGTCTTCCGTTAGGTTGTTGCTGTGCTTGAGGGGGTGTAGGGTGTTGGTGCAGGCGGTGATCCATTCATAGAAGTTCTTGATGTCTTCCTGTAGGTTGCTGCTGTGCTTGAGGGAATCCAGGGTGTCGGTGCAGGTGGTGATCCATTCATTGAAGTTCTTGATGTCTTCTGTTAGGTTGCTGCTGTGCTTGAGGGGTCCAGGGAGTAGGTACAGGTGGTGATCCATTCATTGAAGTTCTTGATGTCTTCCGTTAGGTTGCTGCTGTGCATGAAGGGGTCCAGAGTGTCAGTGCAGGTGGTGATCCATTCATTGAAGTTCTTGAAGTCTTGCGTTAGGTTGCTGCTGTGCTTGAGGGGGTCCAGGGTGTCGGTGCAGGTGGTGATCTATTCATTGCAATTCTTGATGTCTTCCATTAGGTTGCTGCTGGTATGCTTGAGGGGGCCAGGGTGTTGCTGCGGGTGGTGATCCATTCATAGCAGTTCTTGATGTCTTCCGTTAGGTTGCTGCTGTGCGTGAGGGGGTCCAGGGTATTGGTGCAGGTGGTGATCCATTCATTGAAGCTCTTGATGTCTTCCGTTAGGTTGCTGCTGTGCTTGAAGGGGTCCAGGATGTCGGTGCAGGTGGTGATCCATTCATTGTAGTTCTTGATGTCTTCCGTTTGGTTACTGATGTGCGTGAGGGGGTCCAGGGTGTCGGTGCAGGTGGTGATCCATTCATTGAAGTTCTTGATGTCTTCTGTTGGGTTGCTGCTGTGCTTGAGGGGTCCAGGGTGTCGGTGCAGGTGGTGATCTATTCATTGCAATTCTTGATGTCTTCCATTAGGTTGCTGCTGGTATGCTTGAGGGGGCCAGGGTGTTGCTGCGGGTGGTGATCCATTCATAGCAGTTCTTGATGTCTTCCGTTAGGTTGCTGCTGTGCGTGAGGGGGTCCAGGGTGTTGGTGCAGGTGGTGATCCATTCATTGAAGTTTTTGAAGTCTTGCGTTAGGTTGCTGCTGTGCATGAAGGGGTCCAGGGTGTCGGTGCAGGTGGTGATACGTTCAATGTATTATTTGATGTCTCCTATTAGGTTTCTGCTCTGCGTGAGGGGGTCCAGGGTGTTGGTGGAGGTGGTGATTCATTCATTGTAGATCTTGATGTCTTCCGTTAGGTTGTTGCTGTGCTTGAGGGGGTGCAGGGTGTCGGTGCAGGTGGTGATCCATTCATAGAAGTTCTTGATGTCTTTCTGTAGGTTGCTGCTATGCTTGAGGGGATCCAGGGTGTCGGTGCAGGTGGTGATCCATTCATTGCAGTTCTTGGCGTCTTCCGTTACGTTGATCCTGGTATGCTTGAGGGGGCCAGGGTGTTGCTGTGGGTGGTGATCCATTCATAGCAGTTCTTGAAGTCTTGCGTTAGGTTGCTACTCTGCGTGAGGGGGTCCAGGGTACTGGTGCAGGTGGTTATCCATTCATTGTAGAACTTGATGTCTTCCGTTAGGTTGCTGCTGGTATGCTTGAGGGGCGCCAGTGTGTTGGTGCAGGTCGTGATCCATTCATTGCATTCTTGATGACTTCTGTTAGGTTGCTGCTGTGCTTGAGGGGGTCCATGGTGTTGGTGCTGGTGGTGATCCATTCATTGTAGTTCTTGATGTCTTCGATTAAGTTGCTGCTGTGCTTGAGGGGTCCAGGGAGTAGGTACAGGTGGTGATCCATTCATTGAAGTTCTTGATGTCTTCCGTTAGGTTGCTGCTGTGCATGAAGGGGTCCAGAGTGTCAGTGCAGGTGGTGATCCATTCATTGAAGTTCTTGAAGTCTTGCGTTAGGTTGCTGCTGTGCTTGAGGGGGTCCAGGGTGTCGGTGCAGGTGGTGATCTATTCATTGCAATTCTTGATGTCTTCCATTAGGTTGCTGCTGGTATGCTTGAGGGGGCCAGGGTGTTGCTGCGGGTGGTGATCCATTCATAGCAGTTCTTGATGTCTTCCGTTAGGTTGCTGCTGTGCGTGAGGGGGTCCAGGGTTTTGGTGCAGGTGGTGATCCATTCATTGAAGCTCTTGATGTCTTCCGTTAGGTTGCTGCTGTGCTTGAAGGGGTCCAGGATGTCGGTGCAGGTGGTGATCCATTCATTGTAGTTCTTGATGTCTTCCGTTAGGTTACTGATGTGCGTGAGGGGGTCCAGGGTGTCGGTGCAGGTGGTGATCCATTCATTGAAGTTCTTGATGTCTTCTGTTAGGTTGCTGCTGTGCTTGAGGGGTCCAGGGAGTAGGTACAGGTGGTGATCCATTCATTGAAGTTCTTGATGTCTTCCGTTAGGTTGCTGCTGTGCATGAAGGGGCCCAGGGTGTCGGTGCAGGTGATGATCCATTCATTGAAGTTTTTGAAGTCTTGCGTTAGGTTGCTGCTGTGCATGAAGGGGTCCAGGGTGTCAGTGCAGGTGGTGATCCATTCATAGCAGTTCTTGATGTCTTCCGTTAGGTTGCTGCTGTGCGTGAGGGGGTCCAGGGTGTCGGTGCAGGTGGTGATCCGTTCAATGTATTATTTGATGTCTCCTATTAGGTTTCTGCTCTGCGTGAGGGGGTCCAGGGTGTTGGTGGAGGTGGTGATTCATTCATTGTAGATCTTGATGTCTTCTGTTAGGTTGTTGCTGTGCTTGAGGGGGTGCAGGGTGTCGGTGCAGGTGGTGATCCATTCATAGAAGTTCTTGATGTCTTCCTGTAGGTTGCTGCTATGCTTGAGGGGATCCAGGGTGTCGGTGCAGGTGGTGATCCATTCATTGCAGTTCTTGGCGTCTTCCGTTACGTTGATCCTGGTATGCTTGAGGGGGCCAGGGTGTTGCTGTGGGTGGTGATCCATTCATAGCAGTTCTTGAAGTCTTGCGTTAGGTTGCTACTCTGCGTGAGGGGGTCCAGGGTACTGGTGCAGGTGGTTATCCATTCATTGTAGAACTTGATGTCTTCCGTTAGGTTGCTGCTGGTATGCTTGAGGGGCGCCAGTGTGTTGGTGCAGGTCGTGATCCATTCATTGCATTCTTGATGACTTCTGTTAGGTTGCTGCTGTGCTTGAGGGGGTCCATGGTGTTGGTGCTGGTGGTGATCCATTCATTGTAGTTCTTGATGTCTTCGATTAGGTTGCTGCTGTGCTTGAGGGGTCCAGGGAGTAGGTACAGGTGGTGATCCATTCATTGAAGTTCTTGATGTCTTCCGTTAGGTTGCTGCTGTGCATGAAGGGGTCCAGAGTGTCAGTGCAGGTGGGGATCCATTCATTGAAGTTCTTGAAGTCTTGCGTTAAGTTGCTGCTGTGCTTGAGGGGGTCCAGGGTGTCGGTGCAGGTGGTGATCTATTCATTGCAATTCTTGATGTCTTCCATTAGGTTGCTGCTGGTATGCTTGAGGGGGCCAGGGTGTTGCTGCGGGTGGTGATCCATTCATAGCAGTTCTTGATGTCTTCCGTCAGGTTGCTGCTGTGCGTGAGGGGGTCCAGGGTGTTGTTGCAGGTGGTGATCCATTCATTGAAGCTCTTGATGTCTTCCGTTAGGTTGCTGCTGTGCTTGAAGGGGTCCAGGATGTCGGTGCAGGTGGTGATCCATTCATTGTAGTTCTTGATGTCTTCCGTTAGGTTACTGATGTGCGTGAGGGGATCCAGGGTGTCGGTGCAGGTGGTGATCCATTCATTGAAGTTCTTGATGTCTTCTGTTAGGTTGCTGCTGTGCTTGAGGGGTCCAGGGAGTAGGTACAGGTGGTGATCCATTCATTGAAGTTCTTGATGTCTTCCGTTAGGTTGCTGCTGTGCATGAAGGGGCCCAGGGTGTCGGTGCAGGTGATGATCCATTCATTGAAGTTTTTGAAGTCTTCCGTTAGGTTGCTGCTGTGCGTGAGGGGGTCCAGGGTGTCGGTGCAGGTGGTGATCCGTTCAATGTATTATTTGATGTCTCCTATTAGGTTTCTGCTCTGCGTGAGGGGGTCCAGGGTGTTGGTGGTGATTCATTCATTGTAGATCTTGATGTCTTCCGTTAGGTTGTTGCTGTGCTTGAGGGGGTGCAGGGTGTCGGTGCAGGTGGTGATCCATTCATAGAAGTTCTTGATGTCTTCCTGTAGGTTGCTGCTATTCTTGAGGGGATCCAGGGTGTCGGTGCAGGTGGTGATCCATTCATTGCAGTTCTTGGCGTCTTCCGTTACGTTGATCCTGGTATGCTTGAGGGGGCCAGGGTGTTGCTGTGGGTGGTGATCCATTCATAGCAGTTCTTGAAGTCTTGCGTTAGGTTGCTACTCTGCGTGAGGGGGTCCAGGGTACTGGTGCAGGTGGTTATCCATTCATTGTAGAACTTGATGTCTTCCGTTAGGTTGCTGTTGGTATGCTTGAGGGGCGCCAGTGTGTTGGTGCAGGTCGTGATCCATTCATTGCATTCTTGATGACTTCTGTTAGGTTGCTGCTGTGCTTGAGGGGGTCCATGGTGTTGGTGCTGGTGGTGATCCATTCATTGTAGTTCTTGATGTCTTCGATTAGGTTGCTGCTGTGCTTGAGGGAGTCCAGGATGTCAGTGCAGGTGGTGATCTATTCATTTAAATTCTTGATGTCTTCCGCTAGGTTGTTGCTGTGCTAGAGAGGTTCCAGGGTGTCGGTGCCGGTGGAGATCCATTCATTGTAGTTCTTGATGTCTTAAGTTAGGTTGCTGCTGATATGCTTGGAGGGTCCAGGGTGTCGGTGCAGGTGCAGGTGGTGATCCATTCATTGCAGTTCTTGATGTCTTCCATTAGGTTGCTGCTGTGCTTGAGGGGGTTCAGGGTTTCGGTGCAGGTGGTGATCCATTCATTGCAGTTCTTGAAGTCTTCCGTTAGGTTGTTGGTGTCGTGGGGGTGAGCTTTGCATTATTCACGATGTTAAGTTAGCATGGCTTATTAGAAGTTTAAAAGCCATTTTTCCTTTTCCGCTTTGCTTTGCACATGGCACGCAATGGCGATATTGTTTAGAGAAGTATGAGTATTTTCACTACACACAAGAATAACTTGGTTTTATGCACATCCACACAGTCTCATGAGTTTAGTCTATACAGTTAGTGCCGCGACAGTCAAGGTCGTCTTGAACACCGTGTCTGTTGTTCAGAATGATCAGCACACGTTCTAGACATAACACACATGCAGCTGCGGCCAGCCCTGCTACTGGCGCGTTTAATAATGCACTGTGCAGGCATGATCACACACACTTGGAGAACATTCGCAAGCTGGGAGCTTGTGCAGAACTCAATGGGATCCACTTCTGCTGATACCTGAGGTATGGGGCCGTCCATGTAAGCCTATGAGACCTTTTATAGATATAAAATAATCTACTAGCAAGGGAGGACAAAATATAGGTATATTTCAGGCCTGTTTCCACATTGCATTATAATACGCTTTCTCCCTTTGTATTTTATGGAGTAATAACTATGCTGACAACCTTGTTGCTAATAGTATGTTTACTTGTACTTGCTAAGATGCTGCACCTGAGATCACAGCGTTAGAAATAAATATTTCAAACTTGCACGTGTCTCCTTTACTCCATGTTTTGGACTGGTACGAGAGTGTGACAAAAGAGTGTTCTTGTTTTCCACAACTCCTAAGGTACCCTAAGTCGCCTGTTCTGGGTGGTCTAATCATTGGTATTTTTGCTATAGGAGAAGAGCCAATGAGACACTGATGCTAGTTTGCTAAGGGGATGTTGGGCCCAAAGGTGAGTTTTGGCACACCCTAATTCACTAAGGTTCTACGCCTCTTTTGCACAGTTCTGTCTAGGAGCGGAATCCCTGCTTGAGGGGGTGCAGGGTGTCGGTGCAGGTGGTGATCCATTCATAGAAGTTCTTGATGTCTTCCTGTAGGTTGCTGCTGTGCTTGAGGGGGTCCAGGGTGTTGGTGCGCGTGGTGTTCCATTCATTGCAGTTCTTGATGTCTTACGTTAGGTTGCTGCTGTGCTTGAAGGGTCCAGGGTGTTGGTGCACGTAGTGATCCATTCATTGCATTTCTTGATGTCTTCCGTTAGGTTGCTGTTGTGCTTGGAGGGTCCAGGGTGTCGGTGCACGTAGTGATCCATTCATTGCAGTTCCTGATGTCTTCTGTTAGGTTGCTGCTATGCTTGAGGGGGTCCAGGGTGTCGGTGCAGGTAGTGATCCAATCCATTCATTGCATTTCCTGATGTCTTCTGTTAGGTTGCTGCTGTGTCTGAGGGGGTCCAGGGTGTCATTGCCGGTGGTGATCCATTCATTGCAGTTATTAACGTCTTCCCTTAGGTTGCTGCTGTTCTTGAGGGGGTCCAGGTTGTCGGTGCAGGTGGTGATCATTCATTGCAGTTCTTGTGTCTTCCGCTAGGTTGCTGCTGTGCTTGAGGGTGTCCAGGGTGTCGATGCAGGTGGTGATCCATTCATTGCAGTTCTTGATGTCTTCCGTTAGGTTGCTGCTGTGCTTGGAGGGTCCAGGGTGTTAGTGCAGTTGGTGATCCATGCATTGCAGTTCCTGATGTCTTCTGTTAGGTTGCTGCTATGCTTGAGGGGGTCCAGGGTGTCGGTGCACGTAGTGATCCATTCATTGCATTTCCTGATGTCTTGCGTTAGGTTGCTGTTGTGCGTAAGGGGTTTACAAAGTAGACTTGTAAATTTGGATGAATAAGTATTTATTTAAGTTACATGGAGCAGCCCCTAGGCATGTCTGCATCTGCATCAACTGCCTTCATCCTCTGAGCAGCTCCTCAGAACATTCTAAGATGACATGGTAACCATCACTAGGTAACATCCACAATATGGATGCTGGGATACAACACATCTCCCCTTCTTAAATTTAATAAACAATTTATATAGAAAATTACACTTGTTTTTCAAAGATAACATTTAACTAATGAATACATGAAAAATGGATAGTAAACAATGTAACATATTGTACACCTATCTATGAATAAATGTGCACTGAATAAGCTACTAACATTCGTAATCATCTTGCCACTTTGGACGTTTCTTAATGCATGGCACTGTTTATTGCAGGCACTTTTTCATTTTTCCCACTTGATGTTGTGCCTCCTGGTTTTCCTATCAAAATAGGTCTCTCCGCAGAATTGCACAATGTGACACTACGAACATTCCATTTCTTTCCATCCGACAACCATACATTACTTCCCTTCATCCTGACAATGCTTTTAGGTTTTGACCACTTTGACATTAGAGACCCATGGGTGGTGAATACCTTAGTTCTTACCCACCAACAGCGAACTCTCTTCTTTCCCTTTTTAATTTGTCATTATGTCTCTTAGTGTATTTGTCTTGATGTTCACGAACCCTGTCCATCAAACCCTTCTTGTCTAGGCAATATGTACTTCCTTTAATCATCCACGCTGGAGACACTCCGCTACCTGCCTGCCTTCCCTTTAAAAGCATGAAAGGAGTTTCCTTGGTGACCAAATGGGGTCTAGACCTATAGCTCCATTACATCTCGTTCACGGCTTCCCTGCAATCACCCCCACTGCTCACACACAACTGAACACAATCCTTCAACACTCGGTTAAACCTCTCGACTAAACGATTTTCCCTAGGATTGTAGACTGCTGTGGTGTGGTGTACGATACCCATCTTGGATAAATACCTTTCAAACACTTGCGCCGTGAATTGTGATCCATTATCAGTGACAAGTGTGTTTGGACACCCTTCTCAGCGGAAAATTTGATCGCAAAATTCAATAATATTAAACGCCTTAATCTCCTCAGAAAAAGCCACCTCAGGCCATTTAGAGTGATTATCTATCATCACAAGTGCAAATGTATTCATTATACCTTTTGAACTAAATGGCCCACAAATATCCATCGCTACTCTTTCCCACGGTTTATCAGGAAATTTGGTAGGAACAATAGGAGACTCCTCAACCCGATGGGACTTGTCGCTACACAAGCACTCCAGGCAATCCAGTACGCATCCCTCTACATCTGTGTCCAAACCCGGCCACCAAAATGTGATACTTGCTCTTCTCTTCATCCACGACATTCCATTATGCCCTTCATGCAACAACTCAAGTAATCTGGCACGTAAACCGCTTGGTACTACCAATCTACCATCTCTGCGGATAATTTTGTCTTCAACATATAACTCTGACCAAACCATCCAATATTCGCCCATTTTGTTTCTCAAATCCACACTGGAATTAGTAGGCACACTAAGATGTTGCATGAGTTCCACTAGAATGGCATCCTCCTCCACTGCAGCCTTCCACTTACTTTCCGTGACGACTCCATTGCATGACTCAGAGACACTGGCCAGCACATACTCATCACCAGTATCATCATCATCACCTACACACTGTAACAGTAGCCTTGACAGACAATCAGCATTAATGTTTACGTATACCTGACATATAATTCAAAGTAAAAACATATCCTTGTAGTCTATACAACCACTTGGCTATCCTGGATGTGGCCTTCCCTGCGCCCTTAGTTGTAAAAATATCAATGAGCGGTCTATGGTCCGATCTGACCTTGAAATGCGTTCTCCAAACGTAATTCTTGAAGTGATCAACGCCCTACCAAGACGCAAGGGCTTCCTTTTCGATGACTGAATATGTTGACTCTGCACCCTTCAATGTACGTGATGCAAATGCCACTACCCGCTCTTGACCCAGGTGTTTCTGCATAAGTATTGCCTCCAAACCATAGGCGCTTGCATCCACTACTACAATGCCAGGATCTAATGGATTAAAGGGTCTTAAAGCCACAGCCTTCAAAATCTGTTCCTTTATCGTTTCGAATGCTTTCTGACACTTGTCCGCCGATGAAAATGTATTCCCTTTTTTCATTTACACTCTTAGGACATGTACTTTATCAGCAAAATGCTGAAAAAAATTCGAATAAAATTCCGCCAACCCAAGAAACGAGCGTATTTGTTCCTTGTCTTGGGGAGACGGTGCATTAGCGATGGCATTCAATAATTTTTTCTTTGGTTGAACTCTCGTTTTTGATAACGTGTGCCCTAAATATTCAATTTCTTCGACTCCAAACTTGCACTTGTACCTTACTACTGTTAATCCTGCATTCTGCAATTTGTAAAGTGTTTGATCTAAAATCATGTCATGTTCCTCCTTGTTCTCACCTCACACCAACACATCATCTTGAAATACTAGGACTTTGTGTGATTTCTCCAATATTTTGCACATTACTCTCTGGAATACAGCAGAGGCAGACGCCAGTCCGAATGGCATCTGCACAAATCTAAACGCCCCCTCTGGTGTTATGAACGATGTGAGGTGCTTCGATGCAGGGTGTAGACGCACTTGGTGATATGCACTTGAGTGGTCTATTAAAGAAAAATACGCTGCATTGGTAACTGAGGACACCATCTCATTAATATGTGGCAGAGGATAGCGATCGACTAAGATGTTACGATTGAGGTCTCTTAAGTCGATGCACATGCGCAAATTTCCATCCAATTTGCATGCTAAAACTATGGGACTAAACCACTCTGATGATTCGATTGGTTCAATCAATTGTGCCTCGCACAACCTCTGTAGTTCCTTCTTTAATTTTTCTCTCAGTGCAAACAGGACATTCCTTGCCTTGTGCACACATGGAATGTAATTTGGTTTAAGGGCAATGCGATGCTCAAATTTGGTTAAGCACCCTAGTTCACTTCTAAATAACCTAGGATATTTTAAACTTCACTTGTCTTTCTCTGAATTCTCTGTTACTAGCACTTGATCAGGATGATTCGGATCCAATTTCATCCCTAACATTTTTTGTTCGCGCCACCCTAGCAAGGTTCTTCCATTTTCTACTACATAGACTTTGCTAGTTGATTCCATATTCTTGTGAGATAGTTTGCAATTAAAAAAAACCTATCAAGGGTAACTTGACCCCACAACAACCCACAGGTTCAATGTCTGGGGAATTCAGCTTGCATTTACCAGTTTTTATCCATGCATCCTTGTCTATGATCGTGTATGGAGAGCACGAATCTGCCCACGCTAGGATTTTAGTACCATTGATGCCCAGCATACACTTAGGAGGGTTGTATCCTTCACGAATTTAATTAATTTCATCATCATAGATCACACACACTTCTACCATTTCTCTTTCATCAGAGAACTCCTCTTCACTGTCCTCTTGTATGGCATGTACAGTACACCGTAAATAGTATCAAAAAGGGGGAGTGAAGAGGTGGTGCTCAACGGCACCTAGGTGGGCGCATCCTCCTCTCCTGTAAGTAGGGGTTATCAAAAAGGTCCACCTCAGACTGAGTTACTGTGTGTCCAGATGTTCTTGGAATACACAGTATGTGTTAAAATACCCCTCACACACCAAAAGGGCCCTTGGTGTCATGCTTCATCATCGGGGTCTGCCCGCCCCGCTGCGGGACGGGGCGTGCTACGACAAGCGACTACGCTGGAGCACCTTACTTTTGTGGGTGCTATGTGAGTGTATTGGAGTGAGTGTCAGTAGGGTCAGGGGTGATATAAAGAGTGATGTTAAAAAAATACCTGGCCTTGTGGTAGAATTTTTTTCTGGTATAGTTAAAAAGAGAGGATCGGAGAGATAAAGCTAGTTACTGGGCTTACTCTCCTGAGCGGGTCAACATGTTTCGGGGCGCTATGTCCCTTCGTCAGGACCGGGGTCAGATCCCCCTGTCACTCACTAATGTTTTACCACAAGATAGTGTATGTACAATGGTGTGCGATAAATCTATCAAGGCAGGTGGTCCTTGAATGTATCTCTTTGGCTTTAAAAAAGAATTTCTTTATGTACGAAGACACGTACTATCTACAAAAACATGGCACGAGCATGGGGAGCACCTGCGCCCCATGTCTGGCAGGCCTGTACGTGTACCACTTAGAGACAACAAAAATCCTCAATGAACAAAACCCCTACCGGGACCACGTGGTGACATGGAAACGGTACATCGACGATGAGCTGGTCATCTGGAGGGGGGACCAAGACTCAGTTACCCATTTCATGGCCTGGTTGAACCAACAAGACAGGTTCTTAAAATGTACACATACAACTTCTAAGGAGAACGTTGTATTTCTTGATCTGAATATCTACCCCAGTGAGGGTAAATTACAGACTAACACCCATTTCAAGCCAACCGCGAAGAACAGCCTGTTATTGTACAGCAGTTTCCATCCGCGGCACCTAAGCGACAACCTATATGGACAGTTCCTCCGACTACGGCAGAACTGCACCAACGTTGTGGATTTCAAAACACAAGCAGCTGATCTAGAACGCAAACTAGTGCACAGAAACTACCCCCTACCTATTGTGAGGAAAGGCTTGAAAAGAGCCAGAAACAATAACAGAGAGGCTTTGTTGGAACCAACCGTGGCAAAAGAACCTGATCTGCGCCCCATCTGTGTTACTCCGTATAATACTAACTCTGACAAAATCACAAAAATTGTGAATAAACATTGGAAGGTGCTCAATTGTGGGAAACTTCATTTTCTGAAACCTATGTTTTCACATAGAAGAGGAAAGAATCCTAAGGACATACTGGTCCACACGAGACCGAGAAACATCATCAATAATGACCCACCAAAACTAGCAGAGGTGAATGGACACCACCCTTGTGGTTCCTGTGCGTCATGTCAGTATACGCAAAAAAGCCGCTCTATCACCTTCTCAAACCAATCAATGTGGGAACAACGTTCCTTTACCAACTGCAACAGCCGTAATGTGGTCTATTTAATAACATGCCCGTGCAAGAAAGAGTATGTGTGGATGACCACAAGGCCAGTGAAGATACGCATGGGTGAACATCGCAGCAACGTGCGGTGCAAAAAGACCACCAACAGAATAGCCACACACTACTTGACAATGGGGCACAGCATTCATGACTTCAAATGGGCAGTAATTGAGTCATTCAAGAGCGATAAAAACTTGTTGGAAAAGGAACAGCGTTGGGTGCACTGACTGGGCACTCATGAAACAGGGCTCAATTATGAAATACCTTGGTCCCACTTGGGCATCTAAATAACCAAGTACATCCTGTTCATTTGACCCACTAACATAAATAACATATCTTTTATGGTTTACCACCAAACAGCCTCGTATTACATCTCATATCTGTGACTTTTTCTATCTGTACCCTGTAATTTACTGTAATACAGATCCAACTAACAGCCCTGATGGGACACACGCATATCTAGCGTGTTTGGATAAAGAGATCAAGGGATTGTATGCACGGCGCATGCACGGAGATGCGATGCTACACGCAGTACCGCGCATGCGCACACTCACGGCTGACTTCGGCCTCCTGTGTTCACTTTCGGTGTTTCAGACCTCTCAGTACTTCCCTTTAGAATGATAGCTGGCTCACAATACCGCACCTACCAGCGGGTCCGGGACTGCATTAACGATGTACGCAGTCAGGTCCGGTCACACACGGGGTACTTTCCCCTCTCCAAGATGGCCGTTCCAGTTTTTACATACAACTAAAAGACTACCACTAGAACACACCGCGTACCTATTAAACCTACCTAATTAACCAATTAGCCTACTATATAAGGTCTGCCCGACCACGGCATTCCATATCACGGAAGCCACGGATGAGGGAGGATGCAAAGCCTGCATTGGGTTGAGTAAGTACGGCATAGCCGGGAGGAACACACCTTTGGGGTGGTACTGTTGGTACATTAGATTAACAAATTTAAACAGGGGGACTAGCATTGTTTTCCTTTTTTTTCACCTTCTGCAGTTGGACCCTCTAACTACCCCTTGTCCAGTTCTGGCTCATGGGGCATTGACTCCATCATTTCTCAGTATGTATTTTTCTATACCATTGCATCTGGGATCAAAAGTAACCAACCTATTGTATGTGTGTAAATGTTTGTGTGTCTCACTGTAGTATGTACAGGACTCACCCTGTTCCATATGTGAGGAGCGTTTTCCTTTTTTAGGGACTCAGAGTACCATATGTCTATATGTGTGTTTCCCTTTTATCTCTTACAGGTGATAATAACCAAGCACAATGGGATATGCACATTAGTAATCACGTGCTCTTGTTTTTCAGGCTTATTACATCAGGAATTCTGATACAGCTAGGAAACTGTTGATATAAATTGTATATCGCCACACATTGATAGATTTATCTCACACCATTGTACATACACTATCTTGTGGTAAAACATTAGTGAGTGACAGGGGATCTGAACCCGGTCCTGACGAAGGGACATAGCGCCCCGAAACATGTTGCTCCGCACAGGAGAGTAAGCCCAGTTACTAGCTTTATCTCTCCGATCCACTCTTTTTAACTATACCAGCCTGTGACTATTAAAAAATAATTTCTACCACGAGGCCAGGTATTATTTTAACATCACTCTTTATATCACCCCTGACCCTACTGACACTCACTCCAATACACTCACATAGCACCCACAAAAGTAAGGTGCTCCAGCGTAGTCGCTTGTTGTAGCACGCCCCGTCCCGCAGCGGGGCGGGAAGACCCCGATGATGAAGCATGACACCAAGGGCCCTTTTGGTGTGTGAGGGGTATTTTAACACATACTGTGCATTCCAAGAACAACTGGACACACAGTAACTCAGTCTGAGGTGGACCTTTTTGATAACCCGTATGTACAGTACGCCTCCATTTGTTGGATATACTGGTTTTGCACATGCAAGCAAAATGCCCAATTCGTTTACACTTGTAACACTTCTCTTTGAGTGCTATACACTTATCAGAATTTGCTGTATGCCTGGTGCTACCACATCTATAACAAGCGTGATTATATCTAGGTTGGGAGTTCTTATTAACCTGAGGCACACTTTTAACAAATTTGTCACTTGCCTGCTTGCTATCTTTTTTCTTTTAAATAGCACACACTTTGGTCTGATCCCCCTTATCTTTAACTTGATTTGAATTGAGTTCCTTAACATACTTAGAAGTGTTCTCCAGGCTTTTTGCTACCTCTATGGATTTTTTTTAAAGAGGGATCTGTTAAGTCTAAGAGTTTTTCCTGTATTTTGGTATTATTCTTTCTATTAATAAATTGATCTCTTATTATATCTTCTGTTAGATCTTTAAATTTGCATATTGATATATTGATGCAAGTCTTCTAAGTACCGATATATACTGCTCAACTGGTTCTCCAGATTGTTCTGCTCTAGAGAAAAACGTGTGTCTTTCAACTACAATGTTGATTATTTTACCAAAATTCTCTTCTAGAGCTTTTACTATCTCTACATATTCATCAAAATTGCTAGTTCCTGTTCCCTCACTTTCATTAGATTCTTCATCTGCTTGGTTGGTGGAATCTGCTCTAACTCGGACAGGTAATGTTTTTAACACCTTTCTATCCTCAACCCCTAAATTGTGCTTTAACAGTGCTACTTTGCGGGATGATACAAAATCTTCGTCACCTATTGCCTCTAGATAGGTCTCAAAAGACTCAATCCAAACCTCCCAGGGCATAATGGGTTCCCCAGGGTTTTGTAAAAATGTTGGTGGAGCTGTCACAAATGATGAATCCATGCTGGCAGGCACACCAAAATTTAAGAGTTAAGGGCTGTAATTATTTTATAATAATTGCTTGAACTGTATTAATATATATGTATATATATCGCTGTCGGTATATATACATAAATATATACAAGGTTGTTCAAGTAAACATAAGAAGTTAAAATAATTAAAGTAGTCACCATTGCCTTATTGAATAACAGTTCCTTCAAGTAGTTGTTATATATTGTTGGTTTCAGTTATGTGGTGTATTGTTCTTTTAAACTATTAAACCAATAATCACAGTTTCATGTTGGCTCCTGGTGTACTGTCCCTCTAAACTGTACCAATAATCACAAAACCTGGCTCCAAGATCTCACTGACGCTATTCACAAACGAGATGTCATTGCTGCCAATACTCTCCCAGCCTAGCATTCACTGCGCAGGGCTCTCATGTGCAGATCGGTAAATATTCCTTCGTACAAAATTTATTGTGATTGTGTGTTTACACTCAATTAAGAGCTTAAATCTCTTCACGCTCGGCTGCACGAGTTAGACACACATAGTGTTTACTTTCAATTAACAGCTCTCTTCCCTTCAGGCTCCGCTGCACGAGTTAAGACACACACGGTGTTTACTTTCAATTAACAGCTCTCTTCCCTTCAGGCTCCGCTGCACGAGTTAAGACACACACGGTGTTTACTTTCAATTAACAGCTCTCTTCCATTCAGGCTCCACTGCACGAGTTAAGACACACACGGTGTTTACTTTCAATTAACAGCTCTCTTCCCTTCAGGCTCCGCTGCACGAGTTAAGACACACACGGTGTTTACTTTCAATTAACAGCTCTCTTCCATTCAGGCTCCGCTGCACGAGTTAAGACACACACGGTGTTTACTTTCAATTAACAACTCTCTTCCCTTCAGGCTCCGCTGCACAAGTTAAGACACACACAGTGTTTACTTTCAATTAACAGCTGTCTTCCCTTCAGGCTCCGCTGCACGAGTTAAGACACACACGGTGTTTACTTTCAATTAACAGCTCTCTTCCCTTCAGGCTCCACTGCACGAGTTAAGACACACACGGTGTTTACTTTCAATTAACAGCTCTCTTCCCTTCAGGCTCCACTGCACAAGTTAAGACACACACGGTGTTTACTTTCAATTAACAGCTCTCTTCCCTTCAATCTCCACTGCAAGAGTTAAGACACACACGGTGTTTACTTTCAATTAACAGCTCTCTTCCCTTCAGGCTCCACTGCACAAGCTGAAATACAAGAGTTGCCTAATTCGATTCCTTCACTTGACTTGGCTGCATGTTTACTTTTCAATTAACAGCTTCGAAACACAGGCGCTGCCAAACTCGCACTGAAGACAAAGTTTATTTTCAATTCAACGCTTACTCAGCTTCCATTTACAATTCATTCATGCTGAGCCACACATGTCGTAGGCTTTGCATATCTTTAAATAAAGCTTCTTTCGCCTTCACGCTTGTAAGATGATTGTCTCTTCACACTTGACTGCACACTTTGCTTTTAAAGTATAGTTTCTCTTCGGCGCTAATTATCCCTTCACGGTTGGCTGCACACAAAGAGCTGGCATTTAATCTTCCACTCGTTTTTAGGTCTCGGTCTTCACAACGCACATGCGTTGCAAAGCATAAAGACCTTTTCCGAGCACTAAGGCTTTTCAGCCAAGCACCTGCACGCGTTCCATTGCCTTCAATGGCAACGCGTGCACGTCAGGAGATTCACTCGCGGGAGCACGTGGCCCATCTGGTCGCAATTATCCCTCCTGCGAGTGAATCCCTCCCCCCTGCTGCCGTGCGAGTGCTTTTTTTCTTGTTTATATTTTGGAGTCCTTGAGGCCTCCCTCTCTCACGTAGAACTTCTGGTAAATTGAAGGATATTGGTACCTACATGATGTGTTTTAATGTAAACTGGACACCCTTACTATAAGCTCGGCAGACATTGAGCTCTACTCACCTGTATGCATATATTGCACGTGCCATTGTAAGCTCTGCAGCATAGAACACACTCATTTGTGTCTGTGTAATGTGCGTTAGCAGAATCTGCACGTGGCTAGGTGTTCCTCCTCGCTGTAGCTACATGGAGTTCCTTTCATCTTTTTAATACAGCTGCTAGTGTAAACTCAGTGTATATTTATATTAACAAAAACATATAAAAAATATTTGTCAATACATCATAAAACAATTCATATTGAAAGAAGAAAAATAATTATTTTTCTTCTTACAATGTGCTTTGTTTTATGATGTATTGACAAATATTTTCTTTACATAATATGAATTGTTTTATGATGTATTGTGTTGTTTTAATAAATATGATGATGTTTTTATTAATATCATTCAAAAAGATCATAGAATGTTTGATAAATAAAATAAGACATACAATCTATCCTTCTGCTTCTCTGCCCTTATTAGACCTTTGCGGACCATGATTTGTAATTGTATGGGTGTAAATTTGTTAATCTGTTTCTGACTCCACGCTACACCTGATAAGTTGGTTACAAATGGAGTAGTTGTACAATTATAGATCTTATTGAGATTCTCTCCGTACAAAATAAGGAAAAAGGATTCTTGTCTTTTGTTCATCACAGGTGGAGAAGGCATTCAGGATTAATAATTTCCAAGGAATACATCTTCAAAAAGAAAAGCAGATATAAGTTGGTGTTGCATTTAGCGCCCTTACCTGATGTCCTTCTTCGTCCACCGCATTACTGCCTGAAAGGTAAGGGAGAAAAAGGTAGCCTGAGAGCAGCATTTTACACAGGGAGAAGTTTTATATGTGTCTACTGCTCGCCCCATAATGATGTACACAGCATTGGTAACTCCTAGCAATATCCATTACCCCTTCTCAGTTTGCCTTGTTTGTCAGAGGCAAAACCCGGACTGATGTTTGTTTCCATGTCCAATCACTTAATCTCGCGGTGCCTAAAAACATGAATGTTGCATACTGGTTTTACTGAACTGCGTGTTAACCCACAGGGAGCACTGAGGGCAGCGCCTTGATGCACTGGTGGTCTGAGCTCTGCGTGTTTAACCACAAGGTGCACTGAGCACAAACACTGGGTGCAGCTAGTGCAGCGTGACTGACAAATGGAGTGCACTGAGCGCTGCCTGTTAGACACAGGGGGTGCACTAAACGCAGCGTATTTAACACAAGGCGTGCACCAAGCGCTGCGTTTTTGACACGGGGAGCTCTGGGCGCTGTGTCTTGAACTCATGAGGTGCACTGAAAGCAAGAGTTTAACACACTGAACGGTGCATGGTTAACACACGGGTGCACTGAGCGTGGCTTGTTTAAAATATGGGTTTACTGCGTGGTTAACACACGGCGTGCACCAAGCTCTGCGTGTTTGACAAGAGGATCTCTGGGCGTTGTGTGTTGAACGTCACAAACTACATTGAGGGGAATGTGTTTATATAACCAGAAATGCTTGTCTCAAGACAAAAAGTGGGGTTTGTGGGTAACTGCATTGTTTATCTAGCGGTAATGCAAGTGGTATAGAACTTAAACATCTATTTTAGAGATTGGTGTAATTGATAGGGTGTTTATTATGGTAGATGTATTTTAATGCCCATTGACGGTACTGCTTTGGTAAAAGCGCAGCAAAACATACTAGTATAATTATAATAACTGGTATTTATTCCAACCAACAAGCGCCTACAAAGAATACATATGGGCACACAACGATAACTATCCTGAGTTACAATTTGTAAAATCAACAGTGATGAACAGTGTCGACAGTGTTTGCTTTATCTCCACACGCTGTTGTTTGAATGCATTTGTAACACTGCAGCTGCACGTTTGCTTTGCCATTAACAGCAAAGCTAACAAGCATTGGCATAGCTAATAGGTCTCGCCTTTGGGACCTTATAAGTGTTTAGCCATGCAACAGTTGATGTTGTTGCACCAAGGATATTGTACTGTATAACTAAACATCACTTAAAGGTCCCAAAGGCGAGACCTATTGGCTATGCCAATGCTTGTTAACAAGAGTCAAAATGATTTACTTAACAGTAAACCTTACGCATAGCAGGACAATCTCAATCTATTTTCTATGCAGTAATTCATTTATCACAGTGGAAGTTTGATTTATTCTCAGTGCTTCACCAGTCCAAAACAATTCGCATGGACAAAATACGAGTAGAGGTTGTTTATTACATAAGTACAACATGTTATCATGATTTACCGAGTACTCAATATGACGTATGATGTTTTCAGATAAAGGAAATCCCCTGAGGAAGGGCTTTATGCTTGAAATGCATTGGGACAAAATACAATGTGGAATGAAATGCATAGAAAATGAAAAATGAAGTATAAAGAATGAAAGACTCGCTATAAAGAAACGTTTGGAAATGAAAATAAAATTTGCAAACATCATTTGAAAATGTGGAGTAATAATTGAGTGAAAGAAGAAAGGAGTGCAAGGAAGGAGTGGTCCCTGTGATACAGGAAGCACATGTCATAGCATTGTCGCAACTAACCCTGAAAGCTCAGCTGGGTAGCCTACCTATGCACCACCGAAAAATGTGAAAATCACACTACTAACAATAAAAACGTCAAACAAGGAGTGTGTTACCACACCCCAAGTATTTGCTTCAGATTCTCCTCATGCCTGGCCTGTGTTATTGCATTGTTTACATCAGATTCTCCTCATGCCTGGCCTGTGTTATTGCAGTGTTTGCGTCGGCTTCACCTAGGGCCTGGCCTGTGTTATTGCATTGTTTACATCAGATTTTCCTAGTGTCTGGCCTGTGTTATTGCATTGTTTACATCAGATTCTCCTCGTGCCTGGCCTGTGTTAATGCATTGTTTGCATCAGATTCTCCTAGTTCCTGCCCTGTGTTATTGCATTGTTTGCGTCAGATTCTCCTAGTGCCTGCCCTGTGTTATTGCATTGTTTGCATCAGATTCTCCTAGTGCCTGGCCTGTGTTAATGCATTGTTTGCATCAGATTCTCCTAGTGCCTGCCCTGTGTTATTGCATTGTTTGCATCAGATTCTCCTAGTGCCTGGCCTGTGTTATTGCATTGTTTACATCAGATTCTCCTCGTGCCTGGCCTGTGTTATTGCATTGTTTGCATCAGATTCTCCTCGTGCCTGGCCTGTGTTATTGCATTGTTTGCATCTGAATCTCCCAGTGCCTGGCCTGTGTTATTGCACTGTTTACATCAGATTCTCCTAGTGTCTAGCCCGTGTTATTGCATTGTTTGCGTCAGATTCTCCTCGTGCCTTACCTGTGTTATTAGCATTGTTTGCTTCAGATTCTCCTCATACCTGGCCTGTGTTATTACATTGTTTACACCAGATTCTCCTCGTGCCTCGCCTTTGTTATTGCAGTGTTTGCGTCGGATTCACCTAGTGCCTGGCCTGTGTTATTGCATTGTTTGCATCAGATGCATCTAGTGCCTTGCCTGTGTTATTGCATTGTTTGTGTCAGATTCACCTAGTGTCTTGCCTGTGTTATTGCATTGTTTGTGTCATATTCTCCTAGTGCCTTGCCTGTGTTATTGCATTCTTTGTGTCAGATCTCCTAGTGCCTAGCCTCTGTTATTAGAATTGTTTTCGTCATATTCTCCCAACGCTTGGCCTGTGTTATTGCATTGTTTACATCAGATTCTCCTCGTGCCTGGCCTGTGTTATTGCATTGTTTGCTTCAGATTCACCTAGTGCCTGACCTGTGTTATTGCATTGTTAGCATCAGATTCTCCTTTTGCCTGGCCTGTGTTATTGCATTGTTTGCATCTGAATCTCCTAGTGCCTGGCCTGTGTTATTGCATTGTTTACATCAGATTCTCCTCGTGCCTGGCCTGTGTTATGGCATTGTTTGCATCAGATTCTCGTCATGCCTGGCCTGTGTTATGCCATTGTTCGCGTCAGATTGTCCTCGTGCTTGGCCTGTGTTATTGCACTGTTTACATCAGATTCTCCTAGTGTCTGGCCCGTGTTATTGCATTGTTTACATCAGATTCTCCTCGTGCCTTGCCTGTGTTATTAGCATTGTTTGCCTCAGATTTTCCTCATGCCTGGCCTGTGTTATTGCATTGTTTACATCAGATTCTCCTCGTGCCTGGCCTGTGTTATTGCAGTGTGTGCGTCTGATTCACCTAGTGCCTTGCCTGTGTTATTGCATTGTTTGTGTCAGATTCTCCTAGTGCCGTGCCTGTATTATTAGCATTGTTTGCGTCAGATTCTCCCAACGCCTTGCCTGTGTTATTGCATTGTTTATATCAGATTCTCCCAATGCCTGGCCTGTGTTATTGCATTGTTCGCGTTAGATTCTCCTAGTGCCTAGCCTGTGTTATTGCATTGTTCACATCAGATTCTCCTAGTATCTGGCCCGTGTTATTGCATTGTTTGCGTCAGATTCTCCAAACGTCTGGCCTGTGTTATTGCATTGTTTACATCAGATTCTCCTCATGCCTGGCCTGTGTTATTGCATTTTTCACATCAGATTCTCCTAGTATCTGGCCCGTGTTATTGCATTGTTTGCGTCAGATTCTCCCAACGTCTGGCCTGTGATATTGCTTTGTTTACATCAGATTCTCCTCGTGCCTGGCCTGTGTTATTGCATTGTTTACATCAGATTCTCCTCGTGCCTGGCCTCTGTTATTGCATTGTTTGCATCAGATTCACATAGTGCCTGAGCTGTGTTTTGCATTGTTTGCATCAGATTCTCCTCGTGCCTGGCCTGTGTTATTGCATTGTTTGCATCAGAATATCCTCGTGCCTGGCCTGTGTTATTGCACTGTTTACATCAGATTCTCCCAATGTCTGGCCTGTATTATTGCATTGTTTGTGTCAGATTCTCCCAACGCCTGGCCTGTGTTATTGCATTGTTTACATCAGATTCTCCTCGTCACCGGCCTGTGTTATTGAATTGTTTGCTTCAGATTCTCCACATGCCTGGCCTGTGTTATTGCATTGTTTACATCAGATTCTCCTCATGCCTGGCCTGTGTTATTGCAGTGTTTGTGTCAGCTTCACCTAGGGCCTGGCCTGTGTTATTGCATTGTTTACATTAGATTTTCCTAGTGTCTGGCCTGTGTTATTGCATTGTTTAGGTCAGATTCTCCCAACGCCTGGCCTGTGTTATTGCATTGATTACATCAGATTCTCCTCGTGCCTGGCCTGTGTTAACGCATTGTTTGCATCAGTTTCTCCTAGTGCCTGGCCTGTGTTAATGCATTGTTTGCATCAGATTCTCCTTGTGCTCGGCTTGTGTTATTGCATTGTTTGCTTCAGATTCTCCTCATGCCTGGCCTGTGTTATTGCATTGTTTACATCAGATTCTCCTCGTGCCTGGCGCCTGTGTTATTGCAGTGTTTGCCTCGGATTCACCTATTACCTTGCCTGTGTTATTGCATTGTTTGTGTCCGATTCTCCTAGTGCCTTGCCTTGTGTTATTGCATTTTTTTGCGTCAGATTCTCCTCGTGCCTTGCCTGTGTTATTAGCATTGTTTGCGTCAGATTCTCCCAACGCCTGGTTTGTGTTATTGCATTGTTTGCATCAGATTCTCCTCGTGCCTGGCCTGTGTTATTGCATTGTTTGCGCCGGAGTCTCCTAATGCTTGGCCTGTGTTATTGCAATGTTTGCGTCACATTATCCTACTTCCTTGCCTGTGTTATTGCATTGTAAGCGTCACGTTTTTCTAGTACCTCGTCTGCGGTATTGCATTATATGCGCTGCTTTTGGTATGTTATTATTCAAATAGTTGCAGCTTTTCTAACAAACATGGTGCCTTTTATCCCAATCAAGTGCATCTGACTGCAAGGACACTACACTCTCGCTGCAGTAGCAAGCTACTTCCTATTAATGTAGCAACAGACAGCCCAGCATGTCTCCCAGAGATGTCGTATGGTCAGAAACAGTACATAGGTAAGTAGGTATGATGCAAAACCTTTGAGTAAGATTTTAAACGAAGAAGCTACTGTGATAGACGGCAAAACATCAATGTCGAAACATCAGCAGTAGTACAATGGTACATGGAACGATAATAGTAGATTTACACTTCTCTGCAGTGCGTGTCACTTAATGTTCTTTTCTTCCACTCTCATGAGGTGCTTTTTGCAAGGCAACTCTGAGCTCACTGAGTGTGGAGCTTCCACGAATGTCAGAGACGGGCCGTTCCAAAGACAGTAATATAGAAGGTTGAAATATCTGAGTCTTGATTCTGGCAGATGGATGGGTGATCCCTGAGGGGGTGTAGTTGGTCTGTGTGTTACCAAAGCTGTCCAGGGGGTGTAAACAAATGTCAGCAATTTGTGGAGGGCCTTCTTTTGGGTGAGAACCACCGAGCTTCATGCAGTACAGACTTGAGGGGTTGTGTCTGCGCAGGATGAGTTACATTCTAATAGCAAAATGGAGGACCTTGTCCGAAGGGGATTGATGTTACCAAGGACTAACATCTTCAGTTACGGCAGATAGAGAAAGTCCATGTACCTCGAGGTGCTTGAAAAGCTTTCTGCGCTCTGCTGGTGCAAGCAGGATGTTTATTCTTTAGTTGGCATTTGCCAGGGGATGTTCAGATGCAGTGTTTGAATCAAAGCTTGGAGCAGCACTTGTAGCGTTGACTCTTGGAGTCTTGTAGTGTGTGCTGGAGGCGGAAGAACTGTCTTAATGTTCTACGGAGCTCAGAAAATCCAGACTCTCCTTCATCTCAGAGCACGAGGTCTGTGGCTTGACCAGTAGAACTGCAATAAAGAAGATGACCTAGACCAGTTCTACCTCTCCCGACCTTTGAACTGATCATTGAGGAAAGAAGCCCTTGTCTGGAAAGCAGATCCACACAAGGAGCAGCTGAGAGAAGACCCTGCCTGGGAGGAAGATCAGCACATGGGGCAGCTGACAAAAGTCCTCTCTAGGAAGGAAGATCTGCACAAGGCACAGCTGACAGAAGTCCTGCCTGAAAGGAAGAGCCGCAAAAGGCGCCACTGACGGATGTCCTGCCCGGAAGGAAGATCTGTAGAGGGTGCAGCTGACAGTAGTTCTGCCTGGCGGTGACCTCAAAGCAGTGAGGAACCGACAAACAACAAGATGTTTCAAGCCCAGCTAGCCACACTGGACACAATGTACACCAAAAGCCTTATTTATATTTCAGCGGATGGTTTATTCCATCAGAAATGTGACAGGTATCCTGCCCGCCCCATTAAAAATGCATTACATCCTGTGGCAATTATAATAAGGCAGGCAGGATATCTGTCACGTTTTGAAAATGCCTTGGTGTAGTTTGCAAATTTTTACTCTGCGGAACTCCACAAAGTGCCAGGGAAACTCCGCCGCACTCTGCAGACTTCCACAAGTGGCAGAGTTTGTTAAGTTGCACTGTGCTCACTGATTTTTAGTGCCAGGAGTTCAACCCCCACTGTAAAATCAGCATGAACAGCACTACGCATCGTGCCAGAGGGTGATGCTGCTTTCTGCCGCTCTAATTGACATTCTAATTGAATAGCAGCTTCATCAACGAGAATGGCAGATTTTAACACTCGAGTGGTCGCGACCTGCCGTGACCTCCCGCATTGAGAAATCTCGCCAGGAGGAGGTCTAGTGCGTTATATTTTCTCACAAGCGCTCGCCATCTTACCGTTGGCAAACCGCTTGAGAAAAGAACTCCGTTCTGCATGGAGCTTTTAGGAACAAGTCTGCACAGAGTGCGGAGTGGGAAAAACTTTGCGAGCTCCGCCGGCAGAGTGGAATTCTTCACCCACCCCTAGTTTTGAGGCAAAAATCTGTTGGACAAACTCCCAACTAGGCACTATGTCTGCAATAAGTGTTGTAGAAGAAGTGGGATCCATGGCCTTGTGAGTATGAGGCAGTTATCTGACTTCTGATGAACCCCACAGAGTTAGTGCGCCGAAGGACAGGAAATTAGGTCAACTTGAATATGAAAAATATGGAAAGGTAGAAATACCTCATCACCTGTGGTTTACTGACACCTCCTCCCGCTCTGCCAAATGCCTATCCGGTCACAAATGTCATCCAGGGCCCCAAACGGACAATGTCATGCCAGATGCCATGTAATGTTGGAAAAGGGGGGAAAAGAGTAATATGCACACATCTGCTGCGGGGATATGTCAGGTACATTATTGGTTGTGATGGATTCTCTATAAGTACTAAATGACTAATATTGTTGAATATTAAATTATATGAATCAACGTTTGTTTGCCTTATCTGCGCTTATAATGTAAAGGACGGGCCCTACAGTGAACCCCTCGCTCTGTTTTACACAAAAGCCCCGGAAGGAGCTGCATCTTACAGAACTTTATCTACCTTAGGAAGAACTAAAGACTTGCTTTTTAAAGTTGTCTTTCAGGACCAGAACCGGCTGGGTGCTGTAAGCTTCACTAGTTTCAGGGAGATGGACAGATCTTATGGCGATAGGAAACCCCACTCAACTCACAATAAAGTTCCAGTCTTCCAGGTTAGAAGAAACCAGAAATGCTGGAACCTAGGGAGCTGTTGAAAGTGTCAAAGGCGACTTATGAACAGCAAGGTAAAGACAGGAGTTGGTGTTTAAGATGATCTTAAGTGAATAGGAAAGAAATGAGAAGACGTGTGTGAATAGAGTTACTTTTGTTCTATTCTTCGTAAAGAGTTAAATGTGTAAATGTACTTGGGTGCCCCGTGAGCGCCCTTACTCTGTGAACACTGGTAAATCACCTCCTTTTCAGACATTAATAAGATATCACCTGATCAACAGAACTTTTAGTTAAATATCTGTGTATGATGAAATATTCCCTGCTAAGTTTCAAAGGCGGTAAAGAAGAAGGGGAGATTTACTAAGATTTTGCATCATGTTTGCGCCACAAAAGTGATACAAAACAGTGCAAAATCTTTTTTTCCTAATTTACTTTCCATCGCTAAACTTGTTTAGCGCTGGAAATAACGTTAAAGTAATGTGAAGCAGTGCATATCACTGCTTCGCGCTACTTTGCACCATGGGGGCCTGCCAAGGGGGGTGCTTGGGCGTTCCCATGCAACCACCCAAGGTTTCACATGCTAAACCAAATTTACCAAATACAGTAGATTGGGCTTAGCGTGAGAAAACTGCACCCTTTTAAACTAGGCGCAAGGAAAGATAAATGCTTTAATTTCTCCTTCCTTTTCTGACTTTGCATGCGTGCTGCACTGTGCAACACGCATACAAAGTGGGAAAAGCTTTTCCTCATGTGTAGGCATAGTATTATGTATAGGAATTGTCTCTTTCCTGTACAAAACCTAAGCTGGACTCAAACACACACCCTAGCGCTCTGGTGCTAAGGTGTGTGCATGACTCAGGGCCGCTGTAATCCGTGCCGGTGCAAGGGAAAGGGAAGGTGAGAGCCATATCTTTGAAAATATGGTGCTCTCCTGCTCCCTCCCCGTCGCGCAACGCAACGCAGCCTCGCACAGGGGGGCTGTGTGCATTGCTTGGAGATTTAGTAACCGTCCCCCCGAAATGTCTTTTACAACCAGTTAAACATTGTGAATTCTCATTCAATTATGCTTCAATTTAGTAATTTTAAATATCTTTACATCCAACAGAAAACAAGCCTTGAATGTATGAAATGACCTTCATTAATGAAGCGAATGCGGTAAATCTTCAATAACAGCAGAATAAATGAGCTACGGTATTCAGGAAGTCATCAGCGCAGTCGGCGACAGGGGAACCTGCACACAAACTGACAGATCCCGGATGAAGCATAAAGGGCAGTTCAGTGATTATAAGAGTCTGAGCTGTGCACCTCCACGCCACGAGACAAAGAAATGACCTTAGGAAAATGAAGGCAACAACAATAACAAACCGCCTCCTGTATAAACAAGTGTCCAACACCAGCTTTGATCATCGGATCGGTATGATGTGATTACCACAGTGCTCTGTTTTATAAAATAAAGACGAGCCATCATTCCGTGCTCTAGGAGAATTGTAAACTCTTTCTGGCCAAACCACAGTAACCAGAGAAGAGCACAACAGAGCGGAGCCAGACAACTGACGGGTAAAGGAAAGAGGAGTTCTTCTATCTACAATACAACAGACTATTCCAATTTGCACCGTCCAGAAGGAAGATACATCTTTACCTATAAGCGTGCATAGCCATAATCCAATCTAAAGGCACAATCGCCTACAAAGACACATTTTACGTATTAGGAGTGTGGCAAATATTTGGTGGCTATTGCATTTTATTGTTAAAACAGAAATCAAACGTGCAAAATACTGCACACATATAAAGTGTGTGAGAAAAACACAAGTGCTTTATCAGCCATGTCGGCCCATCAGGAAATGCAGTCATGGGATGTAGACAAATATATACCCGACCCACAGACACTAACCAAGAAAAAAGAATCATACACAGACAGCAAGAGCTTTAGTTTGTCATCACTACGCAAGCTTCATCAGCACACGTACACAGGACAAAAACCATTCAAGTGCAGTGAATGTGTTAAGAGCTTTGGTCATTTATCAACCCTACAGATACATCAGCGTACACACACAGGGGAAAAGCCATATCATTGCAGTGAATGTGCAAGGTGCTTTAGTCACTTATCAAACCTCCAAAAACATCAGCGAATACACACAGGGGAAAAACCATTCAAGTGCAGTGAATGTGCAAAGTGCTTTAGTCAATTATCAAGCCTCCAAAATCATCAGCGAATACACACAGGGGAAAAACCATTCAAGTGCAGTGAATGTGCAAAGTGCTTTAGTCGATTATCAAGCCTCCAAAATCATCAGCAAACTCACACAGGAGAAAAACCATTCAAGTGCAGTGAATGTGACAATAGTTTTTGCAGCTCTTCAGCATTAAGGATTCATCAGCGAACACACACAGTAGAAAAACCATTCAAGTGCAGTGAGTGTGCAAAGAGCTTCAGTTGGTTATCACACCTTCAAAGACATCAGCGAACACACACGGGGGAAAAACCTTATCATTGTAGTGAATGTGACAGTAGTTTTTGCAGCTCTTCAGCATTAAGGTATCATCAGCGAACACACACAGGGGAAAAACCATTCAAGTGCAATGAATGTGGGAAGAACTTTAGTCAGATATCAGACCGAAAACGTCATCAGCGAACACACACAGGAGAAAAACCTTATCATTGTAGTGAATGTGACATTAGTTTTTGCAGCTCTTCAGCATTAAGGATTCATCAGCGAACACACACAGGGGAAAAACCATTCAAGTGCAATGAATGTGGGAAGAGCTTTAGTCAGATATCAGACCGAAAACGTCATCAGCGAACACACACGGGAGAAAAACCTTATCATTGTAGTGAATGTGACAGTAGTTTTCCTGACTCTTCAGCATTAAGGTATCATCAGGGAACACACACAGGGGAAAAACCATTCAAGTGCAGTGAATGTGCAAAGTGCTTTAGTCGGTTATCACACCTTCAAAGTCATCAGCGAACACACACAGGGGAAAAACCTTATCATTGTAGTGAATGTGACAGTAGTTTTTGCAGCTCTTCAGCATTAAGGTATCATCAGCGAACACACACAGGGGGAAAACCATTCAAGTGCAATGAATGTGGGAAGAGCTTTAGTCAGATATCAGACCGAAAACATCATCAGCGAACACACACGGGAGAAAAACCTTATCATTGTAGTGAATGTGACAGTAGTTTTCGCGACTCTTCAGCATTAAGGTATCATCAGGGAACACACACAGGGGAAAAACCATTCAAGTGCAGTGAATGTGCAAAGTGCTTTAGTTGGTTATCACACCTTCAACGTCATAATCGATCACACACGGGGGAAAAACCATTCAAGTGCAGTGAATGTGCAAAGTGCTTTAGTCGGTTATCACACCTTCAAAGACATCAACAAACACACACAGGGGAAAAACCATTCAAGTGCAGTAAATGTGCAAAGTGCTTTAGTCGGTTATCACACCTTCAAAGACATAAGCGAACACACACAGGGGAAAAACCATTCAAGTGCAATTAATGTGTACAGAGCTTTAGTCACTTATCAGACCTAAAAAGTCAGCATCGAACACACACAGGGGAAAAAACCTATCATTGTAGTGAATGTGACAGTAGTTTTTGCAGGTCTTCAGCATTAAGGTATCACCAGCGAACACACACAGTAGAAAAACCATTCAAGTGGAATGAATATGGGAAGAGCATTAGTCAATTATCAGACCTACAAAGACATCAGCGAACACACATAGGGGAAAAACTATGATTGCTGTGAATGTTTGAAGAGCTTTAGTCAGTTATCAGCCCTATGAAAACATCAACAAACACACACAGGGGGGAAGCCACTCAAGTGCAATAAATGTGGGAAGAGCTTTAGTCGACGATTAGAGCTGCAAAGTCATCAGCGAACACACAGGGGGAAACATAGAAGGGCACTGAAAGTGAGAAGGGCTTTTGTCAATTTTCGATCCCACACAGCCCTCAGTGAATACACTCCTTCATTTAACTCACATGGAAATAATCCTAGAGATGCAGAGATTCCAGAAAGAACTTAAGAACATCAAAAATTATATTGACCCATCTGAGTACATAGACAAGAGCTAAAGAGTGCAGTTATTGTGAGAGGAATGAATTACAGAAAAAGATAAAATTCAAATTATGTAGGACATTGAAATACCAGATGATAAAAGACATGGATAGCAGTAAAGAAGAAAAACAGATAACAGTATTTGCAGAATTATAAAAGTGTTTGTTTCCAGTGATTGTTCACTTCCGTACACATAACAAAGTGACATGATGTACCAGGATACACAGTGGGAGACAAGCACAATGGCGATTAAAAGAAAAGAAACATTGTTGATTTTTATTTGGTGAAGAAGAGATACAAAGAAAAATATATAATTGCACCTGACCACACTACCTGTAAAAGCAACACTGAACAATACTGGGACTAACAGCGGTATTTTCAGCTAACTTGCCGGATTAGTGATAAAACCTAGAAACCCAACACACCCAGAGTGGACATGTTGTCAGGGCTCTGGAGATGGAAACTTCATTGGTAAAATGCATGTATTACTATTAACAAATGCCACTGCAGTATATCTAATGAACTAAAGTGAAGCACAGGTGTTCAAGAAATAACCTATTTTTAGATATAAGAGCATATACCTTGTTTTTAAGTAACGTTTGCTGCATCTTTTACACACTGTTATCGGTTGATGGTTCAGCTCGTGCCTCTGGCCTTATAACTAAGTGCGACCCGTGGCTCCTCTCCGACTGGGCTCTCCCTATTCATTTTGTGACTTGCCAAAATCTAAATTTTACCAGAATTTAGCCATTGTAAGCAGTAGACTCTGTTTGAAGAATGTGGTGAAATTGCGAAATCCCACATCAAAAGCATATATGTGCCAGGACAATCCGTTGCACTCCCCGCAACTCGTCTTCCACACTTGATTGTCCTTTGTCCTCAAATGTTCTGAAGGATTTGTCGTATGAATGCCAGAAGTGGCAGTGAGACTCATGAAGCTAAAGCTAACAGGAGTGTTTGGATGATAGAGAGGGGGAGAGATAAAGAGAGCGAGAGAGACAAAGAAAGGGGGAGAAAAAGAACAAATTGGAAGGAGGGGGAACGTACGTTATTTGTACTCATCTAAAAATAGAAGAAGCAGCTGAATACATGCCAATGTGTGACATCACCATGGAAATGGGCTGATCACCTGTGAGTTTAATGTTTATTTTTAATACCTATAGACCCATGTCATGCCAATAAACAGGGCACAAGTAAGGAAAATAGCGAAGGAGCCCATTATCATATGCAAATCACAGTGACGTCACATGTAGTGATATCACAAGAAGTGATATCAGGCCCTTATAATAATTTTCACGTGAAAGGTTGACGGCCTGTTTTAAAAACAATAAACAAAAAACATAAAATAATGTAAAAATACGTTTTTGGTTTCAGTTTTTATATATCATGTGTTTTGCCCACTATTAGTTTGTAACTGAACTCGGAAATGACTGAAAGTGTAAATATTTTTAAACAGATATGTGGAACTTGCAAATTACATTTTTAAACAGTTTTCAGTGAATAAATAAAATGTGCTTTTAATTTGCGCTTGTTTCCTGATGTTATTCTTTATCCAGCCCCTAAACCCCAAAGTGTTTCACATTTACAATGTATTAAGCAATAGAAGGACTAATTTTGTCAAGTTCTCTGTTCCTCTCTTGCGCCACTCACACAAACAAACACTCAGAGGCCTGTGTCTGCAGTGCTGGGGCACAAAGTAACAATTACCAGTTGCAGGCTAAGGAGCAAGGTGGAACTGAGTCCCGTTTCTAGATAATAGTGGGGGGACCCCTTCAAACTGTGGCTACCCTCCGACTTGTGCCGTGCTGATAAAGCAATAGTGAATTTGAGTAATTTATGATGAATTGAAATGAGAGAAAGAGAAGAACAGAGCAAGGTGCAGGATATAATAAAGAAAAAGAAAAAAAGAGACACAAGACTTTAACCTGTTCAGTGTATTAGAACTTTAACGTAAACAAGTTGTGCTGTGCGTTATGAACAGGCTGTCACCCCCTTTGTATGTAAATGAGCTTCTGTGACCAGACAACCCAGGCTCCCATCTCTTCTAGCGCGGATGATAATGTGAGCACTGTAAGGTAATCACAAACTAGGACTATATTGAGAAACAATTGGCTTCCAGGTCACACAGCTGTTTTTATGTAGTTCTTTATTAATTTTTTTTCATTTACTTTAATTTGCAGCAATCCTCCAGGTTACTTTTTCTCAGTATTACACTTCAGGTCGCTCATTTATCGGCATGTGTTGTGTCTACACACTGGTCTATGATGGGCCTTCTCAAGGTAGAAGATGCTGTAATAGGAATAATAAATCAGACATATATGAAATTGTATGTAAACAAATGTGTGCCTTTCAGTTATCAGGCACCACCAAACTCACATCTACACATGTAATTGAGCACCAGACTAAAGTCACTCCTCCCTGTATAAATATGTGCCATCAGTAATCGAGGTGATGGTTACGCTGATGCGCACAGCAAATACAGTTTCTGGGATTGTGCGCATTGCCTAACTTTTAATTGCTGAAGTTGCACGCAGTTTCGCTGATGCACACAGCTTATAAGGCTTGTGGATATTGCGCACTGTAAGCAGATCACTGAAGTTCACCCTTAAGTAGTAACTAGGTCAAAACATAGTACGTACCTCATACATAAGGTCACTTCCCCTCCCTTCTTGTTGACATTTCCAGGAGTTCCTTGTCTCTCGTGGCTGAAGTGAAAGAAGGGTTTCGCACATTATGCTTGTGTCTGTGGCATTTCCTTAAGCGCAGAGAGGAAAGCCTCATTGTTAATGCATTGTTTGGGCTCTGAGGGACAAGAATTCTTTGAACACCTTCCTGAACTCTCTGATAGTGACTCTGCCATTCTTAATGAATACGAGATCTGCTTCAAAAAGTTGGACTTGCACCACCTCCCCAAAGTGAGTACTGTCCTTGTAAGATATAACTTCGGGAGAAGGATGCAAAGGCAGGATGAGTCGGTCGAACAGTACATAACTACCTTGCGCAAATTGGCTTCCACGTGCAATTTTGGTGCCGCTTTAGAGGATCGCTTAAGAGATTAGTTCATGTTAGGATGAGCCCTCGACAAAACGAGACATGCCCTGTGGCAAAAAGACACACCATCGCTTCAAGAAGTGCTGACCATAACCAAAAGTCAAGGGCATTCAAAAGTGTGTGTTGATATTATACGCAAGGACAGTACAGGTGATAAAAAGGAGAACATTAATGTCAAGGTAGTGGTGGATAGATTTGTTAAACCCAAATTGAGCACCACTTCAAAGCCCTTTAACACAAAGAATTTTCAGAGGAAGTGCTTCAGGTGTGGCAACTCTGGCCATATGGCCAACTTTAACCCGTTGCGTGCGTCGGACGGCCCCCTAACGTCACAGTGGGCATGTGCGGAGGACGACTAGGGGCTGTCCGAACTGCACCCACTCATTAATATGCCCGCACAGCGGTGAAATTCGCGCCACAGTCAACGGGTTAAAGACTGCCCAGGTTGGAAGGCTATGTGCAAAAAGAGAGAAAACGTCACGTATCAAAAAGCTGCAGATCGGCCCACGGGCATAAAAAAGTCAGGGAAGTTTATCTTTATGAAGAAGATTTGGAAGGAATCAATGTTCTCCCTGTCACAGGGAATGCTAGAGATGGCCCTCAGGAGCTAGTTTTGATCAATGATGCTCCAGTGAGCATGCTCTTCGACTTTGGGGCCAAGATACCGCAAGTCCCCAAAACATTTTATGAGTGTAATCTGCTGGGCAAACTCACCCTGTTGAAGCCAGACATTAGACCAAAAGGTTACGGTATGGTGACTATTGCGTTGCTGGGTTATTTGTGGGTCACAATTGATTTCAAAGGGAGAGTCATCCCTGGTAAAATCTATGTCTCGATGAAGCGGGACTCGCTCATAAGTTGCTTCCATCAACGTGATCTACATAGCTGCCTTTATCCCAATGAGATCTGTCTGCCTAAAATAATTACCACCAGTTAGGGTTGTTAGTAATGCTAATCGAGACTGGATCAAGGAATTCCTTGAGGTCTTTGCTGGTGGACTGTGTTTGTTTCAAAAACTATGTACATTGGATAAAGGTCAAATCTAACTCTGTTCCAAAAACAGCTAAGGTCAGAAATGCACCTCTGTAAGTAAGGGAGAGCATGAAAGTTGAATTAGGCAATCTCTTAGCCAAGTTTATCATTCAAGAAGTTGAAGCAACGGAGTGGGTCTCTCCTGTTGTTATGGCCCGCAAAGCCAATGGGGAGGCTAGGCTCTGTGTCAGCTTGTGGGAGCTCAACAAAGCAGTTATTGTTGATCATTATGCTTTCACCCACATAACTAAAATGCTGTGTTCTCTTGAGTGGGCAAGGCATTTTTCTTCCTTGAACTTGACCTCCGCCTATCACCAGGCCGGCCTTCACTCCTCTTCAGAACATTCAGAGCATTCACACCTCTTCCCAGGACCTTACCTCCTGGGTAACACCCTTTGGTACCTTTAGGTTTCTAAGAATGCCTTTCGACTGATTTCTGCAGCCTCCGTTTTTTAGAGGGCGATGGAGGGCATTCTTGGAAGCCTTCAGGGTTTCAAGGTGTACCCAGATGATGTGCTCATCTTTGGTGTGGATCTTGAGGAACATAATGGGAGGCTGAGGTCAGTATTGAAGAAGTTATGTGATGCTGACCTCACCCTTATTATTGACCAGTGCAAATTTGATGTCAAAGAATTAGAGTACCATGGGCGTTTTGTGTCCGCTGCAGGCATCAAACCTAAACACTCATTGGTAAGCACCATTTTAATTTGCACAACCCTTTGAACAAAGAAGAGTTTGTAAAGTTTCTAAGCATGGCTGAATTTATTACAAGTTTGTTCCGAACTTTGCAGGGAAAACCTCTTGTTTGAGGTCTCTCCTCAAGAAGGGAGGCACATTTGTTTGGTCCAAGGGCTGTGAGGAAGAGTTTGAGTGCATTAAGAAACATCTGAATGAAGCACCTTGTCTAGGAAGGTTTGACCCCACAAAGGAATCTTATCTCATCACTGATGCCAGCTCAAAGGGGTTAGGAGCAGTTCTTTTGCAAAAGGTTGATGGGGAGGTTAAAATGATTATTTTCCTCTCTAGGCCCTTGAGGTGTGCTGAATGCAACTGTTCTGTTGTGGAAAAAGAAGCTCTGGGTTTTTCCTGGGCAGTGCACAAGCTGAGAAAGGATTTGTGGGGGAAAAGGTTCAGAGTTCGTACTGACCACAAACCTCTTAGGGAGGACTTCTCCAAGAAAGGCATTGACTCTGTCTCCCATGGGTTACGGAAGTGGGTTGTGGTTCTACAGTTCTGGCAGACTGTCTGTCAAGACTCGTGGTGTGGAGTATGAACTGACAGATGATGTTGAGAGGTTTGGAGGTGAATAATTGGAGGAAGGAATTAATTTGTGTGTGATTAGTGAAGGGTTGATTTCTGAGAGTGAGTGGAGGGAACATCACATGATCTATTTAGACTTGCAGAAAGTCCTCACCATGGTCAAAGGTGGTTAGTGTGAGAAGAAGGACTGTGAGGAGGTCCTCGAAGGTATTTGGCAAGTTAGGGATGATCTGGCGGGGGAAGATGGTCTCCTCGTGTGTGGTAGTAAGTTGGTTGCACCCCTTGCACTAAGGGATAAGCTAGTAAAGAGTGCTCTCACCTCGCACCTGGGCATTGCCATGACAAAGGAAAGGATCAGGTAAGCATCTTGGTGGCCTGCTATGGATGTACATGTAGAGAGGTTGGTGCATGAATGTGCTGAATGTGCGTGTTGTGACACGATATTGAAGTGCAGGATGCAACACATGGTTATTAGGGAACAGGCTACTGGTCCGTGGTGGACACTTCTATAGATATTTTGGGACCTGTGAAGTTGAAGACTCAGGATCTCTATTTGATCGTGTGTATTGATATGTTTTCCCATTGGCCTGATATCAAAGGTGGTTTATTCCGTTGAGTCTGGTGAAGTGATTGAGTTTCTAGAAGAGTTATTTGAACGTGAGGGTTTCCAGTTAACACTCTTGTCAGAGAATGGTGTTCAGTTCACAACCTTAGTCATGGAAGAGTTTCGGAGTTCCAGGGGGATCAAGCATAAGAAGGCGCCCCTGTACCATCCACAAAGCAATGGTGTGGTGGAAAGGTTTGTCAAGGTTGTTAAAGAGACTCTGCAACAAGCTGTTGTCTGTGGTGAAAGTTGGGAGTTGGCCATGAGGAAGTAGGTTAGCGAGTATAGGTTCACTTCTTGTTCATCCACTGGGGAAACTCCCTTTTGTTTATTTAAAGGAAGGGTCCCCAACATGGAGTCACTCTGTTGTGGGTAATGATCAAAAGAACCTTAGTGGATGAAAAGGTGGGTTTTAGAACTGGGGGCCTCTAGTCGGCAATGGCTTGCACCTTTGTCCAAATTGGGACCCTTGATTCTAGACAGAGTAAGGGGGTGACACTCCTAAAATAACCCCTGCTCAACCCTGTGGTAGCTTGGCACGAGCAGGAAGGTTTATCTCAGAGGCAGTGTGTGAAGCATTTATGAACACTTACAGTAATACAGGGAAAACACTACAGATGTACACTACACAGGTTTTATAAAAATAAGTATTCTTAATATAGACTTAACACAAGACTCAAACAACAAAAATCCACATTACTGTAAGCAGAAATAAGATGGTAGAAGTAGCTCAAAAATAGGTTATTCACTTAAACGCAGTTTTTAGCAACAGATAACCCCAACTGGAGTTATCACGACGTCGAGGTCAAAGAAATCCCAAAGTACGGCGCCGACCGTGAGGTGCGCGGCTTCGAACGCGCAGTCAAAACAGACCCACAAAGAACAGTACCTTGGAAAAGTGAAAACAAAGACAGCTCACAGCGTAGTTGGCACTGTGCTGCGTCGGTTCCTTGCTTCAGGGGAGGCGACGTGTGAGGTCCTCGATGCTTGCACAAGGCAGGGGAGGCGTTGGGTCCTTACGATAGCGCCGAAACGACAGTTCCCTACAATGTCACGATGTCGATGGATTCCTGACCACCCACTTCGAGGATTGGCTCCACATTGATGTCGGCTTTGGAGGCGATGCGGGATAGCAGCTGGCATCGGGCCTACGTCACAAAGTCGGAGCAGCGCTCAGGGCTTGTGGCAGGTTACGATGTCGCTTGTTGGTGTCGATATGGCACGGCGGCCGGCGTCGGGTAAGTTGTAAGTCAGAGCAGAGATCACGGCTTCGATGCAGATTATGGCTTTGCTCACCGATGTCAGTTTTGCCATTTCCTTCTGTAGCAGCCAGAAAAGCAAGTTCCAGATGCAGGCAAGCATATGGGGTGAAGTCTTTGTATCCCTGAGACTTCAGACAGGAGGCATGCTCAAATTCAAGCCCTTGCAGATTTTCTGCAAGATGATGAAAGTTTCAATAAAAGTCTTTTCTCCTTTCCTTGACAATAAAGAAACCACTGCAGGTCATCCCCAGCAAACAACACACTGGTATAGGGGTAGTCAAAAACTCCTGCTGATTCTCTTGTTCTTCTCCTTGATTCCCAGAAGTGATCTAAAGTTCTGGGGTCTGGGTCCCCCTTTTTATACACACAAATCATTTGTCTCTGAAGTTAGAGAGTGTCTGTACCTAGTCTAAACCAGTTCTGGGTGCATCCTGCCAGTGCACAACTTCTTCCTTTGTCAGGGTGGGCCAGGGTCAACAGACACACCACAGGAGGTGGAGCCAGCATTGTGGAAGGCAGGCAAAGCCCTATTCAGGCCCAGGTGCTACTCCTCTCACCACTCTACATGCAGATAGGTCTATTCAGCCCAGTGCTGACTCACCCTGTCTCCTGGAGCCCCCTCAGCCCCTGTCACTCACAGACCAGACATGGAATACACATCCTTGCAGAAGCAGGCTTGGATGGTTAGGCAAGAAAATACCTATTTCTAAAAGTGGTAGTTTCAAACACAGAATGTTTAAAACCAACTTCACTAAAAGATGTATTTTATCATTCTGAGTTCAGGCATATTAAATTCATTTTTCTTCCATTTTCCCTGGGATAGTTAAGATTATAAGGTGTTATAACCAAACTGCCCATTCCGGCCTATGGGGACTGGTAGCCTTGCAGTAGTGAAAAACAAAATTGGCTGTAATTCACTACCAGCACATGCTACACTCATCAGTGCATGTCCTACCTTTCACATACAATGCACCCTGCCCTAGGGCCTACCTTAGGGGTGGCTAACATGTAGAAAAGGGACGGTTTAGAGACTGGTCAGTGGGTGCACTTTATAAACAACATAAGGCCTCACCTAAAAGACACTTAGTCCTAACGTAAATAAAAAATCCGGGGTTTTCAATACTCTTCTCAATTCCCTCGAGTGTGTACAGTTCAACTACTCTTGTTTGTCACAGTGTCTCACTAAAAACAACAACTGCTACCATCCAGACTCCCCACCTTCCAGCAGTGAAAAAATGTGAGAGAAGGGAGAGAGTACCTCATGGTAGAACCGCCAACGGGGTTGCTGACTAACAATCGCCAGCTTACCCACTTCTCATCATCGGTAACTCTCTCTCTGAGTGTGTAAGAAGTAAAGAAAACACAGGAAAAAACTGTGTTGGTTCTCCTTTTCGAGAACCACAAAAAAAGTGGTGACACAAGTGATAGTGAGACAAAATAACCGTGCTTACTATTGTGTGTATGTGCCCAATGAACCCCTGTGAGAAATAATTAACATAATTCTGTGAGTGGGTGCACTTACCAAGTACACATGGCAGTACTAGACTGCATACAGGCTCTGCAATGGCAGGCCTGAGACACACTTTACAAGCTGTTTCTGTGGGTGGCACAATCAGTGCTGCAAGCCCACCAGCAGCATTTGACTTACAGGCCCTGGGCACACGCAGTGCAGTGTACTAGGGACTGACATGTAAACCAAATAAGCCAATCATAGAGTTATTAATCCATGACATCAAATTAACATAGGGAGCACTTGCACTGTGGCACTGAATAGCAGTGGCACAGTGCTCACATGCAATGCACCGTGCCCTAGGGCCTACCTTAGGGGTGGCTACCATGTCAAAAAGGGAAGGTTTAGGGACTGGTCAGTGGGTGCACTTACCAAGTCGACATGGCAGTACTAGTGGAAGGGAGTCTCATGCCAATGCTACCAGGTCTAACAGTGGGCAGTATTGAGGACTGGAAAGAGAGAAAGAGGTGATAAAAAAATACAGATCTTGTATGATAAAAGGAGGGCTGTGAAGAGAACAGTGGTCGACATGGGAGACTGGGTCAAGATGAAGTCTCCCAGATACAAATTCAGTCTTCCGTTTAAGGGTATCAATGTTTTCAAAAATGCAATAAAGACCAGTGACCATAGAATTTGGAATTTAAGTTGAGTGGTGAAGTGCCAGGCTAGTGCTAGTTTTGATACTAGCACCGCAACTGGTGGGCCTGATACAGGCTCTGAGGTGGAAGAGCCTGTGCAGGAGAAAGGGGCTCTGGGCCACTTCACTTGAAATGTATTCCCCGACGTTTGCACGATTGTGTTTCTTAAAGTGAGCTCTTTTCCCATTTGCCATGCACTCCACTTTTCTCTTTGCCTATAAAATCGCTTTGTTGAGTTTTTCAAAGATCGTAACTGCATTCTCTATTATGTTCTTTGTATCCTTTGCATTCATAGTTAAGTTTCCTGTTATTCTCTTTAAGTTTAGAATGTGTGAGGGGGAGAAGGTGTGTCGTCCTGTGTCATGATACTCTGGAATGTGAGGATGGGTGCTGGGCCGTGGGCTGGGATAGAGACATTTGTCATTCAGTCTTAGCTTGATGAAGGATAGGGTCTCTGTAGCTGTGATACTTAAATAAACCTTTCTTGACCCCCGTATGATCTACTCTGCTTTCTGGAGGGACACACTTCCACAGACGTCCATGTTAAATCTAGCAGCGCACAACCCACTGAGCATTCCTGCATGTGTGGTACTTGATGGCAAAGGTTTATTGTCAGCGGTTTATGCCATAACCACCGTTCCCTCTAAGGCGTGTGCGCGCGCGCTCGCACCGCTCCTGACCTCACCACGCACCACCTAGCGTGGAGCGCGCACACAGTCAGGAAGTCAAGCCGCCGGCCGCTTTGAAAGAGAGCGGCGCGAATGCGGCGGAGCGGTCGTGAGGCGTGCAGGTAAGGAGGTGGGGGGAGGGCTTGTGGCGCTTGAGGCTACGAGGGAGGGCGGGGTAGACTCTGGCCTTTTGTTTAAGTATTGCTGTTAATCAGAGCCCCTTCACGGGCTCCGATTAACAGTAATACTTAAACAAAAGGCCAGAGTCTTCCCCGCGCTTTCCTAACAAAAGAGCGTGTGTTTGGAAACTGCCTACGCTTTTTAATGTTTTTTGTTATATAATAAAATAAAAATTTGTTATATAATAAAATAAAAAATATTTAATGTTCCGAGAGTTTAAAATGGTCAGGAGAATAGACTGGGTTGGAGATAGTAGAAAACGTTTTCAAGGCAAATGTTTTGTCCTCTCACTAGGGGGCATATGTAGGTAGCCGTTTGAGATTCGCAAACGCCGAAATTCGGTTTTGATATGTAGGTGCCACTTAGCAAAATAAGGAATCGCAAAAATTGCTTATAACATTTTATAAACAAATTTTGCTTATAACATTTAAGGAATCGCATTTTTGCGATTCCTTAAATGCTATGCAGGGGTGCTTTAAAAATTGCGATTTTTGCATAAGGAATCGCAAAATACCACCTACTTCAAGTAGATGGTATTTTGTGATTTCCTTCAAAAAGGCATTTATTAAAAAAATTCAAAGTGCCATGTGGCGCACAGACATGCCCTTAGGGCATGTATGTGCACCATATGTACTTACAGGCACATTCCAACGGGTGCAACAGGTGTCCTTTGGACACCCTGGCACCCTTGGAATTGCGATTCTCAAATTGCGATTTTCTCATAGAAAATCGCAATTTGAGAATGTATCCCCATTCATTCCTATGGGCCTCTTGGCCCATAGGAATGAATGGGACACTTATTCCTTAATTGCGATTCGCAATTTGCTAATCGCAATTAAGGAATGTAAAAGGAAAATAGCGAATTATTACCTACATTCCATTTTGCGATTCTCAAATAGCGATTCCTTAAAAATCGCTATTTGAGAATCGCAAAATGGAAATGACCTACATATGCCCCTAGGTTCACAATCCCTAGTTTAGGAAATCTTGCTAAGATGCCAAGACACAAGTATCACACATACGAGTATAAATGTTCTTCCTTTAGGTTTTTTCTATCAACCCAATCATTTAGCTCAGCAAAATAGTAACCATCCTTTTAGACAGTTCGTTGACTACCCAGCTTACAATATTGAGGTGGCTAGTGGAGTGGTGTGGCTCACTGGTTAGAGGCGGCAGACCTGTAAGCAGAGAACGGCCCGGGACCAGGGTTAAATTCCCGACGCGGCAGGGTCTGGGACCAGGGTCAACGGACTCGATAATTCTCGCCTCAATGCCTACTCTAACCAGGGAACACACTCGGCAACTCTGGGCATTAAGCTTGCCTCATCTCTACAACAGCCCCCCACAGACGCCGGGGATGCCTGGTTTCACCCTGGAGATACCCAGAAAGGGACCATCTCACAGGGAAAACCAGGACAGGTTCCCCAGCGGTCGGTAAAAATTACTCATTCGGTAACAATCGGTAATATTTAGCGATTTTGTAAAAATCGCTAAAAAAAATACTGATTCCCCATTACTGAATTGGTATTACCAATTCCTTAATACAGATTCAGTAATTAGCGATTCAGTATTTTAAAAAATCGGAAATTGTTGAATCAGCCAATCCTGTGTTTCCTCATTTTTTTGAAAACATATTTTATTGAATTTTATATGGTTACTATACAATAAAACATATATCGCCTCATTCAAATCTGCCAAATATGTCTCCAGATTAATACCCAACTCACCCCCCCTTCCCACTTAGCGCCCTCCCCCCTACATACTCGGTGGTGTGGGCATATTCCATTATATTACCAGTTGTACAGAAAGCTTGCACATCATTGTTCTCTGTATGATCATCACATGCACGAGTATTGCTCATTCATCCCCTTCTTCCAGCTGATAGTCCCTCAAAGCCTGAGCTAGGGCCTCCCACGCTCTTGCCATTTCCAAAGCTTTATCACTACCTACGCGTGTCGCTTGTCGGAGCCTGACCGCACTCTCACACTTTGCCCACTTACAGAATTCCGTACCCCAGCGCTTGCTCGAAGGCCCCTCTTTCGATTTCCAATGCCAAGTTATTTCACGTTTGGCCAACAATAGACCTAAATCAATAAACTTGCTGGTTATTTTAGTTTTAGCCGTGTGCGGGAACCAATGCAGCAAACAGGCAGCCATATCGTAATCTAGCTGTCTATCCGTGACGGTAGTCAAAAGGTGTCCTACGTCTTCCCAATAACTCCCAATATTCGGGTAATGCCATAGCATGTGTTCCAGTTCGACATCCTCCTCCAAGCATCTAGGACACGCCGCGTCTTGGACCCGGAAGTATTTCCGGATCCTACCCGGGGTCAGATAAGCCCGATGCAGAATAAAGAACTGTATCTGTTGAAACCGAGCATTTCTGCTCCCTTTCCATTCCCTCTTAAGGATAGATTCCGAAGTTGGATCCGGGATCGGGCAGCCTATACCCGCTTCCCACTTCGCCTTGAGGTCCGCCAATTGGCGCCATCTCTCACGCATCATCCGAGACTGGAGGCACGTGACCGCCTTGATGGTCCCCGCAGCCATTACGACATACTGACAGGCCAATGTGTTCACAGGTTCCGTTCGGCCACCTCCCCAGTGCTTTTGAATCGCGTTTGCAACCGCTGCATGAATCAGAGAGTCTCCCTCGGGGAGGCCATACATGTCTTGTAGCGCTTGAAAGGGCATCAGTTCCCCATTCATGTATAAATCCCCCATCATGTGGAGACCTAGTTGTTCCCAATCCGCTAACGGGTTCCAATCCCCCCGTGTGGGAGCGCCGTCAGCATCCCCAATGGAATCTCCGGTGCATATGGGTGGGAAGCCCCCGCCTTACGCTGGCTACTATTCCAGCAAAGCCTCAGGGTCCGTTTCTCTATGGTCAGGTCACTCAAATCAAGCTTTTGTTGTAGGACTATGTAAGAGAGGACGTGTCGTTGTATCCCTTGTCCTCGCTTATGGTCGGGACCTCGGAATTCCTGCGCTATACTTTGTGTAAGGACCTGCAGCTGTGCCGCCAGGTAGTAGAGCTCAAAATCGGGTAACGCCAGTCCCCCATCTGTTTTAGGACTCATCAAAGTTGTTAGTGCTACCCGGCGTCTGCCATTGCCCCATATAAAGCCTGTAGGAGAGTAGGGTCTGCTATCCTATGGTCACCCCAAATTTTTGCTTTTTGCTTCACTGGTTTTCGACTACTGAGGCTGTGGGCCTGCTGATCAGACCCCCAGCCTGCTGTTCTCTCACTAAATTAATGACACATGTGCTATAGGCACATACCAATTGGAAATGGACTCCTTGTCAGCCCCTGTAGAATGCACTATAGGTGCACAGGGCACAGGAGCCACTAAGGCCTACCAGGGGCTGCAGCATATCTTTTGCCACCCCTGGCTGGTTCTTAAATTGACACAACTGGCTGATCACTCAGCTGGGGTAAGGTGGTGTACACACCCCTTGCTTAGATATAGTATACCTATGTCTAAACCTATATCTGGACACATGTAAACCTATGAGCCACTCCTATAGTCAGGCCTCACCAATCCTGGAGGCTGGGTGCATGGTTTTATGTGAGATGGAGCTCTAGCATGAGCTGAGCCTGTCTGCAGCCGTCGGGAACAAATCCCTAAGCTGTTTCAGGATAATGCCATACCATATACTATTAAGTGCCTTATAATCCTCGCGGTTATTTAGCAACTTTGGTTTGGCTTTATCAAAACATGTCGTGTAAGGTGTCATACGCTTTGGAATACCATCCCCTCGCCAGTTCTGGCGACGGGGATGGCATTCCACCCCTCTAGAGGGGTAAGACATGTTACTTCACTTTAATGCGGTTGATTTCTCCAAAGGCCTTAAGATCCACAAAATGGATGCCTCTGCCACAGACAAATGTCTGGACCCCTGGAGCTGACCGAAACTCAGTCAAGGGGGTCCTGGACAAAGGGTTTCCTGTCACAGGAGGGTGTCACCGCCCTCCAGACAGGAGATAGTGTATTGTAGCAGGGAGGTTTGAAAGAAACCAGACACTGCCTGGGGCGCACAAGGCTGCCCCTTGCATAATCCGGCCAAACCGGTTCTGGGGCACTCCAGCCCTCGTGCCAGGGCGGCCTGGATCAAAGGAAGGGGGTGTATCCACCCACTTCCTGGGTCCCACCCATAGGAGGGGACCTAGCAGGTAATCACGCCCACCAGATTCGAATAAGAGTGGGAGCAGTGCCAATGCACATCAGATTTCCTGGAAGAAACATTTGAAACAATATTCTGGACCCTTCGCCCTCCATCACAACGTGGAAGCCCGAAGAATCTCCCTTGTGGTCAAGGAGTGACCACCCTGCAGCAGCAGGCACCATCCAGCCCTCGACGTCTACTTAGTTGCAGTTCCCGCCGGAACTCGAGCGACTGAGATCGACGAGATCAAGCCTGCCCAGCTTCTAACAGCCCGATCCACAGTCCCTGCAAAGCTGAGACCCGTGGAGGCGACCGGAAACGTGGGGCACGCCATCTTGAAGTGACCACGAGACGCTGACCGTGCAGCCCACGAGTGACCCTCGAAGCTGTACACCGGGGTTTGAGAAGCCCCCACCCTGAGCTACTCCTGAGCCGAAGTTCAGCCCTCCACACTCGACGAGTGCTGCGTGGGGCCCTTTGGCACGATTTGGCTCAACGCGTTGGCCCGGTCACTTGCCAGCTGGCTTGTGGTCCCTGTGCCGACGAACTACCTAAGAAGACTTGTGATTCTGGTTGCTCCAGATCCACACCAGCTCCCCTGAAAAGGAGCCCTGACTCTGACCTTCCTGGTCCGAGTGAGAAGCAATCTTCCGATCCTGCGTGGATTGCTCTTACCAAGGCTTGTTTGCTCAAAACTTGAAGCCGACTGCACCGACGGTGAGAGCCTGCATGGGACAGATCGTGACCTGCTCCTGGACGTCGCAGATGCCCCAGAGCCCACGTGACAGCAGAGAGAAGCTCCTCGACGACCACCTGATTGCGCGCGACATTGCCTGGTTCCGTCCTGGTTCCACCCTGGTCACTGCTGAGTGACCCAGACTCTGTCCCCTCTGCTTTCAGGTACTCTACAACTTGAGTCCACCCTTGGACTCCACCGGACACTTCATCTTTAACCCGCCTGCAGCCCTTTCAGCTCCAAGCACCAAGAGCCTGCGTGTCAAAACCCGACGCCACTTCGACCCTGTGCACCCACTTCCTGTGGGTGAGGTAACTTTGCTCCGCCGGTGTTCCCACACTGGTGCACACCTCTAGGGTCTGTGTGTTAAGTCTTGTTCCTCTAGGTTCAGCGGAAGTGCCCTTAAACTTTAACTCTTTGACTTTTACGCACCATTGGTTAACATTGGTGCATGCGTGCGCTTTCCGCACATCTCCCGAATCCCGAGGGCCATTCCCGACTTCAGCATTGCTTGTCCTGACTGCTCCCAGCGATTCCCTAGGCCCTGGGCCTAACCACTGCTCGAGTGGCATCTCTTATACCACTTGTTTAGTATATGGTTTGAGTGGCCACCCGCCCTCATCCATAATTGTGCAACTTGTATGTTTAAACAGTGCTTTTTGATTTAACGCTTGTGCCCCTTTATTCATAAAGAATACTGGGGATTGTTTTTAGTAATAAATACATATATTTTTATAATATATACTTGTGTGGTGTCCTTTCATTTGGTATTACAGGATTGTATGTGGTAAAACAGCTCGCTTAACACGACCTCTTAAGTTAAGCCTTTAGGCTGCTTAGTCCATGCTACCCCTAGGATAGCTTGTCTAATAAGGTTGACTTACAACCAGACACCATAAGGGATTGTTTGGTCAGGTAGTAGGTGGTTCCAGAATTGGAAACATCCCCTACCAGGCCAACTTCTCACATTGGTGAGCAGCGGTGCGGATTTGAGCTTGCTGTTGTTTTACCATTGCAATCTTTATATCAAATTGAAAGATCACATCAAGTACCTCTAGGTACATATAAAATCAAAAGCTTAGCATATTAAGTTCTACTGAACTTAGTAGTTGTAGGTTGAAGGGAGTAGCACACCCCTGACTACAACTCACTAGCAAGGTCCAGTAGGAAAACACTTAGTGTAGGTAAGTGCACCACTTACACCTCACTAGTAACCATGTCTGACACAGGAAAGGCCTCAGGGTCTAGTCCTGTGACAGTTGACCCTACCCAGGCAACTTTTGGATATGACAAACTAACCCGCAGAGACTTGATTGCCTTGTGCAAAGCAAGAGGGTTAAAAAGGGGCAGAAGCCCCACCTGCCTAATCCTGGTAGAAATCCTAGAACAGGATGACTTAGAGAAGGCAAAAACAGCTTCCCTAGATACAGGAACTGGAGGGAACCCCCCTGCAGTTGATCCCCCTGAAGAGGAGGATGATGATGACTTGGATGAGGACTCAGAGGTTGAGGACTTAGAAGTACAGGATCAGGGTAGCCAGGTTCCAGTTGGTAGGCTTAGCCAGGCCAACTTGGACCTACTGGGGAATGGAGAGGGCCAGCACCTCCCCAGAACCCAACATGTTATTCTCCCAGGCAACAGAAGAGTGAGATCCCCCTCAGGGGACTCTCATATTTCTAGTGCCTCCAGAGAATCACAGAGAGGCATGAATGCTTCTCAAAAGCTAGAGCATAGGGCCAGAATGAAGGCTGTCAAACTCCAGATAGAGAGGGAGGAGGTAGCCTTGGCTCAAGCTAGACTTGCCTTGGCAAGAGAGCAGAAATTAAGTGGCTTAGATGTCACTGGTGGCAGCAATTTTCCAAGAGAAAAAGACAGGGCCTATGATAATAGAAACCTGACCAAAATTGTGCCCCCCTTTAAAGAAGGGGATGACATCCACAAATGGATGACTGCTCTTGAGAGAGCCTGCATGGTACAGCAGGTTCCTGAGAATCAGTGGGCTGCAATTTTGTGGTACTCCTTTTCTGAGAAAGGGAGGGACAGGCTCCTCACAGTTAGACCTGAGGATGCCAAAAACTACTCTGTTTTGAAGAGTGCTCTCATTGAAGGGTATGGCCTAACCACTGAGCAATACAGGTTGTTGTTCAGAGACACCCAGAAAGCACAGACTCAAGACTGGACTGATTTTGTGGAGTGTGCCACTAAGGCTTTGGAGGGTTGGTTGCAGGGAAGTAAAGTTTCAGACTATACAGGATTGTACAATCTTATGATGAGAGAACAGATCCTTAATAACTGTACAAACCAGCTGTTGCATCAATACCTTATTGACTCTGATCTGACCTCTCCCCAAGAATTGGGAAAGAAGGCAGACAAATGGGTCAGAACAAGGATTAAGCAGAAACCCCAGAACCAAGGTGGTGACCAGAAGAAAACAGACCAGAAGGGTGGTAATCAGAATCAGAAAGATAAAGAAAAAGACCAGAAGTCTTCAGGCCCCCAAACTAATAGTAAGGAGGGTGGTTCCCAAAATGGTAACAAGAAGAAGAAGAACAAAGGTCCAAAGACACCTTGGTGTAATACCTGCAAATCAGTTTCACAATGGGGCAGTGAGTGCACCAAGGCAAATCCAGTTCCCACCACTACAGCTCCTAAAGCAACTGCAACCCCAAGTACAGTAAGCAGTGGTGGAACACAGTCCAAGGGTGTAGCTGGGTTGACCCTGGGTATTGAAGTAGGATCTGGCCTAGTCAGAGTCCCTACACAGGCAGTTCTCCTGTATGATGTGGACATTGAGTTGCCCACTGCAGTAAGCCCCACTAACCTGGGCAAATACAGGCAGACTCCCTTAATAAATGAGAAACTGGCTCAAGCTTACAGGGACACATGTGCTAGTGTCACCATGGTGACCCCTGGCTTTGTGGACCCTGGACAGATTGTACTAGGAGAGAGCTACCTAGTAACCAATGCAAGCAACTCCACTACCTCCCATAGTGTGGCAGTTGTGAACTTCTCCTGGGGAGGGGTTGATGGCCTAAAGAAAGTTGTGGTGAGTGCAGACCTACCAGTAGACTGTCTGTTAGGCAATGACCTTGAAAGCTCAGCATGGTCAGAAGTGGAGTACAGGACTCATGCAGAAATGCTAGGGATTTCAGAGCATGTCCTTGCCATGACAAGGGCTCAGGCTAAGAAGTGCCTTCCTGAACCAGTGGTGGATCTTGAGACAATAGACCAGCCACAACCCAAGAGAAGGAGCAAGAGAGGAAAGGCCTCGCCTTCCACCTTGCCCCAGGTTGAGGATCAGGTTTCAGAGGAAACTGATTCTGCAGTCCAAGAGGAGACTGTCTCTGAGGAGCTTGAACCTGACCAGGTTGAGTTTCTGGGGACAGGGGGACCCTCAAGGGCAGACCTGAGGCAGGCTCAATTAGATTGCCCTTCACTTGAACCCCTCAGACAGCAGGCTGCTGCTGAGGCTGCTGGGGATGCCCAAGGTACCCATACTGTGTATTGGGATGAGGGACTCCTTTACTCAGAGGCTAGAGCCCCCAAGCCTGGCATGACCAGGAGGTTGGTGATACCTCTGCAGTTTAGGGGATTCCTCCTTACCTTGGCCCATGATATTCCCCTTGCAGGACACTTAGGCCAGAACAAGACGTGGGACAGGCTTGTTCCACACTTTCACTGGCCTCACATGTCAGAGGATGTCATGGAGTTTTGTCGCTCCTGTGTCACTTGCCAAGCCAGTGGTAAGTCAGGTGGCACAACAAAGGCCCCCCTAATACCACTACCTGTGGTGGGGGTCCCCTTTGAGAGAGTTGGAATTGATATTGTGGGTCCAATGGACCCCCAAACAGCATCTGGGAACAGATTCATACTGGTGGTAGTGGATCATGCCACCAGGTACCCAGAGGCTATTCCCCTAAGGACTACCACAGCACCTGTGGTGGCAAAGGCCCTCATTGCAGTTTTCTCAAGAGTGGGCTTTCCTAAGGAGGTACTATCAGATAGAGGGACGAATTTTATGTCCAGCTATCTAAAAGCAATGTGGAAGGAATGTGGAGTAAACTATAAGTTTACCACCCCATATCATCCACAATGCAATGGGCTTGTGGAGAGATTTAACAAGACCCTAAAGGGCATGATAAAAGGATTACCAGAGAAGCTCAGGCGGAAATGGGACATTCTTTTACCCTGCCTGCTCTTTGCTTACAGAGAGGTCCCACAGAAGGGGGTTGGCTACAGCCCTTTTGAACTTTTGTTTGGCCACCCTGTGAGAGGTCCATTGTGTTTGGTGAAGGAAGGATGGGAGTTACCTCTCAAAAAGCCCAAACTAGACATAGTGGACTATGTACTTGGTCTCCGCTCCAGGATGGCTGAGTACATGGAAAGAGCATCCAAAAACCTGGAGGCCAGCCAAGAACTGCAGAAAGCTTGGCATGACCAAAAGGCTGTGCTGGTAGAGTTCCAACCAGGACAGAAGGTATGGGTACTGGAGCCAGTGGCTCCAGCAGCACTCCAAGACAAATGGAGTGGACCCTATCCTATTATTGAGAAGAAAGGGGAAGTCACCTACTTGGTAGACTTTGGAACACCCAGGAGCCCTCACAGGGTAATCCATGTGAACCGCTTGAAAGCATTTGTGGACAGGGAGGACATGAGCTTGCTCATGGCCACAGATGGGGAACAGGAGGAAGAGAGTGACCCTCTCCCAGACCTGCTTTCTCAGAACCCTGATGATGGTTCAGTTGATGGAGTAGCCTTGGCAGGCAGCCTCACTGACCAACAACAGAGGGACTGCAGACAAGTTTTGCAGGCTCACAGGCAAATGTTTTCACTCACACCCAGCCAAACTGACTGGTGTACCCATGTTGTGGACACTGGTGACAGTCTGCCTGTCAAGAATAAGATCTACAGGCAACCTGATCATGTCAGGGATTGCATCAAGGCTGAGGTGCAAAAGATGTTGGAGCTTGGAGTGATTGAGCCATCAGAGAGCCCATGGGCCAGCCCAGTAGTCCTGGTGCCAAAACCTCATACCCAAGATGGTAAGAGAGAAATGAGGTTTTGCGTGGATTACAGGGGTCTCAATGCTGTCACTAGGACAGATGCTCACCCCATTCCAAGAGCAGATGAGCTCATTGACAGATTGGCTTCTGCCAAGTTTCTGAGCACATTTGATCTGACAGCTGGCTACTGGCAAATCAGACTAGCTGAGGAGTCAAAAGCCAAAACAGCATTCTCTACCCCTAGTGGACATTATCAGTTTGTGGTAATGCCCTTTGGTTTGAAGAATGCACCTGCCACTTTCCAAAGGTTGGTGAACCAAGTCCTTACTGGGTTGGATGACTTTTGTGCAGCTTATCTAGATGATATTGCTGTATTTAGCTCCACCTGGGAGGATCACCTGATCCACCTGAAGAAAGTTTTGGAGGCCCTGCAAAAGGCAGGCCTAACTATCAAGGCCACAAAGTGCCAGATAGGGCAGAGTAAGGTTGTATACCTGGGCCACCTAGTAGGTGGAGGCCAGGTTCAGCCACTGGAAAGCAAAATCCAGGCCATACAGGACTGGGCTCCTCCAGTTACCCAGACACAAGTCAGAGCCTTCTTGGGCCTGACTGGGTATTACAGAAAGTTTGTGAAAAACTATGGGTCTATAGTGACACCATTAAATGACTTGACATCCAAGAAGATGCCAAAAAAGGTTCAGTGGACAGTTAGCTGTCAGAAGGCATTTGAAGACCTGAAGAAGGCCATGTGCTCTGCACCTATCCTAAAGAGTCCTGACTACTCCAAACAGTTCATTGTTCAGACAGATGCTTCTGAGTTGGGGGTGGGAGCTGTACTCTCACAACTTAATCAAGATGGTCAAGACCAGCCAATTGCTTTCATTAGCAGGAGGCTAACCCCAAGAGAAAAACGTTGGTCAGCCATTGAGAGGGAGGCCTTTGCTGTGGTTTGGGCATTAAAGAAGTTGAGGTCCTACTTGTTTGGAACTCACTTCCTGGTGCAAACAGACCATAAGCCCCTCTTATGGCTTAATCAGATGAAGGGTGAAAATCCCAAACTACTCAGGTGGTCCATTTCCCTACAGGGGATGGACTTTACAGTGGAGCACCGCCCAGGGACTGACCATGGTAATGCAGATGGTCTCTCCAGGTACTTCCACTTAGAACATGAAGACTTATCTGGTCAAGGTTAGTTTAATGTCCCTGCGTTTGGGGGGGGGGGTTGTGTAGGAGAGTAGGGTCTGCTATCCTATGGTCACCCCAAATTTTTGCTTTTTGCTTCACTGGTTTTCGACTACTGAGGCTGTGGGCCTGCTGATCAGACCCCCAGCCTGCTGTTCTCTCACTAAATTAATGACACATGTGCTATAGGCACATACCAATTGGAAATGGACTCCTTGTCAGCCCCTGTAGAATGCACTATAGGTGCACAGGGCACAGGAGCCACTGAGGCCTACCAGGGGCTGCAGCATATCTTTTGCCACCCCTGGCTGGTTCTTAAATTGACACAACTGGCTGATCACTCAGCTGGGGTAAGGTGGTGTACACACCCCTTGCTTAGATATAGTATACCTATGTCTAAACCTATATCTGGACACATGTAAACCTATGAGCCACTCCTATAGTCAGGCCTCACCAATCCTGGAGGCTGGGTGCATGGTTTTATGTGAGATGGAGCTCTAGCATGAGCTGAGCCTGTCTGCAGCCGTCGGGAACAAATCCCTAAGCTGTTTCAGGATAATGCCATACCATATACTATTAAGTGCCTTATAATCCTCGCGGTTATTTAGCAACTTTGGTTTGGCTTTATCAAAACATGTCGTGTAAGGTGTCATACGCTTTGGAATACCATCCCCTCGCCAGTTCTGGCGACGGGGATGGCATTCCACCCCTCTAGAGGGGTAAGACATGTTACTTCACTTTAATGCGGTTGATTTCTCCAAAGGCCTTAAGATCCACAAAATGGATGCCTCTGCCACAGACAAATGTCTGGACCCCTGGAGCTGACCGAAACTCAGTCAAGGGGGTCCTGGACAAAGGGTTTCCTGTCACAGGAGGGTGTCACTGCCCTCCAGACAGGAGCTAGTGTATTGTAGCAGGGAGGTTTGAAAGAAACCAGACACTGCCTGGGGCGCACAAGGCTGCCCCTTGCATAATCCGGCCAAACCGGTTCTGGGGCACTCCAGCCCTCGTGCCAGGGCGGCCTGGATCAAAGGAAGGGGGTGTATCCACCCACTTCCTGGGTCCCACCCATAGGAGGGGACCTAGCAGGTAATCACGCCCACCAGATTCGAATAAGAGTGGGAGCAGTGCCAATGCACATCAGATTTCCTGGAAGAAACATTTGAAACAATATTCTGGACCCTTCGCCCTCCATCACAACGTGGAAGCCCGAAGAATCTCCCTTGTGGTCAAGGAGTGACCACCCTGCAGCAGCAGGCACCATCCAGCCCTCGACGTCTACTTAGTTGCAGTTCCCGCCGGAACTCGAGCGACTGAGATCGACGAGATCAAGCCTGCCCAGCTTCTAACAGCCCGATCCACAGTCCCTGCAAAGCTGAGACCCATGGAGGTGACCGGAAGCGTGGGGCACGCCATCTTGAAGTGACCACGAGACGCTGACCGTGCAGCCCACGAGTGACCCTCGAAGCTGTACACCGGGGTTTGAGAAGCCCCCACCCTGAGCTACTCCTGAGCCGAAGTTCAGCCCTCCACACTCGACGAGTGCTGCGTGGGGCCCTTTGGCACGATTTGGCTCAACGCGTTGGCCCGGTCACTTGCCAGCTGGCTTGTGGTCCCTGTGCCGACGAACTACCTAAGAAGACTTGTGATTCTGGTTGCTCCAGATCCACACCAGCTCCCCTGAAAAGGAGCCCCGACTCTGACCTTCCTGGTCCGAGTGAGAAGCAATCTTCCGATCCTGCGTGGATTGCTCTTACCAAGGCTTGTTTGCTCCAAACTTGAAGCCGACTGCACCGACGGTGAGAGCCTGCGTGGGACAGATCGTGACCTGCTCCTGGACGTCGCAGATGCCCCAGAGCCCACGTGACAGCGGAGAGAAGCTCCTCAACGACCACCTGATTGCGCGCGACATTGCCTGGTTCCGTCCTGGTTCCACCCTGGTCACTGCTGAGTGACCCAGACTCTGTCCCCTCTGCTTTCAGGTACTCTACAACTTGAGTCCACCCTTGGACTCCACCGGACACTTCATCTTTAACCCGCCTGCAGCCCTTTCAGCTCCAAGCACCAAGAGCCTGCGTGTCAAAACCCGACGCCACTTCGACCCTGTGCACCCACTTCCTGTGGGTGAGGTAACTTTGCTCTGCCGGTGTTCCCACACTGGTGCACACCTCTAGGGTCTGTGTGTTAAGTCTTGTTCCTCTAGGTTCAGCGGAAGTGCCCTTAAACTTTAACTCTTTGACTTTTACGCACCATTGGTTAACATTGGTGCATGCGTGCGCTTTCCGCACATCTCCCGAATCCCGAGGGCCATTCCCGACTTCAGCATTGCTTGTCCTGACTGCTCCCAGCGATTCCCTAGGCCCTGGGCCTAACCACTGCTCGAGTGGCATCTCTTATACCACTTGTTTAGTATATGGTTTGAGTGGCCACCCGCCCTCATCCATAATTGTGCAACTTGTATGTTTAAACAGTGCTTTTTGATTTAACGCTTGTGCCCCTTTATTCATAAAGAATACTGGGGATTGTTTTTAGTAATAAATACATATATTTTTATAATATATACTTGTGTGGTGTCCTTTCATTTGGTATTACAGGATTGTATGTGGTAAAACAGCTCGCTTAACACGACCTCTTAAGTTAAGCCTTTAGGCTGCTTAGTCCATGCTACCCCTAGGATAGCTTGTCTAATAAGGTTGACTTACAACCAGACACCATAAGGGATTGTTTGGTCAGGTAGTAGGTGGTTCCAGAATTGGAAACATCCCCTACCAGGCCAACTTCTCACAAAGCCAATGGTCAATTACCTCAATTCTTTAAAGAGTCGTGGTGGGACCCAAATCGGCAAAGTGCGGAAGTAATAAAGCAGCTTGCGGAGTGCCACCATCTTAAGTAAAGCGATTCTGCCTATCACCGATAGAGGGAGTGTCGACCAAAATGCCATACATCCCTTCAAGGCCCTGATACAGCGCCCTACATTTCCCTCCAACAGATCTATATTGTCGTGATATATCCTAACCCCTAAATAGGTGAAGCATGTTGGTTCCCAGGTGATCTCACCAATTAAAAGTGGCGGGCTCATTCCCCGATGGATCGGGAAATGGCACGTCTTGCTCCAGTTTACTTTGAGTCCAGAGACAGCTCCATATTGTGATAACAAAGAGGTCGCCCCTTGTAAAGCTTCCTCAGTATCTCTCAAAAAGAGAAGCAAATCATCTGCGTACAGTGAAATATGGTGTGGTATGCCACGGAGCTGCAGTCCCCGGTAGGCCACTCCCACCCGCGCCTGAACTGCCAAGGACTCTATCGCCAGCGCAAATAGCAGTGGCGACAACGAGCAGCCCTGCCTCGTTCCTCTCATAACCGGGTACTGGTCAGATATCACCTCCCCCAGCCGTACACTGGCAACGGCCGAGGAGTACAACACTCTCGTCCAGTTCCCGAACTGGTCGCCCAGTCCGAATCGTTCCAGCACTTTGTGTAGGAAAGCCCATTGCAGGCTGTCAAACGCCTTCTCTATGTCTATAGAGAGGACCGCTGGTGATTGGAGGTCATCGTATCTCTCAGCTAGAACTCTTAGGAGGCGTCGTATATTCGAAGCAGTGTTCCTAGTCGGGATAAATCCCTCTTGATCCGTGTGTACCAGCGTGGTCATATATGGAAGGAGTCTGGTCGCCAGTATCCTGCTCAGAATCTTATAGTCCACCGTCAACATGGACAGCGGTCTATAAGAGGCTTCATCTATATCAGACCGCCCTGGTTTCAGGAGAGGAATAACCAACGCTTCACGCATCGACTTTGGTAGTTGGCCTACTTCCCCTGCTTCCTTGTAAATCTCCACTAAACGGGGCGCCAGAGTATCAACATACTGGGCATAGAATTCAATGGGCAGCCCATCAGGCCCCGGCGTCTTATTCCGGGCCATGTGTTTAATTGCGCTGCGGATCTCAGCTAGAGTGATATCTTGCCCTAGTAGTTTTGCCTGGTCTGCATCTAACTGGGGTAGCAAAATCTCCGCCAAATGCCCCTCTACGTCCGTTTCTGCAGCTTCCAGCTTACTGCTATACAGAGACTTATAATAAGCGAGGAACCGAGAGAGCGCCTGCAAGTGGACCAGTAGGCCGGTATCCGATTCTATTCTCATAATCGGGCCATTCTTCGGTATTGGGTCTGCTAACTTGGCCAACAATGTACCGGCCTTGTCCCCTTCTGCATGAACCTTCGACAGGTAGCCTTTATGATCAAAGCTGCGCAACCGCTCAACTTCAACCGCAAGCATTTCTTTCACCTCTAATAGCTGTCCCTGGAGCGCCGGCTGTTCTGGCCTCTGCTGTTCTAAGTCTCTCAGTTTCTCCTCTGCTTTCCTTATATCCTCAAGCACTGTCTTCCTGGCTCCCGCGTATTTGCTAATACACATCCCCCTGACGACCACCTTAAATGCGTCCCATTCAAGTGCTCTCGTAGAAGCTGTTCCCTGATTTTCTTGAAAATAATGTTCGATGCCCTCTCCTATTTCAGTTCTAAAGACCTGATCTTCCAGAGTTTCGGGGCGCAGGCGCCACGTCAGAATCACGGATCGCACTCGCTGCCAGTTAATCGACATCAACAACGGGTTGTGATGAGAGATAGTTCTGGTAAGGTATTCAGTGTGTGCCGCCACATGAGCAATCGAGTGGGAACAGAGAATTGCATCAATTCTAACATGAAGCTCATGTATGGATGAAAAGAAAGAATAATCCCTGTCTTGAGGATGTTGCACCCGCCATACATCCATTAGCCCCCACCTCTCTTGCCAGTCAGATCTATTTTTAGCCAATTTCCGAACCGGCGTGTTAGCTAGAGGAGGATGCGATCTGTCCATCTCTACGTCTGCTATGGCATTAAAATCCCCACCCACCACCGCAGGACCAGCCAAGTAATGCGCCAGCACGCCTGATAAGCTATCCAAGAAATGAGCTTGGTCTACATTTGGGGCGTATATACTACATAACACAACATCCCTGCCATATAGCCTTCCCTCTACCGCAGCATACCTGCCCTCCGGATCCAACACATGTCTGGTGGCCTGAAAAGGGTCAGCCGCCCTTACCCATATGAGCACTCCCCTGGCAAACGCCGAATACGCTGTACTGAACACCTGTCCCCTCCATCTGCGCTGCAGCGCCTGGCCTTCCGCTCTAGTAAGATGTGTCTCTTGTAGCAGAGCTATGTGGACTCCTCTTCTCATCAAATACGCATGAACCTTGTGGCGCCTAGTCATTGTGTGCAAACCCCTCACGTTCCATGTGATGCATTTCAAATCAGGTAATGTTGCCATTGCGCTTGCCTTGCAGCCTCAAGCTGTACATGTAGTATGTGCCCACACCACCATCAGATCCCAAATACCAACATCCCATGCAACCCCCTCAAGCCTCCCCCCAGAACAGGACCCAATGACAAGCTATCAGTTCCCATCCAAACTTCCAACAGTACACACAGTTCTATCCTGTAGTAGTCACCACAGGTTGCCTTATGGGCAATGGAAGGGTAACTCGGCCCGACAGGTAGCAGCTTTCGCTCAAGCCCCACCGCCCTAGATCCCACATGGTAACTTTCTGTAATCGTTCTGGCCCCCATCGCTTCCAGGCACGGTAACCCTATTGAGCAGTCCGTGGCGGCTATCCAACCTCCAGTGTGTGCTTAGATAGGCTATTCATCCAACATTCCTTCTGCTGTTCTTGGCGTGACCACAGGTCACATATTACTGTCCGATAGCTCCGTGTCCGACTTCCTCTTTTCCTCATCCGATCCCGTTCCCACTGCTGACTCAGTTCTCTGTGAGCCCGTTATCTCCGCTGTCGCTGCCAATGCTCCTTGCCTTTCCAACGCCATTTGAGTCAGCTGCTGCTTCTTCCGAATTTTATTCTTTTTACGGATACGCTGGGATTTGCGCATCTGAGATGGGTTAGGTGGACCTGAGCGTCCTTGAACCTGACGATCAGTGCCCGCTCTGTATGTCTCGAGCCATGTCAATGCGTCCTCGGGCGTCAGGAAGAACTGGGTCGTGCCATCCACAATCACCCTCAATTTTGCCGGGAAGATCAGTGAGTACTGGATCCCCTCTTCCCTGAGTTCTTTTTTAATTGCCAGATAGGAGGCCCTACGTCTTTGTATTTCCTGGGTGTAACCCGGGAATATGTGACTGTCCCATTGCCCACTTTGAAGGGACCTGCCTCACGCGCCCTTTGGATCAGCATATCTCTATCTTTATAGTGCAGTAGCTTAACCACCACAGGTCAAGGAGGACAGTCAAGCTGCGGTTGCCGAGCTGGCACCCTGTGAGCTCTCTCAAGTGTGAAGAAGAGAGATAGCCCCTCCGGAGCGACCTCTGTTTTGAACCAGGTTTCCAAGTAGGCAATCATATCAGTTCCCTCTGTTTTTTCCGGCAGGTCCACCACGCGTATGTTATTTCGCCGGTTCCTACTTTCAGAATCTTCAGCTCTCTTTTCTAACATTGCTAAACATCCTAGCGCATCTCCCAGCTTGGCCTCCATGGGAGCTTGTGCCGGCTTCAGGTCCTGTATGGCCAACTCGGTCTCCTTCACTCTGTCTGCCAGCTTCGAGTGGACCGCACGTAGGAGCCCTAGCCCCGTCGCGACCTGCGCAATGTCCTGCTGAAGGGCGTCCTTCGTCGCCGCTATGGCCTCGAGTATCTTATCAAGGTGTTGACTCAGTCCTATTTCCATCATCGCTGGCTCGGGCCCACCCTCTGCGCCATGAGTGTCATCCTGCCCCGCAGCCTCCTCTTTCTTGTTCTTTGGTTTCATCTCGTGTGGCTAGTTGTTGCTCTGTGCGGTACTAGTATACTTCCCTGCGCAAGGACTTCTCATAAACCTTCACGTGTCCTGAAATTTTAGGTAGAGAGAGATTGGCAGGACTCACATCCTATGATTATGCCAGTTGGTAAAGCCCGCACTATCACAGTGTTGATATACCAAGGAACTATCATCAAGCAGCCCCTGGCAGTACCTTAGTTCCACAGCCAATCCCGGGAAAGCCCGGAGACCCCTGCACCTCTCACCGGTTTGGGCCCAGTGGTTCCCTCCGCACAGATTTTGTGGTGCGTATGTTCTACTGCGCACCCAGTCGCTCCCTGTGCAGACTCACGGCCCCTGTCACAGCGTGTACAGCACAGCTCTCAATAGTGTGGTCTCCTTTTTCCGGTGCTTGTCGGTCCCAATGACTCTGGATTCAGAGTATTGCCCTCCTGGAGACATTCAAATGCCCCTTTTTTGGCGTCCACAGGGCCCAAATGCGCACTCCTCCCCTGTTCGCAGCGCACTCCGGGCCTAGCCTGCAATGTTTCTGCGCCCTGTGTCGTTCCCAGCTCGAGCCCACACGTCTTGCTCGATGCCTCCGGGTGCGCGCCTCCGCTCCTGCTCATGCAATGTCGCAGACCTGCTCCCCCGCTCCCACCTCCGCAGTACTGGGTGCAGGCCCGCTCCACCACACTTACCAGGCACTGTGACTGGGCGCCACCGTCAGTTGCTCACTCTCCCTGCCAGTCGGTTGGACCTTGTTCGTCCGTATGACTGGCATCATTCAGGGACTCCGGGCACTAGGGCTGTCTCGGTATCAGGCATAGGATTGCCGTGCTGCTCCAGTAGGACCTTCCGTGTTCCCTCGGCTCCCAGGTCTCATCGTCTCATCTTCCCTGACGGCAGTCAGATAGCAAACATAGTGTAGGAAGGTGGCTACCTGACTATGGTTACCCCAGATTTTTGCCTGTGTTTAGCTGGTTTTTTGACTTAGTTGACCTGGTTCCCTGCTAATCAGGGCCCCAGGCCATCTGCTCTCTCTGTAAAATGGATTCCATGTACCCTAGGTACATACCAATTGGAAATGGACTCCTTGTCAGCCCCTGTAGAATGCACTATAGGTGCACAGGGCATAGGAGCCACTAAGGCCTACCAGGGGCTGCAGCATATCTTTTGCCACCCCTGGCTGGTTCTTAAATTGACACAACTGGCTGATCACTCAGCTGGGGTAAGGTGGTGTACACACCCCTTGCTTAGATATAGTATACCTATGTCTAAACCTATATCTGGACACATGTAAACCTGTGAGCCACTCCTATAGTCAGGCCTCATCAATCCTGGAGGCTGAGTGCGTGGTTTTATGTGAGATGGAGCTCTAGCATGAGCTGAGCCTGTCTGCAGCCGTCGGGAACAAATCCCTAAGCTGTTTCAGGATAATGCCATACCATATACTATTAAGTGCCTTATAATCCTCGCGGTTATTTAGCAACTTTGGTTTGGCTTTATCAAAACATGTCGTGTAAGGTGTCATACGCTTTGGAATACCATCCCCTCGCCAGTTCTGGCGACGGGGATGGCATTCCACCCCTCTAGAGGGGTAAGACATGTTACTTTACTTTAATGCGGTTGATTTCTCCAAAGACCTTAAGATCCACAAAATGGATGCCTCTGCCACAGACAAATGTCTGGACCCCTGGAGCTGACCGAAACTCAGTCAAGGGGGTCCTGGACAAAGGGTTTCCTGTCACAGGAGGGTGTCACCGCCCTCCAGACAGGAGATAGTGTATTGTAGCAGGGAGGTTTGAAAGAAACCAGACACTGCTTGGGGCGCACAAGGCTGCCCCTTGCATAATCCGGCCAAACCGGTTCTGGGGCACTCCAGCCCTCGTGCCAGGGTGGCCTGGATCAAAGGAAGGGGGTGTATCCACCCACTTCCTGGGTCCCACCCATAGGAGGGGACCTAGCAGGTAATCACGCCCACCAGATTCGAATAAGAGTGGGAGCAGTGCCAATGCACATCAGATTTCCTGGAAGAAACATTTGAAACGATATTCTGGACCCTTCGCCCTCCATTTCAACGTGGAAGCCCGAAGAATCTCCCTTGTGGTCAAGGAGTGACCACCCTGCAGCAGCAGGCACCATCCAGCCCTCGACGTCTACTTAGTTGCAGTTCCCGCCGGAACTCGAGCGACTGAGATCGACGAGATCAAGCCTGCCCAGCTTTTAACAGCCCGATCCACAGTCCCTGCAAAGCTGAGACCCATGGAGGTGACCGGAAGCGTGGGGCACGCCATCTTGAATTGACCACGAGACGCTGACCGTGCAGCCCACGAGTGACCCTCGAAGCTGTGCACCGGGGTTTGAGAAGCCCCCACCCTGAGCTACTCCTGAGCCGAAGTTCAGCCCTCCACACTCGACGAGTGCTGCGTGGGGCCCTTTGGCACGATTTGGCTCAACGCGTTGGCCCGGTCACTTGCCAGCTGGCTTGTGGTCCCTGTGCCGATGAACTACCTAAGAAGACTCGTGAATCTGGTTGCTCCAGATCCACACCAGCTCCCCTGAAAAGGAGCCCCGACTTTGACCTTCCTGGTCCGAGTGAGAAGCAATCTTCCGATCCCGCATGGATTGCTCTTACCAAGGCTTGTTTGCTCCAAACTTGAAGCCGACTGCACCGACGGTGAGAGCCTGCGTGGGACAGATCATGACCTGCTCCTGGACGTCGCAGATGCCCCAGAGCCCACGTGACAGCGGAGAGAAGCTCCTTGACGACCACCTGATTGCGCCCGACATTGCCTGGTTCCGTCCTGGTTCCACCCTGGTCACTGCTGAGTGACCCAGACTCTGTCCCCTCTGCTTTCAGGTACTCTACAACTTGAGTCCACCCTTGGACTCCACCGGACACTTCATCTTTAACCCGCCTGCAGCCCTTTCAGCTCCAAGCACCAAGAGCCTGCGTGTCAAAACCCGACGCCACTTCGACCCTGTGCACCCACTTCCTGTGGGTGAGGTAACTTTGCTCCGCCGGTGTTCCCACACTGGTGCACACCTCTAGGGTCTGTGTGTTAAGTTTTGTTCCTCTAGGTTCAGCGGAAGTGTCCTTTAACTTTAACTTTACAACTTTTACGCACCATTGGTTAACATTGGTGCATGCGTGCGCTTTCCGCACATCTCCCGAATCCCGAGGGCCATTCCCGACTTCAGCATTGCTTGTCCTGACTGCTCCCAGCGATTCCCTAGGCCCTAGGCCTAACCACTGCTCGAGTGGCATCTCTTATACCACTTGTTTAGTATATGGTTTGAGTGGCCCCCTGCCCTCATCCATAATTGTGCAACTTTGTATGTTTAAACAGTGCTTTTGATTTAACGCTTGTGCCCCTTTATTCATAAAGAATACTGGGGATTGTTTTTAGTAATAAACACATATATTTTTATAATATATACTTGTGTGGTGTCCTTTCATTTGGTATTACAGGATTGTATGTGGTAAAACAGCTCGCTTAACACGACCTCTTAAGTTAAGCCTTTAGGCTGCTTAGTCCATGCTACCCCTAGGATAGCTTGTCTAATAAGGTTGACTTACAACCAGACACCATAAGGGATTGTTTGGTCAGGTAGTAGGTGGTTCCAGAATTGGAAACATCCCCTACCAGGCCAACTTCTCACATTGGTGAGCAGCGGTGCGGATTTGAGCTTGCTGTTGTTTTACCATTGCAATCTTTATATCAAATTGAAAGATCACATCAAGTACCTCTAGGTACATATAAAATCAAAAGCTTAGCATATTAAGTTCTACTGAACTTAGTAGTTGTAGGTTGAAGGGAGTAGCACACCCCTGACTACAACTCACTAGCAAGGTCCAGTAGGAAAACACTTAGTGTAGGTAAGTGCATCACTTACACCTCACTAGTAACCATGTCTGACACAGGAAAGGCCTCAGGGTCTAGTCCTGTGACAGTTGACCCTACCCAGGCAACTTTTGGATATGACAAACTAACCCGCAGAGACTTGATTGCCTTGTGCAAAGCAAGAGGGTTAAAAAGGGGCAGAAGCCCCACCTGCCTAATCCTGGTAGAAATCCTAGAACAGGATGACTTAGAGAAGGCAAAAGCAGCTTCCCTAGACACAGGAACTGGAGGGAACCCCCCTGCAGTTGATCCCCCTGAAGAGGAGGATGATGATGACTTGGATGAGGACTCAGAGGTTGAGGACTTAGAAGTACAGGATCAGGGTAGCCAGGTTCCAGTTGGTAGGCTTAGCCAGGCCAACTTGGACCTACTGGGGAATGGAGAGGGCCAGCACCTCCCCAGAACCCAACATGTTATTCTCCCAGGCAACAGAAGAGTGAGATCCCCCTCAGGGGACTCTCATATTTCTAGTGCCTCCAGAGAATCACAGAGAGGCATGAATGCTTCTCAAAAGCTAGAGCATAGGGCCAGAATGAGGGCTGTCAAACTCCAGATAGAGAGGGAGGAGGTAGCCTTGGCTCAAGCTAAACTTGCCTTGGCAAGAGAGCAGAAATTGTGTGGCTTAGATGCCACTGGTGGCAGCAATATTCCAAAAGAGAAACCCAGGTCCTATGATAGTAGAAACCTGACAAAGATTGTGCCCCCCTACAAGGAAGGGGATGACATCCACAAGTGGATAACTGCTCTTGAGAGAGCCTGCATGGTACAGCAGGTTCCTGAGGAACAGTGGGCAGCAATCTTGTGGTACTCCTTTTCAGAGAAAGGGAGAGATAAGCTCCTCACTGTTAGACATGAGGATGCAAACAATTACAAAGTCCTGAAGAGTGTTCTGATAGATGGGTTTGGCTTAACCACTGAACAGTACAGGTTGAAGTTCAGAGACACCCAGAAGACACAGACTCAGGACTGGACTGATTTTGTTGATTGTGCAACTAAGGCTCTGGAGGGTTGGCTACATGGCAGCAAAGTACATGACTTTACAGGATTGTATAATTTGATTATGAGGGAGCAGATCCTAAGTAATTGTCAGAACCAGCTCTTACACCAGCACCTGGTGGACTCTGATCTGACCTCTCCCCAAGAATTGGGAAAGAAGGCAGACTAGTGGGTCAGAACCAGGATTAGGCCTAAGAATCAGGACAGTAACCAGAAGTAGGAGTCTACCAAGCCTCAAGATAAGGGTGGGGATAAAAATAAAGAAAATACTTCCCCAGGGCCCCAAAACTCCAAGAATGGGGGTGGGTCCCAAGACACTTCTTCAACTGAGAAAAAGCCTTATTGTTATGCCTGTAAACAGGTGGGGCATTACAAAACAGACAACTGTTGTCCCAAGAATAACAATAAAGAAAATATACCTCCAAAGCCAGCTTCAACACCTCCTGTTACTGTCAGCAGTAATCCCCCAGGAAGTGGAAGCACACCCAGGAATCTGGGTGGGTTTACTGTTGGAGCTCAGGTGGACCCTGGCCTATCCAGGTCCCCATCACCCAATGATCTTGTTTATGAGACTGGCATGGGGTTTGCCAATTTCTCTGCTTGCCCAAATACTTTGAGCAAGTATAGACAAGAACCCATCATCAATGGTTTGAAAGTTGAAGCTTTTAGAGACACAGGGGCTAGCATCACCATGGTGGCTGATGGCATAGTCCCCTCTAAGCAACTTTTACCTGGTGCCACATACCAGGTTACAAACATTGATGGAATCCAAACAAATCATCCCATGGCAGTAGTAAGTCTCAGCTGGGGAGGTGTCATTGGCCCAAAGAGAGTGGCAGTGTCACCAACCTTGCCTGTAGACTGCCTACTTGGTAATGATTTGGAAATCTCAGCCTGGGCTGAGGTTGAACAGGAAACCCATTCTAGAATGGTGAATTCCAATGGAAAGGTTAGTGGGGCTGTCATGGCTACAGCCCCAATTCAAGATGTCCTTCCTGAAAAGGTTGGTAGGGCTGAGAAACTCTCTGCCCCATCTTTAGCAAAAGCTCTTCCTGAACAGAATAGCAAAGCTGTTATGATAACAGCAGAAACCCAAACTGAGTCTCCTCCTGAAAAGGTTGGTGGGGCTGTGATGGCCACAGCCCAAACTCAAACTGACATGTGTGTTGTGAAACCTGAAATGATGGATAACTCCACACAAACTGAGAGCATGGAGGAGGAAGAGAAATCTCCCCCTCACCAGACTTTAGGACAGGATCAGCCTCCTCAGGGAACTGATCTTACCCCTGATGAAGGAACTGCCCCAGAGGTTGTTAGGCCTGGCCTGGCAGAGCCTCTGATGGCGGTGGACCCTTCTCAGGTGGGACCCAGTCTGGAGCAGGTAACCTGCCCCTCTCTACCTTGCCTTAGCCAGCCCAGGGCTGCAGAGGACAAGAAGGACAGTGAGACCCAGAGGGCCCCCTGTCAAATAAAGCACCCCCATCAAAAGATTAGGTGCACCAAAACTAGTAGCCCTAGTAAGGTGAAAACTTTAAAAACTCCTGAGGGAGCCCCCTTAAAAACAGTTAGGGACCTCCCACAGATGGATTCTGTTGGGCACAGCCAAACCTGGGACCCAAGGGGCCCAAACCTGAACTGTCCCTCCAGCAAGCCAAACAGAGGGACCCAGCCTCCAGCTTTAGGTAGCCAGAGGTTGACCCTGAGAGCACAGTGCAACTCAGTTAAAGAGAGAAAGGCACACATGGTGGAAGATAATTGGAGGAAGCTAAGCCCTAAATTAGTAGAGCCTCACTTCAATACTCCATATCCAAACCAGCCTTTAACTATGCATAAACACACCCAAGGTAGTGATTCCCTATGGTGGAGACCCTCTAATGCCCCAAGGGTGAGGGACTGCTTAGTGGACCATGAGACAGGGGGTACCCATGCTAGTGCAGGTACTTCCTTATATGGCCACTCAGGCAATATAGGCTTACCTGGCCAAGGATAGCCTTATCTCCTTTCGTTTGGGGGGGGGTTATGTAGGAAGGTGGCTACCTGACTATGGTTACCCCAGATTTTTGCCTGTGTTTAGCTGGTTTTTTGACTTAGTTGACCTGGTTCCCTGCTAATCAGGGCCCCAGGCCATCTGCTCTCTCTGTAAAATGGATTCCATGTACCCTAGGTACATACCAATTGGAAATGGACTCCTTGTCAGCTCCTGTAGAATGCACTATAGGTGCACAGGGCATAGGAGCCACTAAGGCCTACCAGGGGCTGCAGCATATCTTTTGCCACCCCTGGCTGGTTCTTAAATTGACACAACTGGCTGATCACTCAGCTGGGGTAAGGTGGTGTACACACCCCTTGCTTAGATATAGTATACCTATGTCTAAACCTATATCTGGACACATGTAAACCTGTGAGCCACTCCTATAGTCAGGCCTCATCAATCCTGGAGGCTGAGTGCGTGGTTTTATGTGAGATGGAGCTCTAGCATGAGCTGAGCCTGTCTGCAGCCGTCGGGAACAAATCCCTAAGCTGTTTCAGGATAATGCCATACCATATACTATTAAGTGCCTTATAATCCTCGCGGTTATTTAGCAACTTTGGTTTGGCTTTATCAAAACATGTCGTGTAAGGTGTCATACGCTTTGGAATACCATCCCCTCGCCAGTTCTGGCGACGGGGATGGCATTCCACCCCTCTAGAGGGGTAAGACATGTTACTTTACTTTAATGCGGTTGATTTCTCCAAAGACCTTAAGATCCACAAAATGGATGCCTCTGCCACAGACAAATGTCTGGACCCCTGGAGCTGACCGAAACTCAGTCAAGGGGGTCCTGGACAAAGGGTTTCCTGTCACAGGAGGGTGTCACCGCCCTCCAGACAGGAGATAGTGTATTGTAGCAGGGAGGTTTGAAAGAAACCAGACACTGCTTGGGGCGCACAAGGCTGCCCCTTGCATAATCCGGCCAAACCGGTTCTGGGGCACTCCAGCCCTCGTGCCAGGGCGGCCTGGATCAAAGGAAGGGGGTGTATCCACCCACTTCCTGGGTCCCACCCATAGGAGGGGACCTAGCAGGTAATCACGCCCACCAGATTCGAATAAGAGTGGGAGCAGTGCCAATGCACATCAGATTTCCTGGAAGAAACATTTGAAACGATATTCTGGACCCTTCGCCCTCCATTTCAACGTGGAAGCCCGAAGAATCTCCCTTGTGGTCAAGGAGTGACCACCCTGCAGCAGCAGGCACCATCCAGCCCTCGACGTCTACTTAGTTGCAGTTCCCGCCGGAACTCGAGTGACTGAGATCAACGAGATCAAGCCTGCCCAGCTTCTAACAGCCCGATCCACAGTCCCTGCAAAGCTGAGACCCGTGGAGGCGACTGGAAGCGTGGGGCACGCCATCTTGAATTGACCACGAGACGCTGACCGTGCATCCCACGAGTGACCCTCGAAGCTGTGCACTGGGGTTTGAGAAGCCCCCACCCTGAGCTACTCCTGAGCCGAAGTTCAGCCCTCCACACTCGACGAGTGCTGCGTGGGGCCCTTTGGCACGATTTGGCTCAACGCGTTGGCCCGGTCACTTGCCAGCTGGCTTGTGGTCCCTGTGCCGACGAACTACCTAAGAAGACTCGTGAATCTGGTTGCTCCAGATCCACACCAGCTCCCCTGAAAAGGAGCCCCGACTCTGACCTTCCTGGTCCGAGTGAGAAGCAATCTTCCGATCCCGCGTGGATTGCTCTTACCAAGGCTTGTTTGCTCCAAACTTGAAGCCGACTGCACCGACGGTGAGAGCCTGCGTGGGACAGATCGTGACCTGCTCCTGGACGTCGCAGATGCCCCAGAGCCCACGTGACAGCGGAGAGAAGCTCCTCGACGACCACCTGATTGCGCCCGACATTGCCTGGTTCCGTCCTGGTTCCACCCTGGTCACTGCTGAGTGACCCAGACTCTGTCCCCTCTGCTTTCAGGTACTCTACAACTTGAGTCCACCCTTGGACTCCACCGGACACTTCATCTTTAACCCGCCTGCAGCCTTTTCAGCTCCAAGCACCAAGAGCCTGCGTGTCAAAACCCGACGCCACTTCGACCCTGTGCACCCACTTCCTGTGGGTGAGGTAACTTTGCTCCGCCGGTGTTCCCACACTGGTGCACACCTCTAGGGTCTGTGTGTTAAGTTTTGTTCCTCTAGGTTCAGCGGAAGTGTCCTTTAACTTTAACTTTACAACTTTTACGCACCATTGGTTAACATTGGTGCATGCGTGCGCTTTCCGCACATCTCCCGAATCCCGAGGGCCATTCCCGACTTCAGCATTGCTTGTCCTGACTGCTCCCAGCGATTCCCTAGGCCCTAGGCCTAACCACTGCTCGAGTGGCATCTCTTATACCACTTGTTTAGTATATGGTTTGAGTGGCCCCCTGCCCTCATCCATAATTGTGCAACTTTGTATGTTTAAACAGTGCTTTTGATTTAACGCTTGTGCCCCTTTATTCATAAAGAATACTGGGGATTGTTTTTAGTAATAAACACATATATTTTTATAATATATACTTGTGTGGTGTCCTTTCATTTGGTATTACAGGATTGTATGTGGTAAAACAGCTCGCTTAACACGACCTCTTAAGTTAAGCCTTTAGGCTGCTTAGTCCATGCTACCCCTAGGATAGCTTGTCTAATAAGGTTGACTTACAACCAGACACCATAAGGGATTGTTTGGTCAGGTAGTAGGTGGTTCCAGAATTGGAAACATCCCCTACCAGGCCAACTTCTCACACATAGCCGCACAGGTGCTGCCGCATCGGCCGCTGTACTCCACTTCTCCAGCCCTCAGAGTCACAAACGTAGTGCCCAGGGGTCTCACAACCCTCCGGCCGCCATTTTAGGCTCCAGGACCATCCCAGAGCCCATCGCGCAGTCCCGGGACCAAGGCTCCCCGCTCATCAGTTTCGCCGCTCACTCAGCAGGGGCATCCGGTTGCATCTTTTTGGGCTCAGAGCTCCCTCTATGCTCACTCGCCGCCCGTGTTAGCAAGATCACCTGCCCGGATCGTCCTCACTCGCTGCTCCCTTCCGCCATCTTGCCGCTTCCTCTCGGATTGCGCCGGCAGCAAAATCCGTGCCTGTGTCGCGCAGGGCTGTCGAGGGTCGCGATGTCGGTCGGGTTTAGAAGCCCCGATGTTCCGACCCTCGCTGTTTCAATTTCACCAAGTTTCAGGAGATTTTAGCAGGATATTTTCGGATCAGGTACGGAGCTATCCGCTCACGCCGCCTCTCCCATCGGCGCTCAAGCCACGCCCCCTGTGTTTCCTCATGACCTCAAAACCAGGAAGTGGCTACACCAATGCAGCTGCACTGATCCTGAAGCTGTTGGAGAGGCAGGGAGCACAGCTAACAACCCAGGAGCAACTTTTCCTAGTTTTTGCTGACATCACAGCCAAGATATGGATAAACAGGAGAGGGAAAAGGAAACATAAATTTAGTGAGAGGGAGCTGGATGTCCTTATTGAGGAGGTTACTAAGGACCATGGCAAACTATTTGGTAAGAATTCCCTGCAGAAGAGGCCGATATGAATGGCCGTCCAGGAAAGGATTAATGCCATCAGAGTCACCCAGTGCTCCATTGAAGAACTTAAAAAACACTGGCATGACCTCAGGAAGCATGCAAAGGAGAGGCTGGCAGAGAGAATGAAGCAAGACAACCAGACAGGTGGAGGGAGAAACACAGCACATGCACCAACTGCCCTGGATCTCCTGGTGGAGTCCACACGCCAGCCGGAGAGTGTGATTGGGAATGCAGACAGCTCAGCCAGAGTTGGCAACAGGCAAGGTAAGGTGCATGCACAGCATGCTGTGCCCCCCATCTCTAACCCCAATCCCCAATGAGGCAGTATGAATCCCGCTCCAGTACATGTTTTACTACTAACCTGCAATGCATTATGGGAGATGTAGTCAGAAGTAACACATTTCATAACAGTTAGTCCACTGAACCCAAAGGCTTGTGACACACTTTAGCAATTAGCAAGCAGAGGACAGTCAGTTTGATTGCCAGTCATGAAATGTATTATTACACAAATGCTGCCAGACAAGTGAGCAAATGTACATTCTGTCTCCACAGGCGAGCCATCACGCAGGGCTGCAGAAGGGGACACGGGAAAGGCACCCAGGGGAGAGAGAACACAAGAGGAGGTCTTGTCGCCTGCAGAACATACCCCACCATCACCAACACCACCATCCCCAGCATCACCACTGCCACCACCACCGAGAGCCAGGAGGCATACAGTGGCTAGCCTCCAGCAGATGGAGGTGTCTGAGGAAAACAGCATGGGAGGCCAACAGGCCACGGTGGCAGAGGATGCCAACAGTGCAGGCACACAAGCCCCCACCGAGCACGCCCACACAGGTGCCAGACGCCGCAGAGCAAGGGCAGCCAGTCCAGTTTCACAGGGCGAAGATCAAAGTGTATTTGCCGGTCTTGAGGGGAACATGCTCAAGGTGCAGCGCCTGCAAGGCAAAGCAATAAGATCAGTACCACGTCAGATGGTACACATGAATAGACACATGCCGCAAATCGAGACAGGCATCAGCAGCATGAACAAGACTGTGGCTGATTGCGTGAGGGACATGTCCGAGGCAGTGAGGCTGGATGAGGACCGTTTGGCGAGGCGCAGGTGGAGGCAGAAACTTGACAACTCCACTAAGGCGATAAACCGCCTCGCCAATGCCACCTTTCTGCTCTGCAGGCGCTCGATGGCCATGCAGGAGATTGCTCACTGCAGCCGTGACTTGGCAAGGGGGCTGGTCAGAATGACCAGTGCACTGGAAAGGCTACAGAAAAACCAGATAGCCACTACAGGTACAGGCGATGGGGGGGATAGTGAAGAGGCAACTAGCCGCAGTAGTATCACACCCCCTATAACCAAGTCCAGGAGGTGCAGCGAACGGCACAGCGCTGCCACAGGACAGACTGCCAGTGAGGTCAGTGTGCCCAGGGAACTCAGCAGTGCTGCACGTAGGCGGAGGAAATAATGCCAGCCATCACATGGTATTGCGAAATTGGTGATGTATCCCATTTCGCCTTTGTAATCAGAATTGCATATTGGCCTGGCATGTTAAGCCCTTCATGTTGTGTCGGTGTGCTATGCTAATAAAACACCGTCACACAATTACAGTAACTGGCTGTGTCTCCTTACTTACTCAGAAATAGTTGCGTGTGATCTCAGCCCGCCTGTGTCTCCCATCTGGTGCTGCTGCCACACCTGCTGTGCTGTGCTCCGGCTGTGGACAATCCTCACCCTCGTCCTCGGAGTCAGTTAGTTCCACTGCTGTTCCTTTCTTTGTGGCAAGGTTATGCAGCATGGCACATGTTGCTATTATTGTACAGCACATGATGGGCGGTACTGACGTGCACCTCCACTTTTGTGGAGGCAGAGGAATCTGCCTTTTAAGAGTTCAAATGTGCTCTCCACAATGTTGAGCGTAGTTCTATGTGCCACATTGTATATTCTCTCACTTGGGGTGGATAGGTTGAGGTATGGAGTCAGGATAAATGCCCGCACTGCATATGCGCTGTCACCTGAGTGAGAAAGGAAGTGCCATTAATAACAGTCACCAACACATTCATCCAAGGTATACATCCGGGTGTTTCACATTGATTTACCGAGCAGGTATCCTTCTCCAAATTCACCCCCAGCCAGGCGTGTGTAGATCCCACTGTTCCTTAATATGTTGGAGTCATGGGTACTCCCTGGAAATTTGGCTACGTCAGTGATGATGTGGTCCGCATCGCATATCACCTGCACGTTGATGGAATGTGTAGATGTGCGATTCTGATAAATATACTCTGTAGCTGTAGGAGGGCAGATTGGTATGTGTGTCCCATCAATGCACCCTATTACACGTGGGAACTGTGCCTTTTGGTAAAAATCCATCTTTATTTTCTGCAGTTCCGTCTGTGTGCTGGGGAAGTGAATGTAGTGATGCATTCTTTGCATCACGGCATCCAGGAAAGTGTTGAAAAGACGGGACAGGCAACTCTGTGACACACCACCTGCCACAGCTATCACCCCCTCGTAACTACCTGATGCAAGTAGGGGCAGGCTACAGAGCACCTGAATATGTGTTAGTATAGCGTGCCCCCTTGGTGTCTGATGCTTCAGGAGTGGGTGCAGGTCCCATATCAGGTCTAGGATGGTTTGGGGGTCTAGCCTGTACCTCTCATGGATTTTAGCCTCAGTCAGTTGGAACAGTGTAATGCGCTGTCTGTACAGGCCCTCCTCCCGTCTCCAGAGCCTCAGTGCTGCTGCTTGCATACGTAGCCACCTTGCAATGACGTAGAGGGCTGCTATTGTGTTCACAATGTTGTATTTTGGGGCTGTTTAAATGCAGTGCACCTGATTACCACCTGCTTTGAGTCAGTGGAAATTAGCGACGCCTAAATACCAAAAAATTGAAAAATCGGTTTCTGATAGATACATCTGCCATGTGGATTCCTCACCTTGTGAATATCCCCCTTGCGTCTTTTTGTAGCCTCGCGCCGACGTGGACTTGGACGTCATAGAGACACGACATCGCTCGCGACTCCGCTGACGTCACCGACGCCTACAATAGGCCCACGCCGGCGTGATGACATCAGTTCCCTTTTTTCCGCGTCGTCGACGCTAACGGTTTCGGGATACTCAGTAGCTTTTGGTAACTCTGTTACTGTTTTTCCTCGTTTCTCTGTTCTCTTGCCTCTTTGTTTCTTTATTATGTCGACAAAGAAGACGGGATTTAAACCCTGCAGAGAATACAGAAAGATGATGTCCGTTACGGACCCACACCAGGACTGTATTTGGTGTTTGAGCTCCGACCACGACGTGGATGGATGTTCGTCGTGTCAAAAAATGAATCCAAAGGCCCTGCGAGAAAGGGAGACCAAGCTTCTTGTGGCAAAACTGAAAGCTGATAAAGAAAAGAAGTCTTCAAAATCCCGCTCGAAGAAGTCGAAGTCAAGGTCAAGATCTCGAGAGGCGTCGGCTTCGAAGTCTTCATCGGATCATGCTTCGAGGTCGCATAAGAAGCATAAGAAAAGGAGACATGAATCTCGATGTCATTCGGGTGAGAAGTCGGGCTCGAGGTCGAGATCACCCAAGAAGGTTAAATCGAAAGTGATCCCGCCACAAAAGATTTCAGATCGAGAAGGTGAGGCCTCGCCTTCGGAGTCGCAAGTTCATTCTCCGACTCCGGTTTCCGATCCGACTCCGGCGCCGTCTCCGGCTCAAGAAGAGGTCGATGAAGTTCCTGTTGAAGAAGAGGAATCAACTCCTGTTGTTGAAACAGATTCGAATCTGCCTCGAGATCGACCTGAGGGTGATCATCCACCTTTTCCAGCACCAGGTCAGGATCCTTCAGCGTTTCTGAACGCTATGTATGGTGTGTTCTCGAGGTCATGGTACCCCTCTGGTGCACCTTCGGGTCCCATGGGTCCAATGGAATTTAATTTGGGTGTGCCTCACTCTTATGCCCCAGCACCTTTCATGCCCTATATGCCAGCCCCGACTCCGCTGTGGCAGTACCCAGCTCCACCGAGGTCGACGCCGTTGTCGACGCCGGCTCGACCGAAGTCTATGACTCCAGCGCCGGCGTCACCCGCTCCAAGTAAATCTCTGGACCATCCTTCTAAGCCTTCGGATTCGGTACCGACGTCGGCTCCGGCGCCGTCGGAGTCGACAGTGGATCCGGCTGCAATCCTTGTTAAGCAGAGATCTAGGAGAGAAGCTCAACGTCTCCTGGAAGAACGGAGGTATTATGAGTCTCATTCAGACTTAGATGAAGGTGAACTGGATGAAAATTATTTCGAGGAGCTAGCTGATGCTAGTGGTCTTGAATTTTCCCCAGAGTGGGTATTGCCACCAGGTCCCGATGCGCCCTCTGAGGATGTTCAGCCATATCATGTGGTTATGAAAAAGGCAGCAGGACTTTTAGGTTTGACATTGCCTACTGTTGAATTTAAATCAAATCTGCTTACTGAGGTTCTCCATTCTCCGAGCTCAGCTGTGGAACCATTACTCTCATTTAATGAGGCGTTAACTGAACCCATTATGGAAGTGTGGAAAAAGCCTCTTTCTGCTCCTGCTGTCTCAAAAGGTGTGGCTAGGAGATATAGAGTGGCTCCTGAAGACCCTGCCTTTTTGTCATCTCACCCTTCTCCTGAAAGTCTGGTGATTCAAGCTGCATGCTCAAAAAAGTCAGTTGGTGCTTTTCCACAAGTGCCTGGTGACAAGGAAGCTAGAAAACAGGATCAAGTGGCCAAGAAAACTTTCTCCTCCGCAAGTATGGCGTTAAAATCAACGAATGCCACTTGTCTTATGGGAAGATATGTACACGCACTTATGGACTCAATGCGTTCATTGATTCCTAAGGTTCCAGAAGACTGCAGAGGTGACTTTGAGGAAGTTTTATCTGATACTCAAGCGGCAGCTCGTCAAGTTATCCAGAGCGGTCTTGATACTGCAGATTCTGTTGCAAGGATCATGGGCAATGCGGTTGCCACAAGACGTTCTGCTTGGCTAAAATCCTCAGATTTTTCTGCTGATGTGCAGTCTGCATTGTTAGATCTGCCTTTTGATGGTGAAGGACTCTTTGGCAAGAAGGCAGATACAGCCTTAGAGAGATTTAAGGATAGCAGGGCAACTGCTAGATCTCTTGGTCTTCAAGTAAGAGGTTCAACGACCAGGAAGTTCAGAGGTTTTGGTCGCTCTTCTTTTCGTACCTATAGACAAGGTCAACAGCAGCAACAACAGCAGCAGCAGCAAAATACCTTGTATAGGTCATACAGGGGAAAGCAAAGGGCACGTCCTCGAGGGCGTCAAGCCTCTTCCTCCTAGATTCGCCATTCAGGATCATGTGGGTCTGGTGGGGGGTCGGCTTACCCACTTTCTACGAGATTGGGAATCGGTTACATCAGATCTTTGGGTTCTCAATCTCGTAGAAAATGGGTATGCCCTTCCCTTTCGGGAATTCCCTCCCAATTACCCTCCTTGCCAGGGATATTGCTCAGAGGAACATCTGTTACTCCTACAGGAGGAAGTTCAAACTCTGTTAGGAAAGGGTGCGATAGAGGTGGTCCCAGAGCAGGAAAGGAGTCAGGGATGCTACTCCCGGTATTTCCTGATTCCCAAAAATGATGGCAGACTTCGTCCAATCCTAGATCTCAGGATCTTGAATTTTTATCTGAAACAAGAGAAATTCAAGATGCTCACCCTTGCTCAGGTTCTTCAGGCACTGCTGGAAGAAGACTGGATGGTGTCGCTCGACTTGCAGGATGCGTACTTTCACATCCCCATCCTGAAGTCGCACAGGAAATATCTCAATTTTACGGTGGGTTCGCAGCACTATCAGTTTGCGGTCCTTCCGTTTGGGATTACTACTGCGCCTCGAGTCTTCACCAAGGTGATGGCGGTGGCGCATCTCAGAAGGTCAGGGATTCCTGTATTCCCTTATTTGGACGACTGGCTGATCAAAGCAGAGTCGTCAGAGAGAGTGCTCCATCATCTGCGAGAGACAACCCAGTTGTTGTACAGGTTGGATTTTTCGATAAATGTACCCAAGTCTCACCTGGTTCCCTCCCAGCGCAACCTGTTCATAGGTGCTGTACTGGACACAACTGTATGTCGTGCATTCCCTCCTCCTCAAAGGATTCACGACATACAAGAAATTATTCCTTTATTTTACAATGGAGCGGTCGTTCCAGTCATGAAAGTCCTTCGCCTGCTCGTCTGATGGCTTCATGCATTCTGTTGGTCAACCATGCACGCTGGCACATGAGGGCGTTCCAGTGGTGCCTCCGCAGGCAGTGGTATCAGCACAACGGAGATCTCAGGGAGTCAGTGAGGATCTCCAGAGAAGCTGCGGCGGATCTATCTTGGTGGGGCGTGGAAGGCAACCTGTCTCAGGGGAAGCCTTTTCAACTGCCTCCTCCGGTGGCCACAGTGATCACGGATGAATCCACTCTAGGGTGGGGTGCTCATCTGGGGGATCTGGAGGTCAAGGGTCGTTGGTCTCCAGAGGAAAGGTTGCTTCACATCAACCTTCTAGAATTGCGGGCGATACGTTTGGCGCTCAAGGCCTTCCTTCCCTCCCTTTGCGGTCATTCGGTTCAGGTCCTGACGGACAACACGACCGCGATGTGGTACATCAACAAACAGGGAGGAGTGGGGTCGCAGTGTCTCTGCAGAGAGGCTCTGCATCTCTGGTCCTGGGTTCAGGACCATCAGATTTGTCTGATGGCGAATCATCTGGCCGGAGTTCTGAACGTTCGTGCAGACAGTCTCAGTCGGCAGTTCTCTGCCGACCACGAGTGGAGGCTTCACCCGGAGGTGGTTCACGACATCTTTCAGATGTGGGGGACTCCTCGGTGGACCTGTTCGCCACTTGCGAGAATGCTCACTGCCTGTCTTACTGCAGTCTCCAGTATCCAATGCAAGGAGCCTTGGGGGACGCGTTCCAGTTGAGTTGGGTAAATCAACTCCTTTACGCGTTTCCTCCCATACCTTTGATTCCTCGGGTTCTGAGGAAGATTCGCCAAGACCGGGCCCAAGTCATATTGATCGTCCCGGACTGGCCAAGAAGGGTGTGGTATACAGATCTTCTCCACTTCTTCTCTCTCCAGCCGCTCCGTCTCCCTCTCAGGGCAGACCTTCTCTCTCAGATGGAGGGGCAGGTTCTACACCCCCACCTCCAGACATTACACCTTCATGCCTGGAGATTGAACGGGGCAACCTGAATTCATTTTCCCTCCCGCCTGACGTTGTGGATGTCATCTTGACAGCCAGGCGTGACTCCACTAAGTCTATCTATTCTTATAGATGGTCAAAATTTGTCACGTGGTGTGGGGAAAAATCTATTGACCCTTTGAGAGCCCATTTGTCTGATGTTCTCCAGTTTGCCCTTTCTCTGGCGCAACAGGGGCTTGCTGTTGCCACAGTGAAGGGCTATCTTTCAGCGCTGTCGGCATTTCTTTGTCTGCCTGACCAGCCATCTCTTTTTAAATCTCCTGTAGTTTTAAGGTTTTTGAAGGGCCTCACAAATAAGGTACCTCCTACTTCTTTTATTGTGCCTCAGTGGGACTTAAATCTTGTATTGACCTTTTTGATGGGTGCTCCCTTTGAGCCTCTTCACAAATGTCCTATGAGGCTTCTGACTCTTAAAACAGTCTTCCTCGTTGCAATAACCTCGGCAAGGAGGGTGAGTGAGCTTCAAGCTCCTAGTTACAAGCCCCCTTTCTTGACCATTCATGCTGATCGAATGGTTCTTAGGACCAGTGCTGCTTTTCTGCCTAAGGTGGTGACTCCTTTCCACCTTGGTCAATCCATTACCCTCCCTACCTTTTATCCTCCCCCACATCCTTCCAAGGAGACAGATCTAAAGACTTTCGTTTGGATGACCAGCTCTTCATTGGGTTTGCTGGCTGCAAGAAAGGAAGAGCGGTCTATAAAAGAACCTTGTCGAGATGGATCGTCCTCTGTATAAAGATCTGCTACTCTTTGGCCGGTAAGGAACCACCAGAGGGTACAAGGGTTCATTCTACAAGAGCTAAGTCTTCAACCTCAGCATTGGCTAGAGGTGTTCCTGTAGAGGATATTTGTAGAGCGGCAACTTGGTCTTCCCTCCACACTTTCGCGAAGCATTACTGCTTGGATTCCGAAGTGAGGAGGGACGTCGCTTTGCACGCTCTGTTCTCCAGGATTTCCTGGTTTAGAAGAGCGGACACCCTCCTCCGGGAGTGGGGACTGCTTTGGGACTCTATTCACAAGGTGAGGAATCCACACGGCAGATGTATCTTTCAGAAGAACACGTTACTTACCTTCGGTAACGCTTTTTCTGGTAGATACAATATCTGCCTGTGGATTCCTCACTGGCCCACCCGCCTCCCCGTTGTCCACTCTTTTATACCAGAGTTTCTGTGTGTATTTATTTTATTGTCAAGGAGTTGTTTATTTCAAATGTTTTATTGCATTTGCTTCACACTGTGTGTGTTACCTTGATATTTTTACTGCGTATACTGTGTATATGTCTACTGTCATTGGTCCGTCCGTGTGCCTCGAAGGCACGGAAAAAAGGGCGGAACTGATGTCATCACGCCGGCGTGGGCCTATTGTAGGCTTCAGTGACGTCAGCGGAGTCGCGAGCAATGTCGTGTCTCTATGACGTCCAAGTCCACGTCGGCGCGAGGCTACAAAAAGAATTTCCGAATGTTGCTGACGCAAGGGGGATATTCACAAGGTGAGGAATCCACAGGCAGATATTGTATCTACCAGAAAAAGCGTTACCGAAGGTAAGTAACTTGTTCATTACCGATTTTTGGTACATCGATTTGCGAGTTTTTAAGGATTTCTTATTTAGCGATTCGGTATTTGGGGTTTTCGGTGTCTGCTAATCGCGAATTCAGGAATTGGTAACTGGTTTCCCTTATTTTTACCGATTCCTTATTTGCGATGGCGTTTGGTGTTACCTACATTGTACATGGCTAAATAATGGTCGGTAACGCAGAAATTCCGCGAATTTCGGCGTTACTGACCGGTATTTAGCCACCTACATCTGGCCCTAAGTGTTCTCTTTTGGAACATAGCAGCCATCAAAAATAAGGTGGGCAATATAGTATTGGGGGATTTTATTAATACATTTGACATATTATGCCTACCAGAAACCTGAGTGGTAGAGGAAGTGCATATAAACGAATTCAAGACGCTACATACTCCTGCAATTCACTCAATATATGGAAGACCAAAGGGAGGAATTTGTGTATATGTATCAAATCTTATTGGGGCTTTAAAGATAGAGATGATCAAATCAGGAATGTTTTATCAAATTGTAGCAGTCCAGGTAGATGGCAAATGTATTTTGAATGTTATTAATTTTTATAACAATGTAAAAAAAGATCAGCGGGGTGAAATACTGAAGAAACTTAGCCACGATATTAGCATTCTGAACGTAAATAGAGATGTTGAAACGATCACAATATTGGGAGGTGATTTTAATGTTGGGTTGTGTCCGTTAGCCGGGCTAGGCACATGTGGGCTAACACTAGAGGATGACGATCATTTGATCCACTTTGCGCTTAACGAGAGTGGTGAGATGTTAAATGAGATCCTATTTTCACATGATCTCGACTTTGCAAACCGCTTATGCTCACCTAGGGTGGATTTCGGGCACACCTTTATAGGTAGGGCTTTAGAATCCACAATAGATTTTAGAATCACTCCTAAAAGATATGCTCACTATATCAAGGGCTATAAAATACACACAAATGTTTTAAGCAATCACTAGCCCCATAGCATCAACCTCACCTTCCCAACAATTTTAGATCGTAAATGCAGTAACCAAGTAGTGTGGACCCAGAACGTTGAAATAGGAAGACAGAATGGTTACATGCTGCAATGGTCGAGCCAAGACCCCCAGGAGCTTAACAAACAAATTGTCACCAGGGCGTACAAATCGATATGAAATTGTTTGGATGAAGCTAGCTCTCACGAACTGATACTGTGTTCATTTTCCCATATTACAACAACTATTAAAAACTTGCTGCTGTTTGGAGGTTCTCTCAGCTTTCGAACGAACCTCAGGCCTTCGGTCAACCCGGTGAAGTCCACCCTGGTTCCCCTCCGCCCATCCCGTGCCTGTTTCGACTGGCAGACAACCATCCCCTTGCGCAGGCAATTCGTCAAGTACCTGGGGATTTGGGTTTCCCTGCTTCCAGAGCTTGAGTGGGCCCTGAACATCACACCTCTGCTCACCAAGGCCAGGACGGACCTAAAGAAATGGCAAACCCTTCCCCTTAACCCCCTTGGTAGAAGTGCCCTTTTCAAGATGATGGTCCTCCCCCGTTTTTTGTACATTCTGCAGACTATTTCCTTTCACCTACCGGCGACCTGGTTTTGAGAGTTTGACGGTGTTCTCACCCGTTTTTTGTTGGGGGGCGGGAGAGCACGTATGTCCTTGGTACACTGCAGAATACCTCCTTATGACAGAGTTATGGGTGTCACTAACCTTCATCTCTACTACCTTGCCACAAACCTTATTGTGGATCACGGACGGCTGGTCCGACCCGGCGTATCAAGTGGAACTTACGGTGATGGACTTTCTGCGACTCCAGGCCTACTTATATGGGTCCCCCGTGCCGCAAGAACTGCCCCATCACTCGGTTGGTCCTCCTGGCTTGGCGCACCTCTTTGCGCCACACGAGGTCGGATCGGACGCTTACTAGGCAGACCCCCCTGTGGCACGGCACATGGCTGCAGGAGAGCTCATCCCTCCGGGATTTCCACTGATGGGATCTCGCTTTTCGGGGACGTTTGGGTGGGGGACCATATCAGAACATTGGCAGACCTGCAACAGCGCTACTCTCTCCCCCCCTCCCAGTTCTACAAATACCTGCAGCTCAGGCATGCCCTGGGGGTGCTCCTACCCTCTCCCTCCTCCCTTCCTGAGCTTAGACCCCTTGAGGCCCAGGTGATGGAGAATTTGGGCAGGGGCTGTGTCTCCTGGATAAATCGTTCCCTTGTGAACAATACCCCTGTGACCTTGGACGCGCTGCAAGTCCGTTGGGAGGGTTGGCTGGGCCCCTTGGAGGAGGCGGATTAGAGGGACGTCTTTATGACCCGTGAGGCCCTGACGACCTCATCGAAGCTGCTTTTAGTCCAACTTTACTACTTGCACGGGGCTTATCTCACCCCAGAGCGCCTACATAAAGCCCTACTACGCCTCTCCCCGGCCTGCGGGCTTTGCAACCATGCCCCCACAGATTTTTATCATATGGTGTGGCAGTGCCCTACCCTTGCTTCATTCTGGGTGGGTGTGGAATTGAAGCTCTCACAGACCCTGGGGTGGACCGTTCCCCACGACCCCTTGCGCCTGATTTTAGGTGTGTTCGATGGCCTGGGCGGCTCTCGGGCCGACAAGTGTTTCCTCAGGACAGCGGTGGCAGTGGTGAAGCGAGACATAGCGGCGATGTGGTCCCAGGCTAAGCCCCGGACTGTGCGGAGGTGTAGGCGGGGGTAGACTGGTGTGGTACTCAGAAGGAGCCCCACTTCGAAGACCGGGGCTGCCCTGAGCTTTTTCAAAAGATATGGGGCAAGTGGTTCAACCTGAGCTCTTGAAGAGTGGATATGGGCTGTCTGTCTTCTGGGTTAACCCTCTGTATGAATTTACCCAGCTACTTGATTTGCCGATCTTTGTCGCTATACACATGTATGGAGTGTATGGTACTCTGTTTGATTGTGATGGCACTATGCATTTGTGCTTTAAAATTTCAATAAACTTGATTATCCCCCAAAAAATTTGCTGCATGTGGAGAGCAAGGGCACACATGCTCGTAAGAATGGGTGGTTTGATTCGAGAAGTACAAAAGCATATACAAATTTAAAAGAGGCCCTTCACAAGGCAGTGAGAGACAAGGATGAAGTTAGAAGATGCAGGAATCTCTATAATGAGGCAAGGAGACTACGAAAAAAAGAATTATAAGAAAAAGCATGGGATACCTTCCATGAGGCCTCTTTGAGCAAAGATAGCTCTTTGTTCTGGCTGGCTGTGAAAGCACAATTTTTTATGAACAAATCTGATGCCCCCACAATAGAAGTTGCAACAGATGAGAAAACGTGGGTAGATTTTTGCTCCTCTGTTTATAATTCTAAGATGGAAACAGCGTCGAGGGACCATTTAGAATGGGGTATTGCCCCTTTTATACCAATTGATTTTTCTATCACACACAAAGATGTATTAGCTGCAATAAAAGCCAGCAGGTCTGGCAAGGCCCCGGGCCCGAATGGGGTGGCAATCGATTTGTTTAAATCGATTCCATCTCAATGGTCCCCATTGTTAACATGGGCCCTTCAAGCATGCTGTGCGAAAGGTTTTATCACTACCTTGTCATATCGTGTCAATTTTTAAAAAAGGAGATAGGGAAAATCACGCCTGTAATCGCCTCATCTCCCTATTAGATTATTTGATAAAGATTGCGGGAAGAATAGATTGATTTAGATTTAGATCGACTTCAGACGTGGGCTGAAGAAAATAGCATCTTAAGTGATGCGCAATATGGTTTCAGATCAGGTTTAGGCACAAATGAGCACGTCCTTAATCTCAGTATATTAATTGGAAAATACACACAGGCTAAAGCTTGGAGATTTTACCTGGCTTTTGTTGACCTCACAGCTGCGTTCGACTGTCGTTCACAATAAGCTCTGGGATATTTTGACCGATTTAAAGGTAGAACTGGCACTAGTACAGTTTTCAAGACAACTGTACCGGGGCAAAAGCCGAGATCCGATATGGAATGAAAGGGGAATGTACTGCGTCGTTTAAAGTAGAGAGGGGAGTGAGGCAAGGCTGTGTTTTGGCTCCATTCCTGTTCACTCTCTATACAAACGCTTTGGAGCAGGAATTGGTGTCAAATACCAGGGACCCACCTTATGTCAACAAACGCCCGATAGTCTCCCTTCTCTACGCGGACAACGCAGTACTAATGGCACGCACACAGATAAGGCTACAAAAGGCACTCACTGCTTATACCTGTTTTATGAATGAACTCGGATTAAAGATGAACACTAAGAAAACTTTTATTATGTCCTGTAGGCGGGGAAAGCAAAAAAGTACAACAAACAATGGTAACGGCTAGTTGGAGCGCACAGCACAGTCAAGGTACATGTAATCAAACATAAGTAGATGTGGTGCTCAGGAAGAAATGGGAGGTTGGTTACCACAACCTCCAAAGCAAACCAATGGTCCAAGAAATGTTGATGTTCCTCCGAGCACTCATTCAATATAACAAAGTCTTTATACAGTTTTCACTTTCATTTATTGTCCAATCTTCAATCGAATTCAAATAAAGTTCTTCAATCATATCCAAATAAATGATAATTCGCAGCCAACACGTGTTTCGTCTAGTCAGTAAGACAATGACTTCTTCAGGGCTGCAACCCAAATATTTACAGTAAATCATAGTTAAATTAAATTATAGTCGCAAAACCAGTACATGCTCTGCAATTAATACTTTCCAGAAGCATTGAAAAAGGGATACACCCTCAAACCATAGTCTATATTACAGTAAATCGATCTCACGTTGTGACTGTCGAAAGAAGGAACATGTACACCAAATTCGTGCTCATATCAACATGTTACACGTAACATTAATTAGTAAAACCTTGTTGTTCTATATAAATCAAAATTCATGGTTGTGATCACCGATAACCCCACAGGTGCCAGGTTCATGCATCGTGAGAATTAGCTAGTCATATCAAATTAATAACTCACCAAAAGGTAAGGTAGATGTCTCCAAGTATAAAGATCAATTTCAGTAAATATATTCCAATATGATCGTCAGATCAAGCAATCTTAATATCCAAAGGCGGGCATTTGCGTCCCTATTCCTACAAATAAGTCAGTGTTGCTGTCAGTAACATATGTTGATTACATGTCAGCAAACAGGTCATGACAAAATACTAATAACTCACCAATAATAAAGTTTATGTGTCCGTTCAAAATAACCAAATCCCGCTATTAAGTTCCAATATGATCCTCAGATCATGATATCTCAATATCCACAGGTGGGTGTAGTGCGTACATATTCCTACAAATAAGCCAATATTGCTGTCAGTAACTTGTATTAAATGCATGGCAGCAAAAAGTCACCTATCACAAATATTTGTAACGTTACTCAGATTAATCATATCAAATTCGTAATCAGTGTCCTCACCTCAAGCGTCATATAACGAAGAATGTCTCTTCGGATATGTCTTGATTGTGTATCTATGTCAGAATTATGCTCCACACGAGTACGTGTCTAAAACAAAAGTATACAGTCATAAGTTACGTGACTTCTTTGCCATACCCACACTATACTAACTAAGTTCCCGCACTCACCGATCTGTGTATGTCGACTGGCGTAAATTGTCGTTCTGCACCCGCGCCATCTTGTAATGGCTTTATATAGATTGCCTCAAGCCACATATTTTGACACTGAATCCGCCGTTTCTCTCAGCGCCATCTTGTAATGGCTATCTGAATGTAGTTTTTAGCCCGTAATTTAACAATATATCCCGTATATGACAGAAAAGTCTATGATTAGCGAAAGCCATGTAATGCTCTCTGATTATGAAAACCCCACCTTGCACATTATATCTAGGCCTGGATGTCGCTTGGGCCAATAGATCTTCACCACCCAAACAGCTGTTAAAGAAAATATTTTGGATGTGGGTGGATAATGAGAGAGCGAACCAATCCAATCTGTGTAGATCGGCTGTGGAGTTTTTGGTTACCAAATGCCGTCCTTTTAGAGAACCCTACCTTGATGTGATTTTGAACCCAGCAGATAGGGCGTTGTATTTTAAATTCAGGGTTGGGGTTCTGCTTTTAGGCACAAGGACAGCTAAGTGGAAACCACCTTGGCAAACCATAGAAACTTGCCCTTTTTGTGCGAACAGGGATGAATCCATTCCCCATCTGATGTTCGAATGTCCAGCATATGCTGCCCCTCGTCGCAGATGGTTGAAACCGCTCTGCTCGAGGCTGGGCACTCGGTCACACTTGGAGGCCTTACAGCTGTTAAGATCAGACCCTCACCCATTGCTTGCTTGTGGCCTGGCAAAATTCTTGGGGTGGGCTTGGAGGATAAGAGCCGCGAGGAGAATGATCCTCCAGTAAGGGTGCCAATTCACACTCTATCGGCCCCGTTGCTTATTGTTGTGTCCCCGCTTCTTTATTTTTTCAAAGATGATAATTTTGTGTTTGTATAAATGTTTTTAGATGGATGCTATTTACTATGTTGTATATTTTATATTGTCTTTTTGAGATCTGCCAGTCTTGATGGCTAAATTGTATAATTGTTCTCATTTTTATATTGTTTTTTTACTGTAACGCTTTTATGAAATGAAATATTTCGAAATAAAGCTATACAAAACAACACAACACATTATAGTGAGTTACAATCTACGTATATCTGCTTGTCTCGAGTAACAATAATCATCGCATCATCTCTTAAACTCCTAATATAAGTACATAGCAGCGTAACGAAGTTTCAAGAGTATTGTAAAGTCTCAATAATATATCACGTTCTCTCGTAAGAAAATAATAACATGTTATCATTATCAGATAACGTGTCTGGTAAATAAGCCCATAATATGATATCTTCATTTAGTACGAATCTCCGTAGTATTTTAAGCTATATTTCTATAATAATGAATGGTATCCTCATCATTATACTTAATAGTTAATTTATGGACCACACATCTATTTAAATCATCAATGCGTGAACCTGGAAACCCACGGAACCCCCAAGTTTCCCACAACCAATATTTGTATTATCATATTGTCAATTACAAAAGCAATTCTGAGGGGTAGTGGGTCGGTCAATAATTATATTTCCTACATCAAATTAGTTGAGTACTTATGTAAACACATGAATAGTAGTACATAGTTATAGACAGCAAACATCAAAACAATTTCCTGCCTGTAATGTTGTACATTGTGTAAGGATAAACAAAAGCTGTAATATACATTATCTCACTATAGAGGGGACAAGTTAACAACATGATGCAATGCATTCCAACCTTCCTCATTTTTTCATTGTCAGTTTCACAGTTGTAACATATATATTATTTCAGTTTCCCAAGTAAAACTCGTACTCATGATCAACATTGAGACCACATTCTACGGCTTTCAATTTAATCAGCCAAAGTACTTCTCGTCTTCTTAATGTCAAGAGTCTATTTCCCCCACGCGGGTCAGGTTTTATATGGTCAATTCCATGGTAAGAGAAAACGTGTTGACCCTTATTTTCAAAGTTTTGTACCAAATGAGATGCAATTGGATAACGTGTGTCACCATTTTTCAATGCTCTGAAGTGCTCTGTAATTCTGTCCCTAAGCCTCCTAATCGTGCTCCCCACATAGATTTTTCCACAGGAGCACACAATCACATATACTACAAATGTAGTATCACAGTTAATAAACGTTCCAATAGTATATTCTCCAGAATTATTATATTCAAAACACAGTACCATCTTTTTGCCCATCTACAAGAGATGCATCTCCCACATTTATAAAAACCTTTGAAACTATTCAACCAGTCAATTTTGTTTGATTTACTAGGATAACTGGGACTCAATAAATTTCTCAGAGTTGTTCCTCTCCTAAATGTCAAGCTTGGTCTGTCATAGAGATACGGTATCAAATCATGATCCATAACGAGAAGGTGCCAATGTTTATTCAAAATCGTGAATAGTTTAGAACTATCCAAACCGTAGTTCATTATTAATCTGACCTTCGGATCAATGACTTTGCCATCTTTGATCTGTCTCATTAGTGTGGATTCCCTTTTCACTCTCTTGACTCTTGATACAGCTACTTTAATTGTCTCCTGTTTATAACCTTGGTTCAGAAATCTAGTTGACATGTCAACAAGGTTGCTCTCAAAATCATTATCCATTGCACAGTTACGACGGGCCCTAATCAGCTCACCATAGGGTATTGCCCTTTTCTGACAGCTAGGGTGAACACTCCCTGCATGCAGAATCGCATTACAACTCGTAGGTTTCCTATACATCCTGCTCCTTATCTTGTCTCCCTCAATAAACAGCTCCACATCCAAAAAAGTAATACTTTGTTTATCATATGAAGTAGTAAACCTCAAGTTATATGCATTATCATTAAGATAATCAAAAAAGCCTTTCAGTCTCTCTACTGTTCCAGTCCATATTAAAAGGCAGTCGTCGATAAATCGACCCCAATAATGTATATATTGGGTCCATTCTCTTCCATCTGGACCCCAGATTCGCTCCACCTCGAACCAACCCATGAACAGGTTGGCGAAAGACGGAGCAAATCGTGAGCCCATCGCTGTCCCAAGACGCTGCCTGTACCACTGTCCATCAAATAAAAAGACATTATTTTCTAGTACCAATTGGGTCATCCGTAATATCATTTGAGTATGATCATACATGTCAGCCGGTCTTCGGCTGAGAAAGTGATCCAAAGCACGTATACCCAGATTGTGATCAATGATAGTATATAAAGATACTACGTCTAATGTAACTAGCATCATACCGTCTTCCCATACTATGTCTTCAAGTACGTTTAGAACATGTTTGGTATCTTCGATAAAAGACGGTAGATTATATACATGCTGTCTCAGAAAACAATCAATAAACTCTGATAACCGTTCCGTAGGACCACCTATGCCAGAGACAATGGGCCGCCCCGGCGGTTTGTCCCGGCATTTGTGGACCTTAGGAAGTGTATACAGGCACGGTGATCTAGGTGTACTTAACGTCAGGTAAAGGTATTCATCATGATCAAGCAGTGTTTGGTCATACCATACTTTAATTTCACCATTAATTTTGGCAATTAAATCAGTCATTGGGTTGGAAGTAAGTTTCTCATAATACAAAGTATCGTTGAGTTGGGAGTAGACCTCATTATTGTAATCCTTTGTATCTAGAACAACAACATTCCCACCCTTATCAGCACTACGTATCGTGATCGATTTATTATTGATGAGTTCATGTAGGGCCTCTCTTTCACCAAAGGTAAGATTATCATGAAATCCTTTACTGCCCCTCCGACGAGACATATCAATTTCTTTATCAATATCAGTGCTAACCATCTTAAAGAACACATCAATAGTATTGCCAGGTATAAGTGGTGGGGTCCACTTTGATTTGACTTAAAGTCCACTCCCTTCCCTCTGAAATCCAGCAATTTCCAAATCCTCCATAAGTTTCAACATTGTTACAGGATCATCCTCTCTCTCCGTTAATGATAAAAGAAGTTGAGTATCTTTCAATTCTTGTATTGTCAAATCACTTAATATTTTATTAGAGGATTGTTTATCTTTCTCTGTTACATTAGCGAAGAATTTTTTTAGCTTGAGGTTTCTAACAAATTTAAAAAGGTCTATTTTAGTCATACACCAATCCATTTTTGTTGCAGGGCAAAAACCTAAACCTTTCTTCAGTACAGATATCATGTTATTAGACAATTCACACGAAGATAAATTGATCACCTCTATGTCACATGCAATGGAATCACCACTTATCATTGCTGTTTCCATGACCTTAGGCTCCTTATTCTTGCGCCTGAATCTCCTGCCGCCCCTGCTACCTCTCCTTGTCTTTTATATAATCTACCGTCTTTTATCGAAGATACCAAACATGTTCTAAACTTACTTGAAGACATAGTATGGGAAGACGGTATGATGCTAGTTACATTAGACGTAGTATCTTTATATACTATCATTGATCACAATCTGGGTATACGTGCTTTGGATCACTTTCTCAGCCGAAGACCGGCTGACATGTATGATTATACTCAAATGATATTACGGATGACCCAATTGGTACAAGAAAATAATGTCATTTTATTTGATGGACAGTGGTACAGGCAGCGCCTTGGGACAGCGATGGGCTCACGATTTGCTCCGTCTTTCGCCAACCTGTTCATGGGTTGGTTCGAGGCGGAGCGAATCTAGGGTGCAGATGGAAGAGAATGGACCCTATATATACGTTATTGGGGTCGATTTATCGACGACTGCCTTTTAATATGGACTGGAACAGTAGAGAGACTGAAAGGCTTTTTTGATTATCTTAATGATAATGCATATAACTTGAGGTTTACTACTTCATATGATAAACAAAGTAGTACTTTTTTGGATGTGGAGCTGTTTATTGAGGGAGACAAGATAAGGAGCAGGATGTATAGGAAGCCTACGAGTTGTAATGCGATTCTGCATGCAGGGAGTTGTCACCCTAGCTGTCAGAAAAGGGCCATACCCTATGGTGAGCTGATTAGGGCCCGTCGTAACTGTGCAATGGATAATGATTTTGAGAGCAACCTTGTTGACATGTCAATTAGATTTCTGAACCAAGGTTATAAACAGGAGACAATTAAATTAGCTGTATCAAGAGTCAAGAGAGTGAAAAGGGAATCCACACTAATGAGACAGAGCAAAGATGGCAAAGTCATTGATCAGAAGGTCAGATTAATATCGAACTACGGTTTGGATAGTTCTAAACTATTCACGATTTTGAATAAACATTGGCACCTTCTCGTTATGGATCATGATTTGAGACTGTATCTCTATGACAGACCAAGCTTGACATTTAGGAGAGGAACAACTCTGAGGAATTTATTGAGTCCCAGTTATCCTAGTAAATCAAACAAAATTGACTGGTTGAATAGTTTCAAAGGTTTTTATAAATGTGGGAGATGCATCTCTTGTAGATGGGCAAAAAAGAAGGTACTGTGTTTTGAATATAATAATTCTGGAGAATATACTATTGGAACGTTTATTAACTGTGATACTACATTTGTAGTATATGTGATTGTGTGCTCCTGTGGAAAAATCTATGTGGGGAGCACGATTAGGAGGCTTAGGGACAGAATTGCAGAGCACTTCAGAGCATTGAAAAATGGTGACACACGTTATCCAATTGCATCTCATTTGGTACAAAACTTTGAAAATAAGGATCAACACGTTTTCTCTTACCATGGAATTGACCATATAAAACCTGACCCGCGTGGGGGAAATAGACTCTTGACATTAAGAAGACGAGAAGTACTTTGGCTGATTAAATTGAAAGCCGTAGAATGTGGTCTCAATGTTGATCATGAGTACGAGTTTTACTTGGGAAACTGAAATAATATATATGTTACAACTGTGAAACTGACAATGAAAAAATGAGGAAGGTAGGAATGCATTGCATCATGTTGTTAACTTGTCCCCTCTATAGTGAGATAATGTATATTACAGCTTTTGTTTATCCTTACACAATGTACAACATTACAGGCAGGAAATTGTTTTGATGTTTGATGTCTATAACTATGTACTACTATTCATGTGTTTACATAAGTACTCAACTAATTTGATGTAGGAAATATAATTATTGACCGACCCACTACCCCTCAGAATTGCTTTTGTAATTGACAATATGATAATACAAATATTGGTTGTGGGAAACTTGGGGGTTCCGTGGGTTTCCAGGTTCACGCATTGATGATTTAAATAGATGTGTGGTCCATAAATTAACTATTAAGTATAATGATGAGGATACCATTCATTATTATAGAAATTTAGCTTAAAATACTACGGAGATTCGTACTAAATGAAGATATCATATTATGGGCTTATTTACCAGACACGTTATCTGATAATGATAACATGTTATTATTTTCTTACGAGAGAACGTGATATATTATTGAGACTTTACAATACTCTTGAAACTATGTATTTATATTAGGAGTTTAAGAGATGATGCGATGATTATTGTTACTCGAGACAAGCAGATATACGTAGATTGTAACTCACTATAATGTGCAAGGTGGGGTTTTTATAATCAGAGAGCATTACATGGCTTTCGCTAATCATAGACTTTTCTGTCATATACGGGATATATTGTTAAATTACGGGCTAAAAACTACATTCAGATAGCCATTACAAGATGGCGCTGAGAGAAACGGCGGATTCAGTGTCAAAATATGTGGCTTGAGGCAATCTATATAAAGCCATTACAAGATGGCGCGGGTGCAGAACGCCAATTTACGCCAGTCGACATACACAGATCGGTGAGTGCGGGAACTTAGTTAGTATAGTGTGGGTATAGGAAAGAAGTCACGTACCTTATGACTGCATACTTTTGTTTTAGACACGTACTCGTGTGGAGCAAAATTCTGACATAGATACACAATCAAGACATATCCGAAGACACATTCTTCGTTATATGACGCTTGAGGTGAGGACACTGATTACGAATTTGATATGATTAATCTGAGTAACGTTACGAATATTTGTGATAGGTGACTTTTTGCTGCCATGCATTTAATACATGTTACTGACAGCAATATTGGCTTATTTGTAGGAATATGTACGCACTACACCCACCTGTGGATATTGAGATATCATGATCTGAGGATCATATTGGAACTTAATAGCGGGATTTGGTTATTTTGAACGGACACATAAACTTTATTATTGGTGAGTTATTAGTATTTTGTCATGACCTGTTAATGTACGAGGAATTATAACTGTTTGCTGACATGTAATCAACATATGTTACTGACAGCAACACTGACTTATTTGTAGGAATAGGGACGCAAATGCCCGCCTTTGGATATTAAGATTGCTTGATCTGACGATCATATTGGAATATATTTACTGAAATTGATCTTTATACTTGGAGACATCTACCTTACCTTTTGGTGAGTTATTAATTTGATATGACTAGCTAATTCTCACGATGCGTGAACCTGGCACCTGTGGGGTTATCGGTGATCACAACCATGAATTTTGATTTATATAGAACAACAGTTCTTAAGGTTTTACTAATTAATGTTACGTGTAACATGTTGATATGAGCACGAATTTGGTGTACATGTTCCTTCTTTCGACAGTCACAACGTGAGATCGATTTACTGTAATATAGACTATGGTTTGAGGGTGTATCCCTTTTTCAATGCTTCTGGAAAGTATTAATTGCAGAGCATGTACTGGTTTTGCGACTATAATTTAATTTAACTATGATTTACTGTAAATATTTGGGTTGCAGCCCTGAAGAAGTCATTGTCTTACTGACTAGACGAAACACGTGTTGGCTGCGAATTATCATTTATTTGTATACGATTGAAGAACTTTATTTGAATTCGATTGAAGATTGGACAATAAATGAAAGTGAAAACTGTATAAAGACTTTGTTATATTGAATGAGTGCTCGGAGGAACATCAAAAAAGCAAAAAAGTAGTAGTATCTATGTGGGTATTCTGTGGGTGAAACCAGAATAGACTTCACAAACACATTTACTTATTTGGGTGTTCTTTTTAACCGGACCTGCTCCTGGTCACAGGCGATTAGGAGTAGGGGCCTTCTTTTTATGAAATCGACATCGGCTGTAATAAACCTCTTTAAAAAACTTGGTAAAAGGCCCCCTGAAATTCTCTTAAAGATTTACAAGGGAAAATGTGTAAGCATAGCTACATACGGGGCAGGAATTTGGGGCTTCCAGGATTGTTCTCCTATCCAATATGTTGAAAACACTTTTTTAAGATGCATTTTAGCATGTCCTGTTCTCCTGTTTTTAACTGTCTTATTGAACTGGGGTACCATTAATCTCCGATGTAATTAAGATACAACCTGTGTTACTTTGGCACCGAATTTGGACGTCCGATTCCACAGACTTAAACTGAAAAATTTTGTGAGACTCCATGAAATTGGAAAATGCAACAAAAATGACCTGATCTTGGGTGCCCAGATTATTTTACTTTACCAGAGTCCTTAAAGTCTATCTGTCGGAAAGAATTTAAATCAATCTGCATGTCTCACCTTGAGAACAACGGCCTAGTATTGGAAATGAGCAAACCTGCGCCGGTCGCACAACATCAATTGTTTGTTACAACATATGACATTCAACCATATCTCTTACGCTGTACAGGGGGATATGACAGATCTGTTTTAACGCGTTTCAGGTTCGGAACATTTCACTGACTGACTAGCTATCCAAAAATGAATAATTGGTCTAGAGAGTTATGCTTATGCCCCTGCAATGAACTTTCCCCACAATCAACTATCCACGTGATTTTATTGTACAAATTTTTCTTAAAGAAACGATTTAGGTGGATTATACCACTGCTGAGAAAAGGGAATTGGAGGCAATGTCGACCTGCGTTTCTGTACTTGCAATTGTTGGAAAGCGATTACTGTATTGGTGTCATGGCTGGTGACTTAAAGAGTATATACTAAGAGCTAGTAAAACTATTAATGCCCAAAACCCGTTTTAAATAGAGTAGTTTATATTACATCAATTTATGCAGGGCCGCTTTAATAATGTATGTCTATCTTATCTTGATTATTTGATGCTTATCTAAATGCGCACGTTTGCACTTTTTAATATGTAAATCAGTTTTATGTAGAATCAATGCAATTTTTTTAAATGTCTTTTTGAATTCTGTCTGCTTTTGTGATTTTATATGTCTAAAATCGAATAAAGCTCTTTTTGATTTGATTTGATTTGAGTACAATGTATAACGAACCACCTCCTGCTCAGATTATTTTAATTCGGGGGTTATGTGCGAGTGAGAGTGAGGCTGGGCTTAGGTGTCTGGCAGTCTGGTGCAAGTGTATGCGGCTGTTCAAGTACGCTGAGCCAGTGTTGCACAAGTCTTTGTATTTTATGTTATGTGAATTTGTAGAGCACAGCTAATCACCCATGGTTGTATCCAGGTGCTGAGTTGGACAGGCCTGAGGGGTAAGAGTCGATCCTGTCTGTTTCGCCTGGAAAAGCTATGTCTTGAGGTTATGTGGAAAGTTCATGGGGGAGCGGGAGGGTCTGAGATGTTTTGGTAGCTCGTTACAGGTCTTGGCTGCGAGGTGTGAGCAGGAGAGACCTCCTCTTCTGGCCTTCTTGATGCGGGGGAGGTGTGTTCTTGCCTGAGACGCAGATCAAAGGTATCTGGTGGGTTGGTAGAGGTTGAGGCGGTGGTTGAAGTAAGTTGGACCAATGTTGTGTAGAGTTTTGTAAGCGTGTGTGAGTAGCTTGAGCTTATAATTTTCCAGGACTAGGAGCCAGTGGAGATTGTTGAGCTGTGGAGAGTTGTGGTTAATTCGCAGGATGTTCAGAACGAGTTTGGCGGCTGCGTTGTGGGTGGTTTGGAGTCAGCTTAGAACATGGCCTGGGATTCCAACATAGAGGGCATTTTCGTAATCTAGCCTACTTGTTATAAGAGCCTGGGTAACAGTTCGTCTGGTGTTCAGTGCGATCCACTTCAACATCTTGCGTACCATTCGCAGGATGTGGAAGCATGATGAGGGCACAGCATTGATCTGTCTGCTCATGGAGAGATTGGTGTCCAAAATGATGCTGAGGTACAAGTTTGGAGGGGCACCAAGAGGCCTCTCAGGGGGATGGATGGATGGATGGATGGGTTTTTATATAGCGCAATATCACCGCCAGGTCTCAAAGCGCTTTGCATTGGGAACCCGTCCTGGTTTTTCCCTGTGAGATAGCCCCTACTGGGTATCCCCAAGGTGAAAGCCAGGCATCCCGCCGTGGGGGGCCGTAGTGGAGATTAAGCAAGCTATTGCCCAGAGTTGCAGAGTGTGAACCTGTGATTCGAGTAGGCACCGAAGCGAGAATTACCGAGTCCGTGGACATTTTGGGCTCAAGACCCTGCCGAGTCGGGAATTGAACCCTGGTCCCGGGTCTGATCTCAGCGTCCGGGTCTGCCTCCTCTAACCAGTGATCCACACTTCTCCAGGGGGAGAGGTTGTTGCTGAACATTTGAACTTCGGTTTTGTCTGTGTTGAGCCGGAGGCAGTTGTTTTTCACCCAAGCAGCAACATTGGTCATGCAGTTGGCAAAGTGTGCTTTGTCAGTTAGTAAGGAAAAGGATCAGCTGTGTATCATAGGTGTAAGATACCATGTTGATGCCGTAGGCTCTGACGATGTCCGTGAGGGAAGTCATGTAGAAGTTGAAGAATGTTTGTAGGTAGCTGGCTCTGTGTATACTATACAAAAATGAGGAATAGTGTGCACAGAGTCCTGTGGAACCCCAAAGGTAGGCAGAGGTAAAAGTAGATAGTACCTTACTCTCTATTTGTGGTAATGTGGGTGAGCAATAAGGTTTTATCAGAGGGTAGTATTAGGCATTTGTTGTACACACTCAGTTATCAAATGATTGCCACACTCTCAAAGACTAAACTCAGACCAGTTTTGTTTCTATAAAAAATATTCTTTTAGTTATTTCATTTTCTTGTGCCAAGCAAGCCTGGCACAAGTAAGCACTTAATACTTTACAGTAGTAATGCAGATGTATCACAGTTCGGTTTGCAATTGTACATGTAATTGGAATATGCTTAGATTAGAATTACTGGCAATGCATTGCTTTGAAAAAGATTGTATATATACTTTGTATTGGCTTTTCAGTAAAATGGCATGTAAGTTACTTTTCAGATTACTTTTCTTATACAGAGCAGGACACCTGGATACTGCACTTGGACATTTCCTGTAAACAGGCAAGTAAAAGCATTTTTTTTAATCTGTACATTTTTAAGAGAATTTCTTAGGTTTTCCAACTCCACACTTAGAAACTTTTCACAGTAAAACAGTCAATGTTATCCTATGGAGGGAAATAGTGTTAACGGTTAGCAGGTAAGTACTTTGTTGTGGGAGTTGGTATTCTGAGGTTAGACTCAGGGGTCCGCCAGGGTTGAGGATGCTCTCACAAATCACCCCAAGGAGCACTAGGGAGGCCGGGTGCAGAGTGCGGAGTCCCAATGTTATCCAATGGGGGATAGGGCGCCTCCGGTTTGTGGCTGCTGGCGAGCAGGCCATACGCGTGTGGGAGCAAAGCTCCTGGACTTAAACTCAGGGCAAATGGGGGTTCAGGCTAGCACAAAAAGTACACCCTCAGTGGCACTGGGGCAGCCGTGTGCAGAGTGCGGTTACAGCGTTGGGCGTCCAATAGCATTCAATGGGGAACATCTGGTTTGCAAAGGCACTGCAGGCTCGGGGACGAGGGTCTTCAGGGTGCGACCACCACTTCGAGAAGTAAGTTGGAATGCTGGGGCTATACTGGAGACCGTCTTTTGGGCCACCCAAGGCCGTGGGGCGTCGGGAGCAAGGGTGTCTTTTCGGGTCAGATCTTCTTACCAGCTCCTGGTCGCGCTCTCGGGGACCCTCCGGATTTAGACTGCAGGTATTGGCTGGAGGCTTGAGTCAGGTCAGGGATCACTGGATTTCAGGTCAGGATTGCTGGGGAGGCCTCCTCATGGTGTTGGCCACTCAAACTCGGACCGTGGGCTTCGATGCAGACTTGCGTATCCTTCCGGTACTGGAGTCAGTTTGGTAAACACTCCGGTGTTCCTCGGGAGACAAAGTCTTTTGTATTGAAGGCAGGCATGTCCTTCACGTTTCTCGAGTTTGCTGGCTGCAGGGCACACCGGGATTTAGCTGGAGCAGGTTCGAGGTCGGGACAGGCCGGTAGGGCTGGGGCCAAGTCAGTGGGCATCCTCCTCTTGTTAGTTTCAGCACTGCTGTTCGGTCCTTCTTCTTCTTTTCTTCTTGTGGTTTCTTGTCTGAGGAGGCAAGGTTGAGGGTGCCACTAAATACTAAATTTAGGGGTCTTACAGGTATGTAAAAGTTTGGGACCAATGGGTCCCTTCCTTTGGGTGGGTACACCCCCTATTAAGCCACCCTCCAGTGGGAGGGTGGCATATGCCTCACTCTGGTTGTCTGGGTCCCCCATCCTCAAGATGGCGGGGACTGGGAGTTGTGCTTCACCTCGCCTCCCCCACCTGAGGGGTGGGGTTGGCAAAGGTTGGCACACCTCTCTTCCTCACTTGTTTTTCTTGCCAGTTCTCCCGCCCAATGTGGGGTCAGAACTGGTGGGGACCAGTTACTGAAAGCAATGTGGGGTCCAGGTCCTGTTCTGTTACCTGAGGGGTGTATCGATCGTGCTCTATAGGTTATGGACTTCAGAGGAAATTTACCACTGTGCTTGACTTGGTTAAATCACTTGGGGCCAGATGTACGACCTGTTTGTGCATGCACAAACGGGTTTGCGAACCCGTTTGCGCATGCACTCTCATTATAAGCAGAACAAACACCGGCAGGCCTGGATCGATACCCCGGTGTTTATAGCTGGCGGTCCGCCCTGTACTGAGGCATGGGAAGCAGCCGCCTCAACTACAAATGCGTTACCTGAACGACAACACGGCTGTACGCCTTGTACACTCGCTGATTCAGGTGCGCGCCATCTCGGTGGCCGGTGACACAAATCCACAGTGGGAAAGCCGCTTGCCTGAACAATTTTTCAAGATTTTGAAATAGGGTAGAAGAACCTTCTCTGATGTTACATTCATCCCACAAATGATTATTGCAATGGCAAATACTGACCACTTCACAATAATGTCTTAGATGAGATATATAGGTGAGTCCAATATGCTTCAAGGTTTGGCCTCTCTTTTTACCTACTCCATACACTCCAATGGTCTGGGGCTCAGTGGCTCAGCTTCTAGGACAGGTGTAGCACTTCTCCCTCTCTCTTACCACACAATATCTCTGGGCTGGGTAGCCCAGATAGTCTCTCATCCATCTCTTCTGGCATTGGAGGGCTGTGGTGAACCTTTCCCTTGCAGGTGCTGTGTTGGGATGCAATCACAGCATGTGGCTCAACCACCCCGGCTGGGTGGGCAGTGCAATGTGCATCTGAGGCTAATGACAGGGGCTCTAGCATTGGCTCTCTTCTGGCCTCCAGCAGTCCTTGGCAGTGGATGGGCCTTACTGTCTCGGCAGGCTCAGTGCCCCCACTCTGGTGAGACACGCTGATGGTTGCGATGGGTCTGTACTCGGTTACAGCATTCTCACAGTCCTCTTCTCCAGGCACGTGTCCTGGCAGCGACTTCACAGCTTCTAGGCATTTCTCGTAGTAGAATGTCAAAGGTCAGAGCAGTGTGGTCCATTCGATACCCTTGGGGTAAGTGCTGGTCAAGCTGCTCAGGTCATGTGGTGGGGGTATCCTGGATAGGGTAGCATAGCTTTGTAGGTTTCATCTTCGGGATGGCAGGGACCGCAGAGGCACAGGATCAAAGGTGCCATGGTCACACCAGCCATGATCACAGAAATACCTCCCCATTCATTCCGAATGGGAATTCATTCATTCATTCCTATGGGCCTAGAGGTCAATTTGCGATTAGCAATTAGCGAATCGCAAATTGAGAAAGCGATTTCAAGTGTGCAGGGGTGTCCTGTTGCACCCCTGAAATCAATCTGTGCACATATGTTGTGCACACACATGCCCTAAGGGCACGGGTGTGCACAACATGAAACTTTTAAAAATGCACAGAAGTGCATTTTTCATAGTTTTCGCAAATTACCATGAGGGTCAACCTCATGGTAATTTTTTCCCCCTAAGTGCGAAATCTCTATTTTTTAAACTTTCAAGCATTGCATTTAAGGAATCGCAAAATGCGATTCCTTAAATGCAATCGCAATTTGAGAATTCGCAAAAATTTGCGAATTCTCAAATTGCGAGGGGCTTCACCCTTCATGCATCCCAAAAGCTGATTTTGTGATCGCAAATGGCCGATTTTTACGATTCGCACCGTTTGCGATTGCAAAAAGCTTTGATGCATGTGCCTGTATGAGCTTTATCTAGCCCTATCCCATCTTATCATATTAGGGGCACCTACTAAATATCTATCTTAAGTTGCTAAGAACAATTTGCACTTTCTCCACTGTATAAGCACTCCGGCACCCTACCAAAGTCCAATGAAAAGCTAGCATATAATGATCATTTGTAAAAGCCTATCCTAAATCCCTTTTTTGGTCAAATGTCATGAATTAGTTTATCTCAACAGCTCTTCGTTATATGGCACTTCATAGCATGCACTTTATGGTGAACTGTCATTTATATTCATAAGCATTGTAGAGATCCCTCAAACATCATGCGTGAAAACATAATTTAGAAAGATTTTATACTTTCTGGCGGATGGCAACGTTATGGCATTCAGAGCACACATACATTTTTTGTTCAATGTGTGTTATCTCAATTTGAGTGAGATCCAATTTTTAGGTTTAAAGCATTTTATTGAGACAATACAAAAACATAAAACACTTGCTGCAAACAACAGGAGCCACGGCACAGCGATTGAAAGCGCGCCCGAGGCGCCGAGTCTCTCCCAATGAAAGGCCCATAAAGGCTAGTCCGTCTTGATGCTTAGAAAGAGACAGCAGTGCAGAAAAAGAACAAACCCCCCACCAAACTCCCCACCACCCCCCTCAACTCCCCCAGAGCCCCCTTCCCCTCCCCCCGACCAGTGCTCCGATCCGTCCCGCCCTTCCCCCTCACTGCCCCCCTCCCCCATACAGGCAAATCTCGTCTATGGACCCTTCAAGAGGCCGATTCAACAGGTGACGTCAATCTCAAGAGGCGAAGATACCTCGGGCAGGTGAGTTCCCTAAATTCAGTGACCAACAGGGAATGAAACGGTTGCCAGAGGTCATTAAACTGTTCCACATCCCCAGCCACTGTGAGCGACAACTTCTCCATTCCCAATACATGCCACAATCTATGCAACCAGCCGGTGATGGATGGGGGCGTGGTGGTGCGCCAATGTATAAGGATATTCTGGACTGCTGAGCCCAGTGCAATAGCGATCTGTCTGCCTCTACGGGATCTCAATGGATACATCAGCCGATTAGGTAGGCCCAGCAATATGTACGCGGGGAGGCGTGGCAGCTCAATGTCAAAGTGTGAATCAATCTAATCTATTACCTCCTTCCAATAAGAATGCAACAGCGGACAATCCCACAGAACGTGTGTAAGGGTGCCTACCTGTCCACATGCCCTCCAACAAGCACCATCAATATTACGGTCCATTTCGTGTAGCCTTTCCGGGGTGTAATACCAGTAGGTGGCCACTTTAGTAAACGTTTCCGTGAGTCCCGTGTGGTATGCCGAGTGTCGGGCCCGATATGAAATCTGGTCCCACTCTTTGTGGCCCAGCGTCCTCCCCAGCTCCCGTTCCCACCGTTCCCTACCCGGATTGTAAAAGTGAGAGGATGGGGGTTGCAAAAACTTATAGAGGTCGGAGATCAGTTTCGCATCAGAGGTATGGGACAAGAGCCACCTCTCATATGGAAGAAGCTTCCTGTCTGCCATCTCCCGCACTCGTGGATGCAACGCCCAGTGGCGGACCTGCAGGTATCGCAGTCTCTCCATCTCCGGCAACGAGTATTCTTGTCTGAAACTCGGAAACGGAATGACTCCCTCCGTGTCGTACACATGAAAGAGTATCCTGCACCCTGCGGACCGCCAGTGCGTGAAGGCCCCCGGCTCCATCCCCGGGGCGAAGTCTGGGTTTTCTACCAAAGGTGTAAGCGGCAAGGGAAAAGTAGTAAGATCGTGGGTGACATTAGTGGCGTCCCACACCTTCAGGGGGACTCGCGTAACAAAGGACGCGTACAAGTTCGCGGGACAGTGAGACCTACGCAAGAAGGGCACCTCCTGCAGAGGCCGGCCAGCAACCGCCTGGTCTTGAAAAAGCCAGTGCTTATCCGATTCCCATCTGCTCCACTCCACAAGGTACCACAGTTGTGCCGCCTGCAAATACTTGCGCAAGTCCGGTATCCCCAGTCCCCCTGCTTATGGGGCCAACGTGGAAAGTGCCCTCTTCAGTCTAGGTTTGCAGCCCTGCCAGATGAAACGCGCAAGGTCTGCCTGCGTTTGCTGAATCCACCCCGGTGGGGGCTGGAGCGGCTGGGCCCGAAACAAATACAGAATTTTCGGCAGCACCGTCATCTTCACCGCGGCTATCCTGCTCAGCCAGGAAAGTGTGCCTCGACTCCAACGTCCCAATTCCTCCCTGATCTTTGTGCCCAAGGCAGTGTAGTTGGCTGTCACCATAGCGGGCAGAGTGGGTGCCAGCAAAATGCCCAGATAAGGCAAGAGATCCGACGACCAATGCATGGGGAAAAGACCCTGTAGTTCGGCTCTTGTAGCAGCAGGCAGCGATACATCCAGGGCCACCGACTTCCCCAGATTCATTTTGAATCCCGCGATCTCCGCAAAGGCGTCCAACTCCGAAATGCAGGCCCGGAGCGCCCTCCTTGGGTCGTCCAGGGTCAATATAACATCGTCTGCGTACAGGCTAACAGTGTGGGTATACCCCCCCATCTGCACTCCCACCGCACTCGGATTCTGGCGTATCCTCTGAGCAAATGGCTCCATATACAGAGCGAAGAGCAGCGGGGACAGCGGACACCCCTGCCTGGTGCCTCTCTCTCTCCCGCACCACTGCCGAAGGAAACTTATAGCAATTAAACACCAAGGAGCGGAATTTCTCCCCAATTCCCACCTTCGTCAGGACCCGTTCCAAGTAAGGCCAATGCACCCGGTCGAATGCCTTCTCCGCATCCACCGCCAGCATCATTTTTTCTCCGGGGATTCGGGAGGCCTTCTCCAGGAAGTGGACAACCCTTTTAGTATTGTCCACCATCTGCCGCCCCGGGATGAAGCCCGCCTCGTCCGAGTCCACCAAACCCGGCAGATGGAGAGCCAACTGGGCCGCAAGCTTGAGATCCACGTTTAGGAGGGAGATCGGCCTGTAGGAGCCGCATTGGGTCCGATCCTTTCCCGGTTTGGGGATGACCGTCAGGGTAGCTTGCAGGAGGTCGGGCGGGATGGCGCCCGGTGCGGAGAACGAGTTGAAAAGACGAGTGAGAATAGGTGCCAGTGTCGTACAGAACGTCTTATAGAAAAGCGACGTATAGCCATCCGGCCCCGGGGCTTTGCCATGCTTGAGTTTGGAGATAGCGGTGATCACCTCCTCAATACGGATGTCCCTTTCCAGGTACTCCACCTGTGAGGGGGCAAGGGAAGGGAGGGTGACCGAATCCAGGTACTCTTCTGTTGCCTGCTCAGACGGGGGGTAAAGATCTGCATAAAACCGACGGAAGGCCTCCGCAATTGAGGCGTCCTCCGTGACCGCCGCCCCGTTGGCATCCGAGATCTCTTTCACCAAGTGTTGCTGGTGCGCCACTCTGAGCTTGTTCGCCAGAAGCCGGCCACATCTGTCCCCCCCGTATAGTACGCATGTCGCAGACGTAGTGCTGCGTACTCCGCCCGGTCCATATCCAGGGCCGACAGGAGTTTCCTCGCTGCCTTGAGTTGCCTCCAGATTCTGGAAGCCCAGGTACGGTGGTGCATATGCTCGAGTTCGCGGACCCGTTGCGTAAGTTCATCCCGTTTGTGCTGCCGTTCCCTGTTCTCCGCCGATGAAATGGCTATAAATTCCCCCCTGAGGACCACCTTCAGGGCAGCCCATTGAGTCGCTAAAGAGGTGTCGGCGTTATCGTTGTGAACCAAATAGTCACGGACGGTGTCCGTGATGTGCTTCACCACTTTTTTTTTGTGTAGCAAGGTGTCCCTGAGGCGCCAGACCCCGCGCGCGGATGACGGCGGTGGTAAGCTAAAAGTGGCTGTGACAGGAGCATGATCCAACAGGGAGATGACCCCCATCTCGGAGGTCGTAGCCAGGGCACAGACCGGTCCCGTAACCAGGAGATGGTCCAATCTCACATATGTTTTATGTGCGTGAGAGTAAAAGGAGTAATCCCTATCGGTGGGGTGAATGCGGCGCCAGAGATCGTGGAGATCCAGGTCCGCCAGCTGGGACTTGCACGTGGCCGAGAGTTCGCCAGTCTGCGGGGCACGGAGCGCAGATCTATCTAAAGCCGCGTCGGAGACCATGTTAAGGTCTCCCCCTATGATGACATATCTGTCTGGAGTGGCTGTAATGTCCACTAAGGCCGAGTTCAAGAACCGTTCCTGGTGCTCATTGGGACTGTACACAGACCCAATGGTAAACACAAGACCCCCAAGCTTAAACCGATACGCTAGCAGCCTCCCTTTCTGCTCTGCAAATTTGTGTAGGATCTCCCCTTTGAAGCGCCTCGCCACCAGTATTGCCACCCCTGCTGTCTTAGTAGTGTTAGAAGAGAAGAATTGTGTCGGGAATTTATGGGAGCGTAGCCTGTGACAGTCGCGGGACATCAAGTGGGTCTCCTGCAGGAGACAGATATCTGCCTGAGTACTTTCTAGTTGGGACAGGACTGCTCTTCTCTTAACCGGATTGTTCAACCACTTAACATTAAGGGTCACCACCTTAAGGGTCGTCAAAGGCATAGGAACAAGTAGGGGCACAGGCAATAGATGTCCGCCCAGACAGGGCGGCGCAGAAGTGTGTAGTACGTGTGAGCCCAGCTAGGGCAGTGTAGACTCGCAAAGAGCACTGGACGACCCCCCCATTCCCTCCCCACCCAACCCCTCCCTCCCACCCCCACCCCCCCTTCACCCCCCCGGCCCCCTCCCTTCCCTGACTCCCCCCCAACCAGCCCCCCACAACCAGAGCAACGAACAAACCCACAGTCGACCCCCTCCCAACTCCTACCCCCCAACCCCCAACAAGCAAAACGAAAAAAAATATCCAACTCAATGCTGCATCAGTTCCCCTGACACCCCCCACCCCCTGCAACAACCCCTCAAACCTCATAGTCCCAGTCCGGTTCCAAGTGGAACAAGGCTGGGGTAAGTTACCGAAGTGGATGTCCAGCCACTACGCCCTCCCCGCCGCCCCCCCTCCCCAGCCCCCGGTGCAGCCATAGAAACAATGCAAGAATGGTGATCTCCCCCCGGAGTCAACTTAGGCCGTGAGTGCTACCTCCCGCACTGCTTTCTCCCTTCCTGCTCTCACCGCGGGTGAGTCGGCCTGGAGGCCCCCTTGAGCCCCGCCTTCTCGGAGCCGGTTGTCAGCCATCCCTCGACATCTTTCTCCTGCAGGGCGATTGCGTTCTCTCTTCTGTCGCCTCAATGCCCAACATGGCACATGTGTCTCGGAGAGAGCGGAGCTGATGCAGGGTCCCATTCCAACAAAAGATGAGGTGGAAGGGATCCCCCACGAGTACGGAGTCTCCTTTTCCCTCAAAAAGTCCGTAGCCACCTTGAACATCCTTCGTTTGGCAAGCGTTATGGCCGACAGGTCTTGAAATTGGGCCACAGGGTACTCCCGAAGTCGTAGCGGCTCACCTTTCCGCGCCTCTCTCAGTATGCGCTCCTTGAGAGCATAGTCTGGCAAGAAGGCCAGAATGTCCGGGGGAGGGGCAGAGGACCCTCTAGCCGTGCCCACCCTGTGGGCTCTGTCAATCCGAATGGGGAAGTCCACCTGTTCTCCCAGGACTTCCCAGAACAGCACCTGCAGGAATCCGGTAACATCCGTGCCCTCTTCTTTTGATGGAACACCCCGGACCCTAATGTTATTCCGCCGGGACTTGTTCTCCAGATCCTCGTTTTGTGCCTGGAGATCTAGCTGTTGATCCTGCAGCCGCAGGACCTCCTGTTGCAGCTGTGAAATTTCCTCATCACTAGAATGTCCGGCGGTCTCCATAGTGGCTACCCGTTCGCCAAGACTGTCCACCTCCCGTCGCACTTCCCTGACCTCTCCAGCCACTTCCTGTTTTAAAGTTTGAAAATCCTCATGCAGCGAATTAAAGAGGGTCTCTAGGAAGGATCTGGTGATGGGATTCTCACTCTCCCCGGTACCCTGCAAGACTCTGGACGTTCCTGGGGACGCACCTCCTCTCTCCCCCTTCTGTTGCCCCCTGCCCAACATCTCAGGGAGGGTCCGCTCGCCCTTCTTCCTTCGCTGCCCTGTCATACTGGTAGTCCGCTATGCCGCAGCCACCTCCCTCTGTAGCACCGTGGCGGTCTCTCTCCTGTTCGTCTACACACCCCCGGGTGTAAGCCGCCCAGATCGTTCTTCACGAGGTATGCCGCTCTAAGTTCCTCCTGGCCCAGGGAATGGTCGCAGCCAGGTCTCGCAGCCACCTCAGGCGGTCAATCCCCACTGATGGTGCTCCACCGTCTCCCTGCTACAGTCCGCCTTCGAGACCGGCGACTCCCAGCGGGCTCCTATTGTGTGCTAGCCCAGTGGGCCCCCTGTGCCCCGCCGCTCAGTCCCTGCGCCCCCGATCTCCTCACTTAACTGGGCTTACCGCCTGGGCTCCACTCCTCACAGGCGCTCTCATGCAGGGCTGATACCTCACAACGGGTCCCAGGTCTGTGTCTGCACCATGGGGGGAATCTTATGCTCCAGTGATCCACTTTCGAGGAGGCCCCCGGCACCAGCAGGTCGGGGTTCTAGCCCTCAGCCCGATCCTCTGCGCCACCCTCCTGACTGTTTCACTCCTTGGGGTTCAGAGATGTCCGTCGCTGCCTCTCCACTACCTCTGCCCCCAGATGCCGTCTAGGCGCGGCCCAATCCAATGATCCGCTGGCCTTCCCGGGGCGAGGGCGCCCCCGGTATTTCAACAGCAGGCCTCAACCCCGGTCTCAGGTAGATTCGCCGCAGCCCGACCGGCCTCCTCTCTCCGTAGGCCTCAGCGCCACGTCTCCCTGGCGCCTCCGCTCCTGGCACAGCAGTTAGCCGCCTCGCCGCACTCCGGGCCAGGCTGGGCCCAGTTGCGCCGCCCACCACGGTCCCTGGTACCTCCAATCCACGACTGGCCTCAGCTGGCGGCGCCCGGCCCAGACCACGGCCCTCCTCCAGGTCCTCCGGGTCGCCTCTGCAATCTGTGCGGCCTCCTCTCCTCCGGGGGCCAGGGGACCCCTGCCGCCTTCTCACCGCCTCCTCCAGCCACCACACGGGGTCAGGCACCACGCAATCTGGGGGACCGCCGTCCCTCCCGCATCTCCGGGCTCCTCCTCCACCTCAGCTGTAGGCCTCAACCCCGGCCTAGAGTAGGCGCACCGCCTCCGGGCCGAAGGAGGCCCCACTCCGGGCCAGGCAGTGCATGCAGGTTCGACTCCGCAAACCCCTGGACAGCCGTCTGGTTATCGCGCCTCACCCCGTGTCCGGCGGGCCCAGCGCCACAGCCTCCGCACTCTTAAGGTGCCTCTAGTGGCCGCACGCTGCCTCCGTATCTTCCGGGCCTGCTCCCACTGCCAGTCCAGCCGCTCCGTGCTCTGGCGTCTCAACTCGCCAAAGCAGCTCGCACAGCTCTGTGGGCGGCACCGTAGCGTCTCCCAGATCTCCGGCCCCCACCTGGATAGCGCGGGGGAGAAACGCGCCAGGGGACAGCAACGGGTAAGCCGGGGCCGAAGGAGCTAGCCGGGAGCACGTCCGCTCACTCCGCCATCTTGGCCACGCCCCCTATTCTCAGACCCAATTTTTAATTAAAGATTTTACAAAATTCGTAGCACTGATACAGTTTTCCCCCAGTGTGTGTCATCTCAAATTGAGTGAGATCGGCTACGATGGAAGCTTTCGGGGCATTCTGGCACTCATACATTTTTCACTGTATGTTTTCTCCTGTGTATAATTAGATTATATTTCTGACTGAATCTTTTCTGGCATTCGGAGCACTGATGAGGTTTTTCCCTAGTGTGGGTTCTCTCATGTTGAGTGAGATGGTTTTTCCCAGTAAAAGTTTTCTGGCATTCAAGGCACTGATAAGGCTTTTCTCCAGTATGTGTTCTTTCATGCTGATTAAGACCGGATTTCTGAATGAACCTTTTCTGGCATTCAGGGCACTGATAAGGCTTTTCCCCAGTATGTGTTCTTTCATGCTGAGTGAGAGTGATTTTCTGACTGAATCTTTTCTGGCATTCAGAGCACTGATAAGGCTTTTCCCCAGTATGTGTTCTTTCATGCTGAGTGAGAGTAATTTTCTGACTGAATCTTTTCTGGCATTCAGAGCACTGATAAGGCTTTTCCCCAGTATGTGTTCTTTCATGGTAAGTAAGACTGATTTTCCGAATGAACCTTTTCTGGCACACAGAGCACTTATAAGGTTTTTCCCCAGTGTGTGTTCTTTCATGCTCAGTAAGACCGGTTTTCTGAATGAAGCTTTTCTGGCATTCAAGGCACTGATAAGGCTTTTCCCCAGTATGTGTTCTTTCATGCTGAGTAAGACCGCTTTTATGACTGAAGCGTTTCTGGCATTCAGGGCACTGATAAGGCTTTTCCCCAGTATGTGTTCTTTCATGGTAAGTAAGACTCATTTTCCGACTGAACCTTTTCTGGCACACAGAGCACTTATAAGGTTTTTCCCCAGTATGATCTTTTTCATGGTCAGCAAGACTGACTTTCTGTCTGAAGCTTTTCTGGCATTTAGAACATCTGTAAGGTTTTTCCCCAGTGTGTGTTCTTTCATGGTGAGTGAGACTAGTTTTATGACTGAAGCCTTTCTGGCACTTGGAGCACTCATAAGGTTTTTTCCCAGTGTGTGTTCTCTCATGTTGATTGAGGATATATTTATGATAGAAGCTTTTTTGGCATTCATAGTACTGATAAGGTTTTTCCACAGTATGTGTTCTTTTGTGGTGAATAAGACAGATTTTCTGAAGGAAGCCTTTTTGACATTCAGAGCACTTATGAGGTTTTTCCCCAGTGAGTGTTCTTTCATGTTTAGTAAGACTGCTTCTCCGATGGAAGCTTTTCTTGCATTCAGAACAAGGATAAGGTTTTTCAAATGTGTATTCTCTCATGCTCAGTGAAATGGGTTTTTTGAGTAAAGGCTTTCTGGCATTCAAAGCACTGTTGAGGTTTTCCCCCAGTGTCTGTTCTCTCCTGGTTTGTGAAACTGCTTTTCTGGATGAAGGTTTTCTGGAATTTAATGCACTGATAATGCTTTTCCCAGCTGTGTGTTGTCTCATTTTGATTGAGATAGGATTGACAACTAAAGCTGTTCTTGAATTCAATACAGTTATAAAATTGTTTTCTGGAGTTAATATCTCCAAGCCTGGTGTTGTCTCACATACATGCCAAGGAGTGCTTATGATGTCACCTCTAGGGCTAGCCTACGTTATCCTATAAACTTTTACTGAGCTGGGCCACAGCACCTATGAGGATGTCTCCAACGTATGCACATGTAGGTTCTCATACAGAATTAAAATCATGTTGAAACTTTAAGATTTACACACGTTTACATATTTAGACTTTTATAAAGAACTGATGAGGCATCTGACGTGTTTAGTGTTAATACATCAGGAAGTTTTTTTCATTCAGGTCAAGGTAGGAAATAGGCTTGTGAATGATAATAGTTTTCACTATCACCAGAAGGTCCCTTTTACCTTCCCTTTTCCCAACGAGACAAACATCATACCAAGAAAGCCCTTCATTGTGAAGGTTCTACGTAGTTATGAAGAGGTCGATGAACCACAGAGAAAGACGTGGATGCGGGTATCTTCTACACTGAATGTTGTGCTCTGCCGTCTTGCTCTGCTGAGGTCTTTGAAAGATCTTTAACAATGACTTTTTATGCACTGCTTTCGTTCTATCATCTTAAATAGGATGGCCCCTTCAAATAAATCTTGTTTCATCATGTTGAGGGGGTTGGTATTTCTAACAAAAGTTCCCACTTTCTGTGCAGGGATAAAATGTTGTGTTGTTGCTTTTATCTTCTCTGCTGCATTCTATCAGTACCATCAGTTTGAAGCTATAATCAAAGTTATTCTCAGGTGCACTGTGTTCAGCTTTAATTACTTTGCATTATTGTATTCATCTCCAAATGTCTCTTTTGAGAGAAAATATTCTTACAAATAGTACGTGCACAGAGCTCTCATTTTACACGTGTTCCTTTCCCATTTCAGAGGCTGTTTAGTGCAAAGAGCTCAAACCTATTAATTATTTTGGGTATTTTCACTTAGGAGCTTTGTTAATGTTCAATGTAGAGTATTGAGTAAGGAAAACAATGTTTTAATTCAGTAGTTTTCAGTACTTGAGAATTTCCAATTGCTCATCACTCCTGGATTCGAGTCATTGTTTCCTAGTTCAAGCTCTGAGACTTCTTCACCTCTTCAGTCATCTGCAGAGTTAAAATCAGATTGTTAATGGACAAAAATTGGCACAGATGAATAACACTAATGAACTCATTTAACGCAAAAAGATAGAATTGTGAGAAGGGAGAATGACAACTATTTGATGTACTTTGTCTAAGAAGTAAAGGGCTTTGTGGTGCTATAGAGATCGGGAACTAGAAAAAACTGTCCACAAGCTTGATGAGAGCTAGCGTTTGAAGAGAAAAAAAGTGCAGCCAGATTCAGAGATCCCTGGCCACTTTCTGTGTCAGGAAAAGTGAGTCCTTGCGTATGCCGGTGCTGAGTCTGGCCTTAGCTGCACTGCCTGCAGGTGAATGACAAGGTGTGTATGCAGAAGAGTGTCTGAACATGACAGCAGTGTGGGTGTGTAGGAAGCTGGCTCTGTATATACCATACCAAAGTGAGGTATAGTGTGCACAGAGTCCAGTGGAACCCCAAAGGTAGGCAGAGGTAAAGGGAGATAGCACTTTACTCTCTATTTGTGGTAGTGTGGGCAAGCAGTAAGGATTTATCAGAGGGTATTGTTAAGCATTTGTTGTACACACTCAATCAGCAAATGATTGCACAAACTCAAAGACTGAAATCAGACCAATTTGCAAAATATTATTTAGTTATGTTTATTTCTTAGAACCAAGCAAGCCTGGCACAGGTAAGTGATTTATACTTTGCAGTAACAATAGGGTTTGGTTTGCAGTTGTTTATATACTTTGGTTTGGTTACAGTAGAATTACTGGAAACGCAATACCTTAAAATATTGTACACATAGTTTATAATGACTTTTCAATATGATGTCATGTAGATGACTTTGCAGATTACTTTTCTTACACAGTGTAGTATACCTGGATACTGGACTGGGACATTTTCTGTAAATAGGTAAATGTGTTTTGGTTATTTGTACACAGTTATATAGGATTTTATAGATTTTCCAACTCAACACAGAGTCAATGTTATCCGATGGGAGGAAATAGAGTTAATGGTTAACAGGTAAGTACTTTATTGTGAGAGTTGGTTTTCTTGGGTTAGACTCAGGGGTCTTCCGGGGTCGAGGATGCACTCTCAAAGCACTCTCAGCGACACTAGGGCTACCGGGTACAGAGTGCTGTAGCCCAATGTTATCCAATGGGGGATAGGATACCTACCGTTGGTAGTTGCTCACGAGCAGGCCACAAGTTTGTGGGAGCAAAGCTCCTGGACCTCAGCTCAGGGCAATTGGCGGTTCAAGTTAGCACCGAAGGAACACTCTCAACGGCACTAGGGTGGTCGGGTGCACGGTGAGGGTTTGTCATCTGGTGCCCTGTTACTTTCAATGGGTTTCTCCGGTTTGCAAACACATTGCAGCTCAGGGACGAAGGTCTTCTGGGAGTGACCACCACTTGGAGCGGACCACCACCCGCACCAACCGCCTGCTCACCCAGACCAACATCAACGACGACGACACCATCAAGTTTATCAACACCGTCCACTCCGGATCCCCAGAAGATCCCTGCCCACACCACATCTTCAACAAAGCCAGCAGCACCATCGCACCCCATCTCCGGAAAACCATCAACATCTCCTTCGAGACAGTGACCTTCCCGGAGAGCTGGAAGCACGCAGAGATCAACGCCTTACTCAAGAAACCCAAGGCGGACCCCAAGGACTTCAAGAACTTCCAACCCATCTCCCTGCTCCCGTTTCTGGCAAAAGTCATCGAAAAGGCTGTCAACAAACAACTAACCAGCTTCCTCGAAGAGAACAGCTTCCTGAACCCATCCCAGTCGGGGTTCCACAGCAACCACAGCACCGAAACTGCCCTCATCGCCACCACCGATTACATCAGGACCCTGCTTGACAAGGGAGAAACTGCGGCCCTCATCCTCCTGGACTTGTCAGCCGCCTTCAACACGGTCTCCCATCGCACACTACGAACACACCTCTACGACGCCGGAATCCAAGAGATGGCCCTGGACTGGACCTTCTCCTTCCTCTAAGGCAGAACACAGAGCGTCCGCCTCCCCCTTCCGCTCCAAAGCCACCGGGATCATCTGCAGCGTACCCCAAGGCTCATCCCTCAGCCCAACTCTGTTCAACGTCTACATGGCACCGCTCGCCCACGTCGCACGACCTTGACATCATCTCCTACGCCGACTACACCCAGCTGATCCTCTCCCTTGCCAAGGACCCTCACACCGCCAAAACCAACCATCACGAAGGGATGAAGGCTGTCGCCGACTGGATGAGGAACAGCCGGCTGAAGCTGAACTCTGACAAGATGGAGGTCCTCATCCTCCGATCCACCCTCTCAGCCTGGGACGACTCCTGGAGGCCAACTGCACTAGGAACACCCCCAACACCCACCGACCACGCATGCAACATAGGGGTCATCCTCGACTCTACCCTCTCCATGACGAAGCAGGTCAACGCTGTCTCCTCCTCCTGCTTCAACAACCTCCGCATGCTTAGAAGGATTATTAAGTGGATCCCCACCGAAACTAGAAGGACGGTCACTCAGGCCCTCGTCAGCAGTAGACTAGACTACGGAAATGCACTCCAACGTATCCAGAACGCCTCCACACGCCTGATGCTCGACATCCCTCACCGCAGCCACATGAAACCCCACCTGAGAGACCTGCACTAGATTCCTGTCAACAAGAGGATAACCTTCAAACTCCTCACCCACACACACAAGGCACTCCACAACACCGGACCAGTGTACCTCAACAGCCGACTCAGCCTCTACACCCACACCCCGCCAGCTCCGCTCCGCAGACCGCGCACTCGCCACCGTCCCCCGCATACGAAGAGTGACCGCCGCCGGCAGATCATTCTCCCACCTTGCCAAGACATGGAACACCCTCCCCATACGCCTACGGCAGACCGAAGACCTTCTGACCTTCAGGAGACTTCTCAAGACCTGGCTCTTCGAACAGTAGCAGCTCCCCCACCCCCACAGCGCCTTGAGACCCTCACGGGTATGTAGTGCGCTTTACGAATGCTATGATTTATTGATTGATTAAGTTGGGATACTGGGGGTTGGTTAGACATCGTCGGTTGGGCCACCCAAGGCTGCGGGGTGTCGGGTGCAGGGGTGTATTTTAGGGTCGGATCTTCTTACCAGCTCCTGGTCATGGTTAGGGGGGCCCCTCCAGATTGAGGCTGCAGGTGTCGGCTGGAGGCTTGAAGCAGGTCAGGGATCACTGGGTCTCAGGTCAGGATCGCCGGGGAGACCTTCATGTGGTGTTGGGCCACTCAAACTGGGGCCGTGGGCATCGGGTGCAGAGTTGCCAGAGCTGCAGTCTGTTGGTGAACAACTCTGGTGTTCAAGGGAGACAAAGTCTTTTTCTGGGATGGCAGGGCAGGTCCTCAGGGTTCTTGAGGTTCCTGGATGCAGTACACACCGGGGTTTTGCTTCTGCAGGTTCGAGGTGGGGATAGGCCGGTAGGGCTAGGGCCAAGTCAGTAGGCGTCCTCTTCTTAGCTTCAGCACGGCTGTTCGGTCCTTCTCCTTCTTTTCTTGTTGGTCATTGCTTGTCTGAGGAGGCAAGGTTCAGGATACCACTAAATACAAAATTTAGGGGTGTTACAGGTAAGTAAAAGGTTGGGACCAATAGGTCTCTTCCTTGGGGGGGGTACATCCCTTATTATACCACCATCCAGTGGGAGGGGGGCATATGCCACACTGTGGTTGGCCACTGTCCCCCCATCTGCAAGATGGTGGGGACTGTGAGTTGTGCTTTACCTTGCCTCCCCCACCTGAGGGGTGGGGTTGGCAAAGGTGGGCACACCTCCCTTCCTCACTTGATTTTCCTGTCGGTTCTCCCACCCAAAGTGGGGCTCAGACCGGTGGGGACCAGTTGCTGAGAGCAGCAAAAGGCCTGGGGGAGCTCACAGAGGCGACAAGCCTTTGAAGCTTCTCCTTTGTGGACCCTGCCCATCCTGGGGAGGAGGCTTGGCACCTCGTCCCAGGATGTGCATTGTTTCAGCCCCCGAAAGCAGCAGGCTCTGGACCCAGGGGTCCAGAAACATGTCTGGTGGTGGCAGCTGGGGAGCAGCCACTCAGCCTGGACACTAGTGTTAAGTCATTTTTCAAATGCCCGCTGTGTGCATTTTTCAATAATTCCCACACTGGCATCAGTGTGGGTTTAATATGCTAAGAAGTTTGATGCCAAACTTCTCAGTTTTCAGTGTAGCCATTATGGTGCTGGGGAGTTCATAATGACAAACACCCAGCACCATATACTCTTAATGGCATTACTGCACTTACAATGTCTGAGAATTGGCTTAGACACAGTAGGGGTACAGGGCTCATGCACCTGTGCCCTCACCACTGGTATAGTGCAGCCAGCTAGAGGGGTGGCTGATCATTGCCGGGGCAGTAGGTTGTAGGCATGGTACACAGGGATGTGTGCCATGTCGACTTTTCACTTTGTTCTGCACCAAAACATGCAGCCTGCTTAGGCAGTGTGTGTGTGTGTAAAGGTACAGGTCCTGTAAGGGTGGCAGAGTAAGTGCTGCAGCCCTTAGAGGCCTTCCCTGGCCACAGTGCCCATGGTACCTGTGGTACCATTTACCAGGGGCTGACCTTGGCCAGAGAGTGCCAATTGGATTTGGTCTTCAATGCAGTTTTAGGGAAAGACATAGACCCTGGGAATCTGATTGGCAGGAGCCCAGGGCACACTCAGTCAAAGTGGATGTATGACGTTACAACGCAATTTTTACAACGCACTACCATTACAACGAAATTTTTACAACGCAAAAACTATTACAACGCATGTATTTACAACGCATGTTTTTACAACGCAAATACCTTTACAACGCATACCATTACAACGTAAGTATTGGTAAGTATATAATAATTCTTTTAATGTACATTAATTGAAATTAATATAATTTAATTTAATTTTATTTTATTTAATTGAATTAATTTAATTTTACTTTATTTTTATCCTGTACCCCTGTACCCCAAAAACCCAAAACTGACCCTAAACCCTAAAAATACCCCTTTACCCAAAAACCTAAAACTGACCCTGAACCCTAAAAATACCCCTTTACCCAAACATTTAAAACTGACCCTGAACTCTAAAAATACCCCTTTACCCAAAAACCCAAAACTGACCCTGAACCCTAAAAATACCCCTTTACCCAAAAACCCAAAACTGACCATGAACCCTAAAAATACCCCTTTACCCAAAAACCCAAAACTGACCCTGAACCCTAAAAATACCCCTTTACCCAAAAACCCAAAACTGACCCTGAACCCTAAAAATACCCCTTTACCCAAAAACCCAAAACTGACCCTGAACCCTAAAAATACCCCTTTTCCCAAAAACTCAAAACTGACCCTGAACCCTAAAAATACCCCTTTACCCAAAAACCCAAAACTGAACCTGAACCCTAAAAATACCCCTTTACCCAAAAACCCAAAACTGACCCTGAACCCTAAAAATACCCCTTTACCCAAAAACCCCAAACTGACCCTGAACCCTAAAAACACCCCTTTACCCAAAAACCCAAAACTGACCCTGAACCCTAAAAATACCCCTTTACCCAAAAACCCAAAACTGACCCTGAACCCTAAAAATACCCCTTTACCCAAAAACCCAAACCTATAACATTTTAAATATAATTATATACTTACCAATACTTACGTTGTAATGGTATGCGTTGTAAAGGTATCTACGTTGTAAAAACATGCGTTGTAAATACATGCGTTGTAATGGTTTTTGCGTTGTAAAAGTTTAGTTGTAATGGTAGTGCGTTGTAAAAGTTGCGTTGTAAAGGTTGTTTCCCAGTCAAAGTACATCAGCAATTCAGCAAAAAGTGGGGACAACCCTGCAGAAAGAGGGCACTTTCTCACAGAGTGCTCTAGACATGTTGACTTACTTGTGAGAGTGGCAGTGAGAGAGAGTGCAAGCACTTCTGTGGGGTTTCAGTCTTTTTTGAGCGGACAGGGAGCGGTGATGAAATATTTCCTCTTGGAATGTCCAAGCAAGGGATATGATGGCCAGGAGATAAGAGAACAATTGGGAGAATCAAGGATTGGAAGGTCTAGCACAAGCTAGGTCCAAGGAAATGGTGGATGAACTCTCTGGGGTCCCTTGGTGGATACATTGTCTGGGGCCCCCTGCTCCCCAAATTATCACCAGAAAGGGTGATGCAGGAGACAGAGAAGAGTCAGTGGGAGACCGATCTTCAAGACCAAGGCACTCTCAGTGATGTATATGCAAATATAACATGCGCTGGTATACATTCAATGATTCAATGATAAATGTTTGTTACATTGGTACGTTGTAGGTTGGAGTAACGTGTCGATGTTTTGGCTTGAAAGAGTATATAGGTGAATTGGTATGTGAATATGTACATGTAGTATATCAATTTTGAATTCTTTTTAATATTTCAGACCTGATGAAGTCCGAATGGACAAAACGTGTTGGCTGGGCTGATCAAATTTATGTCTACAAAGAATATAAATAAATTAAGAAATTGCAACAAGACAACGCAACTCCTTGTTTTATAATCCCCTTTGAAGCGGAGTCATACCAAAAGGACGTAGCTCAAGGGATTTGGTTTGTCAAAATTCTCAAAATAGGAGAGATTTATTATTATGTGTATTTAGGTACTTGAATGAATGTCTAATCCTTAACGTTTAAGAATGTTACAGTACCAAGATAAAAAGTGCTCCTGGTCAAGTTGCAAAATTAAACACATGACAAACCTGTTAGATATTTGTAACAAAAAGATATTAGAAACAAGTTCAACAAAAGTAAGTTTAAAATAAAAGCTGCAGTAGATGAGAATGTGTAGAAACATGTAGAAAGATTCGAACTTTTCCTTAATTATCTAAGGAATTAAAAAACTAATCATGTTCTTTCTGCTACCCATTTAAAGCTAGAAAAATAGAGCAGAAGAAAGAAAAGCAACGTTCCAGCTGTAGGCAGCTGCTCTGTGACCTGCCTTTCGCCTCGGCTGCTGACTCTGGCAGCAGGCACTGTGACGTCAGAACTCGACTGCGATAACTTATTACACTGCAGTTCTTTATAACAGGTGACTGGGTGCGTCACAACCCATTGATTATATAGAAATTAGAGCCAAGCGTTTATACAGGGATTGCAAAATCCCATGTATTATAAATATATGAATGCTATGAGGCCAAGGCAACAGGGAAAAGTAATTTCAGACTCTGTTTCAACTGGATGAATTTGAAGATTACATTGCAGGGGAGACCATATAAGTGGTGTAACTCCTTTTAAGGTTATGAGATTGTAGGAGAATAGGATCTGCTTCTTATGGTTACCCCCACTTTTTGCTGTTTTTTCACTGTTTTTCAACTTTAGTCTGGCTGGGGCCCTGCTATCCAGGACCCCAGCCTAGCTGCTTCCTCTCTAAATTGAGTGCATGTACTTTAGGTGCACTCCAGTTTGGTTACTGGGGTACCCTTGTAAGTCCCTTGTATATGGTACACCAGGTACTAAGGGCATAGGTACCCCAGAGGCCTCCCAGGGGCTGCAGCATGTATTATATCACCCCTGGGAAGCCTTCCAAAATGGCACCACAGGACTCCTACTGCAGCCTGGGTATGGTAGTGCATGCACCCCTTACTTAGATATAGGTTACCTATATCTACCTTAAATCACTGCACATAGAAACCTATCAGTCACCCCTGTGGCAGGCCTTATCAATCCTAAAGGCAGGGTGCTTGGTTTCATGTGAGAGGGTGCCCATGCATGACCAGGGCCCCTCGGCAGTGCTCGGAGTCTATTCTCTGAGGCTGTTCTGTGATGCAGCCAGACCATATACTCTTGCGGTAAATGTTAACTTTGGAATGGCTGCATGAAAACATGTCGTGTTTGGTGTCAAACACTTTGGAATCCTACCCCCCCCCCACCCCCAGTCCTGGCAGTGAGGATATAATTCCACCCTTCCAGAGGGAGAGACATGTACACACCGGTATACCCGGTAGCAGTGTAACAGATCCATGGCATCACAAAATGGATGCTGCAGCCACAGACACAAGTCTGGCCTCCTGCTGCTGACCGAAACTCCAGCTGGGGAGGCCTCGACAATAGGCTTCCTGACACAAGGAGGTGTAACCACCTCCCAGACAGGCCTTAGTGGATTGGGGCTGGGTGGGTGCACTCTGAGAGTGCTTTGAAGTCTGCACTGTGGGCAAATTTGGTGTCCCTGTGCATAACCCATTTCAAACCGGTTGCAGGGGCTACCAGCCCCTGCTTTGACGTAAAAATGGACAATGGAAATGGATGCAGCCACCCCTCTTTCCAAACCCTCCCATAGGTGGGTCCACAGAGTTAGTCCAACCCCCTTCTTAGGTATAGGTAAGGAACGCCTGGCAACAGGACTTTAGATTACTCCTGGACGAAACTCTGCAAATAAACCTGGAACTTCAACGCTTTACTCAAGACTAGAGGCCGGAAGAATCTCCCTTGGGGTCAAGGAGTGACTCCCCTGCTTGGCAGGCACCAAAGACACATCTTGCCGGTCTGCATCTCTGAAGCTCCCGCTGGACGCTGACAACTTTGCAACACCAGATGTGGATTTTCAGACTTCTCAGAGGCTGACCCGAGTCCCCAGCATAGCTGAGACCCGCAGCCCTCGTGAGTGACGTGGAACCCGAACTTCTTGACACCGTGCACATTTGCAAGTGCATTGACTTCTTGACGTCTCTTGAAGTTGCGCTTTGGGTTGCTTGTAGCCCAAGCCCCGAGTACCCTTTGCACCTAATATTGTGGGCCTACACTTCACGATTGGTCCGTGAGACCGCTTCTTGCATTCCCGCTTGAGGCTCCTTCATGATCCCTGGTCCGTCGACTGGTGGGTCCCTACGAAGGCAACTCTGATTTTCCTTGGGCTTCTCTGGTTGCTCCGGATGTGCCCTGACTCTCCACAGCGTGGTGAGTCCCTCTGACTTTGCTGGTCCACACCGAAGCATTTATAAACTTTCTGCGTGGGTTGCTGTTGCCAAGGCTTGTTGGGTCCAATCCGGTCACTGACACCACAGCACTCGACATCCTTTGTGGGACAGCTCGATTCCAGACCCTGGTCATTGTCGACACCTCCTGGTCCTCGTGGCTGAAGAGTCAAGCTTCACCTCTTCCACCTGAAATCACCCGACATCGGTGGGCATTCGACTATCGTGCCCCTGATCACTGGCAAGTGACCCAGACTCTGTCCCCTCTGCTTTCAGGTTCTTCTCATCTTCAATCCAGGCTTGGATCACACCAGACACTTTCCACTTCGACGGCAGCAGTACTTTGCAGCAGATGGACATTGAAACCGACGAGATTCCCGACACCTTAAGACACCTATGCACCCGGCTTCCCTGGGTGAGGTAACTAGAGTACTCCGGTGCTCCTGTGGGTGTTGGTTTTAGAACCCCTTAAGTCTAAAGGGGTTTGCTCAAAGTCCTCTCCTAAGTAACCCTTATTTTTAAATTTCCAACCGCAACTTTCCCCATAGAAGCTAACCGCGATTCGCAGCTGTGTTCTCACACTGCACACGTCCCCCGTGGGTCCCCTGTGTTACTACCTTGGGTGGTTCCTTGTGGGCCCAGCGATTCTACAGGCACTAGGACTTGTGTCTAGTCAAGTCATGGTTCTTATACCACTTTCTTAATCTATAGTTAGGTATGCCCCTAGGGCTCAACGTAAATTGTGGTAATTTACTGTGTGTTATTACGTGTAACTTATGTGCTTTGACCTCTAGCCTCATAAAGAGACTAGTAGGGTGTGTTTAGAGTAAAAACATATATTTTATATATATACCTGGTGTGGTTCTCCTTTCATTTGGTCATTCAAGAGATTATAGACTGGTAAAACAAACTGCTTTACATTCCTTCAAGACTTTGCCTGAAGGCTGCTCTAAATAGCTACCACTAGAATGGCTTTCAATAAAGGATGTCTTTAACCTATTACCTCTAAAGGGCTGTATGGACTGGTGCAAGGCGCCCACTATAACTAGTGGACAGCTTATGCCAGGCCAACTTCTCACAGAGATGATTCAAGCACATGATCTGGGCAATGTATTTATACCTTGCTGTTGCCAAAGGCGAACTAACGATAGAGGAGGAGAAAGATTAGTCCCAAATATGGGGAGTCAAATTTAATAGTTGGCCCGAAAAGTATGCAAAATGTATTCCCAAGTCCTAGTGAGAGCAAGTGTTCTACAGCCTAACTTGTTTAAAGAATTTTGGGCAATTCAATGTAAAGAGGGGATTGGTATGTACACGATAAGTATAAGTAGACAGTTGAAGGTGTGAATCTGACCGCCCTGTTAAGAGTTCATTGCTTCAGCAATTTGGCTTCCAATTGTTTCACTGTAATACCAGTGTAAGTCTGGTAAGACTATACCCTCTTCTCCTATAGAGAGATTAAGCTGTCAGTCCACTTTAAGGGGTTGATTTGCTTTAATATTTTTTAAAACAAATTATTATTAATTAGCATTTATTGAGCGCATGGCTACCCTAAGGCATCCCAGCACTAACGGCAGAACAGGTGAAAGTAGGCGGCTAGCAATTACTCTTCCGGAGTAGCCCGGGTTTAAGACACTTGCAGAAGGTAAGGTGGGAAGTTTCTAAACGTAGATTGAGAGTGAGGGTATTCCACAATCTGGCTATGTTGTATGAAAAGGAGCGACCTCCACTACGCCTCCGATTCATTTTTGGGATGCTGGCTAAATTTAAATTTGCCGAGCGGAGAGACTTCTTAGGAAGGTACGCGGTGATCAGAGACTGGTTGACGCGAGGGCCTGTGCCCATAAGAGTCTTGTGAGCAGTAAATAAGGCATTGAAGGAAAACCTCTCCTCAATCAGCAAACAGTGTAGGGTTTTCAGACTGAACCTGGCTAACTGCGTTCTACAAGAGCCAGTCAGAAGTCGTGCAGCACAATTCTGTGCCACCTGAAGCTTCCTCAGGGTAGATTTTGGAGGTCCCAGATACAGTGATTTACAATAGTCCAGGCGCGAAAAATCAGGGGCTGTACCGCGACTCTCTTTGCCTCCATGGGCAGCACGGGGAGGACTTTCCGCAGCATTCTGAGGATGCCGTGACACACCCCTGACACGGCCACTGCTTGCTGGTCAAGTTTGAGAGATGTATCCAGCCACACGCCAAAACTCTTTATCTTGACCTTCGGGACTGGGGGGAAGCCCAGGCATGGAGGCCAGGACAGTGTGGGGGCTAAATTGGCTGTATTGCCTAACTACATGATTTCAGCTTTGTCTCTGTTGAGTTTGAAACATGAGTGTTGCATCCAAGTGGCAACCTTTTCCAGGCAGAGTTCCAGGTTTGAAGGATCAGTCTACAGATGGTTTAGAGATACCACCAGCTGAGTGTCATCCGCGTAAGTGACTACTTTAATCCCAAACGGCTGGATGACCTCGGCCAGTGGCCTCATATATATGTTGAAAAGCGTGGGACTTAGAGAGGATCTCTGGGGCCCTCCGTAGTTAAGAGGTAAAGGCCCAGAGGTGGGTTCCCCCAAGAAGACCTGAAACCTCCAGCTACTAAGGAAAGATTTAGTCCAAAGATGGCTCCTCCTGCAAAAATGAATGTTATGCTTTTCATATGCACCGTCCATTACAATAATGAAGAAAATAGATATTTTCAGATAATATATTGCTGACTCTTGTCATGAATAAGGATTCTGCTTATTATCTGGAAACTGGTGTCCTCCTCACCTGCTTGTGTTAAGTCTTTCCCTGGAAAGGAAAGACTTGCTGTCCCAGCAGAGTGACAGTGTGCTCTAAACTGAGGTTTGTATTGTATGGAGAAGGCACTATGCAACACCAAACTGCATTTCCCGGCAGGGATAGCCTTGGATTCCTGGCAGATGCCATTTAAACTTTACTTTCCTCTTCCCAAAAAACAATGTTTTGTTGTCTTTGAGGGGTTGGTTACCATCTCATTTTGTTTATTGGTTGATTAAGCAGATGTTGCAAACCGCATATGACTAAAACTAGAAGAGATGTGCTATCCGCATACTGCTACTACACTCTCCCTTGATTATAGTTAGTTACCTGATAACCTTTGCACAGTCTGACCTACACCCACGAATTAGAATACAGAAGATAATACCTCTGTTTGTGGCATTCTTCACAATATTTAGAGACCTACTTGAACAACGGTAGCTGCATGCATTAAAATCCACAGCCCGGCTACCTCTCCTGCCACTCGTTGGCTTAATGCTTGCCTCTGACCCTGTACAACGCTCGACTGGCTTTTGGTTATGTTCATGCTCCAGAAATACCACATACATAAGCTATGTAACAACATATAACATTTTATTCTGCACAACACTTATCTACGTACAAGTACTGCTGTTGCATCACAATTATCTGCAGCCAATGCCCATTACAGAAATATGTTTCACAAAGTGGCAAAAATGTTCTGGCTTCTAAACAGGATTGTAATTCGTTCAACAGTAATTTTTCAATACATGTTTTCAACATCAGGAAGGGATATCAGCTTGTAATTGGCCGCACGGTATGAGAGCCATTATACGTGGGATACAATATTGAACCCACCAAGAGCCATATATTGCGTGTCTTCCTAACTGTTTTTTTTTTTTTCCCCCTAGTCTTGCATGTTGAATGCAATTAGAATTGAGTTTAATAATATGTCTTGAGAGATGGCAGCTAATTCCGGAATAATACATTTACATGGTTATTTAAAGTCTTATTGAAATATTTAAGTTATCAATAACGGTCTTGAGTGCAATTATTAATGGCATGAACTAACATTGTCATTTTTTTTTTTTGTGTAAGACTTTATTTATAGTTGCCAATAATACGATACATTATTCATTAAATCAAGGGTTTGTCGACTATTAGTCATCATCATATCGACAGTGTTATACAGCTATTCAGCCGACAACCTTCCGGTCCGGCAGCAAATGCTAGCGTAGTACATAAGGCATTCCAAGAATAATTGGTTAATACGCATCGTCTTACTTTTTTAATTATTCTAACAAAACTGTAGACTCATTAAGATAAGATAGTCACTTATAACCATTACAACGTATCTTCTATATCACTAGCCGGTTCAAGGTGCCCGGGCTGTTGTCCCATCCCTTACCAATCCCAGGCCATGCAGTACCTCTAGTGCTCGGTTCCCAATCTGCCTCCCATCTCCTCCCTGCCTCTTAGTATCTCAATCATCCATCTCTTCCTCATCCCCTGAGCTATCTACCTCCTCTTCAGGAAGTGGTTCGCATAGGTCCCCTCTGTATCTGTTCCATGATTGCCAGACCATGTTCCATTTGCGGGGATTAGCTCTCATTTTATAGACTGCACGCTCAATCAACATGAGTCTGTCCATCGTCCTGCACCATAACGCTAATGTAGGTGTTTCCGCCACTCCCCACCTCTGTGCAATGTCTCGCTTTGCCACCATGGTCCCGATCGTAACCCATTGCCGCTTCCGATGCGTCAGATCAGTCTGCTCCCACACATTCAATAGACATACACGCGGGTCCGGCGCCAGTGAGATCTCAAGAGTTTGGGAGATGGTGCGCATTACTTGTCTCCAATACCCCAAGATAGCCGGACACTCCCAAAGTGTGTGCAGCAGTGTCCCCTCCTCTCCACACCCTCTAAGACAGTACGGGTTTTCTGCCCTGTGCATTTTATGTAAGGTGGTTCTGGTGTAATATACCCTGTGTAGTATCTTGAATTGTACCAGTCTGAACCGAGCTGAGACACCCGCCTCTCGTGGTGATGCCATTGCGGCGTTCCAGTCTGTCTCATCCATGGCTCCTAGCTCAGTTTCCCATTTCTCTTTTAATTTAAGCAAAGGGTCCGGTAGATTATTCAGTAGTTTACGATAAGTGAGTGAGGTGGCGCCGGTCTGCATGAAGTCCGTGAGCAGGCGGTCCTCCAGCGGTGAAGAGTCCGGGACTTTTGACCCCGGCTCAATGGCTGCCAGTAAAGCATGTCGTATTTGCATGTATCGGTAGGTTTCAGTGGGGCCTAACGCGTATTGCTGCTGCAGGTGTGAGAAAGGGACCATCCCAGTACCGGACCACAAGTCTCCTACTGTCGAGATTCCAATGTTATCCCATTGGGTAAATCCCTTGCTGGATCTAAGACAGCCTAGTTGTTTAGTGTCCCACTGTGGAAAAGTAAATTTTGCCATGTTCTGTGTCCCTACGCCTCATCCATCATGTGTTATGTGTGCATGACCAATATGCATATGTTATTCCCCATTTCTGATTAAAGACGCAATTACAGTTGTGTCCACCTCTGGTATGTTAGTTTCCAGTCCTCGTGAATACTACGAATATCAGACCTATGTAAGTAATGTTGCCACGTTTCTCAGTGTGCACGTTATTCAATTATAAAATCCCCGTTTCTAGGCCTCAAAAGGGCCCGGACCCTAGATTCAGCTCCTGTCTCCTGAAAGCCTCGCTGAGGAGCGATACAGCCCCCACCTGTATCCTCGACCCTTCACTTACTTCCTGCCTTGCAGTGCCCGGTGCACCCCGGCTCTGCCTCTGAGTCTGCCAAAAGTATGTTATAGTTCCTGCTATCAGTTCAGTCCTCCTCCTCTGCATTCCTAAGCTACTGAACTGCATCAATAGTTTCCGTCATTGTCTAGCCTTCTCGTCTCCACGTTAGAGAAATACTGTATTTAATGGTCATTTAATATTCTTCACGCACTACATGTAGAATAATGCATGGTCCAGTCTTAGAATCAAGTTAGCTTTTCCCCTCATGACTTCTAGTTTAATATCAACATGTTCCCTAAACATTAGATACCAGATAGGGTTTAGGTACATGTCGCTCCGACCCTCCAGACTTTAGTCTCTGCTCCTAGCACAGAGTTCGTAGCCCCCAGCTTCTCCTAGTAACACGTCATTGCTAGTTTCCGCGCACCATTAGGTTAGAGGTCCCGGCTCCTTAGGTAGCCCCCTCCAATGTGTCCGCCCATTCATGACATATTCTGTTACGTTTGCATCACATGTCTATGTATACGCCCAGTTACACCTCTTTTTACTGTTATCTCTCGCGACTGCTACGCGTCACGCCTTCTACTCCACCTACTGTTACGCCTATTGCAATGTAATGCTATGTGTTTGCGCTATGTATATAAGTCAATGTTATGTTATTGAATGTTAGCGCGCTCATCCCAGACCTAGTCCCAGCAGCTGCTGGGCCTCTTTTCCCCTGCTGGGCCCCAGTTGTCCTGCTGGGCCCTGTCATTCTGTTCCTATGCAGGTTGTCCTGATCCTGTCCTTATGCTGTAATAAACCTGCAGAAACTCCTACTACCTCGAATCTTGACTCTTATTTATTGAGCTATCTGTTATGCTATAAGTCTAGTCAAAAATAGGGTATTATTTATTTATTTACCACATAATGGCGCCCGAATAGGGACTTGCCCTTTCCCCACGCGTCGGTGAAGCCACGCCGACCCCCTGACCCTCTGCAGTCGTGACGGAACCATACTGGCCAAGTGCAGATATTTCTGCTTCAAGTATCCCTCAGGCCCACGGAGGAGACGGAGGAGGCGGTCCAGCATCCGAACGAGACGGTGGAGGAACGCGGCGAGTCCCGACCAGAGCCCAAGCCGAGAGTCCAAGGTCCGAGGTATCCGGAGGCCCACCCGTAACTGAAGTCCGAAGTCCGAAGTTCGTCGTCGTAGTCCAGTCCCGTCCGAGGCCTTCCGTTCCGTGCTGCCCGGTGAGTACCATTGCTGGGGTAGTGTCTAGACAGGGTCAGTCTAAATTGACTCCTGGTCCGTGGGTTGGTGGTACCCAAGCCCACAAACGAAGTGTTCACCTAGGTGGATACGGGTCTTGATGCGTTCCTTTATGGGACCGGTATGTTCTGTACTGTTACAGCAGTGCATCCAGTAACTCTAGTCTGTTCCGTTCTCGAGAATTCTGTTCTGTTTCTGTTTTCAGTATTTTCAGGTAGTATTCTGTTCGAACTGTTATGATATGATATTGTTTAATGTATTTCCAATGTCGTGGTATGCCTGAATTGTTTTCCCAATTGTTATTGTTTTTCGTGTATTGTATTGTGTTCCGATTCAAGTTTAGAATGCCGCTCTTTTCCAAGTTACGTCAGTTAAAAACTAGAAAGGGTCTGCTGGAAGCAGCAGTTCCTGTTCCGCCTAGGGACAGTCCAGGTCACTTTATGTATCAGAAACATGGCATAAGCGCCATATTGTATCTAGATTTATGGGTAGAGTATACCAAACAGTTAGAAGAAAAGTATAGATGGCCCGTATCGGGTACATGGGATGCCGAATGTATCATGCGAGTAGAAGAAGCATTATGGAAAAAGAAAGCCAGACAGTCACAGAAAGATGCCATCGAGTTATGGCGTAAGGAAGCGCATAGAAGAACGGAAAAGGAAGTCAGAAAGTCAGAGTTAAGTAGAGAATCCCAAGAACGAGCCCAAGAAAGAGAATTAATCGAGATAGGTGAACAAGTTAAAGTCGAACAGTCAGACAGACAGAGGCATGCCCTTATTAAGGGTATGTATCCTCTCCTTGCCGAGGGCTTGCCAAAAGCGACCCCAGAGGCACCCAGTAATTTCCCGCCACCATTAGTTCCGACCAAGCTACGTCACAAACCGACCGCAGCTGATATTTTTATTTCGTCCTATTTGGACGACACAGTTCCAGAATATGCAAATCCAGTTCGCGCTCCACCAGTCCCTGTAAATCAGGCACTTCCCGTTCCTCCAGACACCGGAGTACCTGTTACGGTACCCCCGGGTCAGCCTGTCATACAAGTTCAGCCCACGTTACAATTACCGACCCTGCAAGCACGAAGAATGTCAGTCGACGATTCTAGTCTAGGGGCCGCAGGAGGAGGTCCTCCTCAAACCCCGCCGCCACACAAGCGTTTATCAGCACTCGAATTACATGCTCAAGCATCACAGCGTACTCCTAAAAGTAATAAGTCTGTTACAGAAATCAGACAAGCCCTTGCCGAATGTGTCTATGACACAGTCCCAGGCGAGTATAATATGGTTTTATATTCCGTACGCGTAAGAAGGGTGACCGAGTATCTAGTCACCTTACCGAATATGAAAGAAGATCTAGACAGAATATATCGTTTCATCCGTACAGGGGATGATCCAGAAAGTATTGGCGAGATTATGTCTCAAAGGAAAGCCGAGATTCAGCTCATGATATTAAAGTTCCTGATCAATTGTCTAATAAGAGAACAAGATTATCCGTCTAAAGATCCCGCCGAAATGAGAATCCTGACAAGGTGGAGTGATAATATAGCCGAGGGTAAGCACAAGACCATTAGTGCCATGGAAAGTATGTACAAGAAAATTCGTAAAGAAATAATAAGGTTACACGAACAGCGTAAAGCAGCACAAGTAAGCGAGAAAGAAAGTATCTCTGATCCTGAAGAGGAAGACGAGAATCCCGCCAGAATAGCGTATGTAGGAAAATCCAGATTTCCAGATCGCCATTTACGTCCAGAACCTAAGTCTATTTTTCAACATCTAGCACCAGAACAAAGCTCTTTAGAACAAGTATTTCAAGCTACCGATCACATTCTGAAATCACGAGTCGGTTATAGCGAATTAAGTACTATGCATGAACAAGAACTAGCCCGATCAGCAGTCCGATGGATTACTGATTCTACCACTTTTCCAGACGAAATAGTGGCACAAATGTTTCTGAAACTGCCCCCAGCCGAGCAACGACTGGTGGGTATGTATATGATCCAACACCTCATTACCCTGTATGAGGGTCAACATTCTGATCCAGGCCCGTTACATGATATCCTGAACGAGTTACTCCAGTACAGATGGAGGGGTCTAGGTACCGATTTAATTAGTGTCATTCTAGAACAGCGCCACAAGTATAGAACGTTCCTGAACCCGCATTTTGTTCATGTCTCACCCCCAGAAAGTAAACCATTCTACATAGACAGACAGAATCCGTTACGAGAAGTCCACCCAGTCCAAGGGGCGGGTGGCGATATGCAACGAGTGTTTGTATACACTCCGATTTCAAAGATGGAACTCCTCGAAATGAAAAAGCTAATCCCCTGTCATGACAAAGATCCAGCAGGGTTCCATAGAGAATTAAAAGACATGCTCCGTATGGGAGAATACACTTACCCAGATATCATTAAAATGTTAAAGGTCCTGTTACCCGCAGGGGTGTATGAAAAGTTAAAAGAAAAAGAATGGGAGGTGGGAGAGAAAAAGATCGATTGGACAGCTCTAGAAGCTGAAGACAAGGCACGAGTACCAGGTACCGGTCTTGGAGATAAATGTAAAGAATTACCAGAATTATTGATTCAAGTTTTACCCAGATTATTGACAACTAGGAAAGAAGACTGGGATGCAATCTCAGCCTGTAAACAGAAACAAGAAGAGGATATTAGTGATTTTTATTCTAGATTCGAAAAATGTTTCAGTATTAATAGTGGTCTCAAGACAAGTAGTGAGTCATACCCTCACCTTTTCGTTACCAAATTAGTCGAGAATTCAAGTCCACAAATTAGAAACCGAGTTTTGAAAGTCGAAAGCACCTGGCAAGCAAATACTCCGTCCCAGATGCTCCAGATGCTCCAGTATCACCAGAATAGAATCAGAGAAGAGCAAGAACACGAAAGAAAACGTATGAAAGACACGAAAATGAAAGTGCTAGTTGCACAGTCTATTCCTCAAGACAGTCAGAAGAGAGGTCCGAATCATGCCAGTCACCCTGCGGCTCCCGTTAAAGGGAACTGCAATTATTGTAAACAGCCAGGTCATTTTATAAACGAGTGTGCAGTTCTGAAACACAACATAGCTACTGGTAAGACTAAAGAAAGACCACGTCCGCCAAGACAAGAACAAGTTTCACAGACTCCTCAGTCACAGAATGCACAACAGACAGTTACAGTACCGCAGCCTATTGCTGCAACACAGCACGTTACATCGCAGATGTACCAGTATGCACAGTCCGAGTATCCAGAGTACCAGCAGTATTCATGAAACAGCCTAGAGAGGGAGGTAGGCTTGCCTCTCATCGAGATACCTGTAGACCAAGAAGGTCCCTATGTTCACAGTCAAGTATTAGGGAAAGACAGAAAGTTTTTGATCGATACAGGGGCAAGTAGGACCACAATTAGTCACGCCGAAGTTCCAGGGGCTCCGCTCTCAGGCTCAAGAAATGTTTCCCTTGGATTTTCAGGAAAACCCATAGTTAATGAAATATCAAAGCCAGTTACTCTAGAAGTAGGTCCATTGTCCCGTACTACTGATCTGTTACTTACTAAGTCATGTCCAGAAAATCTATTAGGCATTAAGACACTGAAAGAATTAGGTGCAGTTATTTGCTGTTCCCCAGAGGGAATACGTCTGTTCCTACGTGACTTTAAGGGTCACTATGTATTACGAGATTTTGATTCAAGATTGTCTAATGTTCCGCAGCATTTATGGGCGCAAGGTCCAACTGATGTAGGTTACATGCAAATCACACCCTATCGTGTGACTCTCAAACCAGGTGTAGTGTTACCCCGAATCAGACAGTACAGACTGCCACCTGAGGCTGTAGCAGCCTTATCCAAAATTATTGACGAGCTCATGGCTCAAGGAGTAGTTGTAGAAACTGACTCCAATGTATGCAATTCTCCGATCATTCCAGTCATGAAACGTACTGATCCAAATGCACCCCCAGTATATCGATTAGTGATTGATTTACGAGAGCTTAATAAATGTATTATTCCTCAGTACCCAGTTGTTCCAGACATTTCTTCCCTGTTAACAGCCATTGATTCCGAAGCCATGTTTTTCACTGTTATTGATCTCAAGAATGCATTTTTTAGTGTTCCAATTCATCCAGACAGCCAGTTTCTTTTCGGATTCTGTTTAAATGGAAGGAGCTATATGTTTACACGCGCTCCTCAAGGTTTCACAGAAAGCCCTAGCATTTACAGTCAAGCACTCAAGAGACAACTAGACAACATTCACATGCCAACTGACACTGCCCTGCTCCAGTATGTCGATGATCTACTGATCACAGCCCGTTCTGAACGTGCTTGCGAGCGAGCATCACTTACAGTTCTGTATTTTCTAGCCGAGATGGGGCACAAGGTGTCACCTTCGAAGCTTCAATTCTGTGTCCAGCAAGTGGTATACTTAGGACACTTGCTGTCCAAGAGGGGTAGGCAGTTGACACCCGACCGTATCCAGTTAATAGCGAGTCTTCCCCAGCCCAGAACCCAGAAGGAGGTACGTGCCTTTATCGGCCTTACTTCTTATTGTAGACAATGGATTCCCCAGTATGCATTCCTAGCCAAGCCATTGATACAGTTAACGACACAGGAGGCAGCCGTATCGACTGTCCTCCCTTGGACATCTGACCATACACTTAGTTTCAACGAGTTAAAGAAAGCCCTATGTCAAGCTCCAGTTCTAGCTACACCGAACTACAGTAAGCCTTTTACACTTTTTGTTACTGAACGCGAAGGTACAGCATTATCTGTTCTCACACAAGATCAAGCAGGTCAATACAAGCCCTGTGCTTATTTTTCGAGCACATTAGATCCAGTCGCCCAGGCGTTGCCTGCGTGCCTCAAGTCAGTTGCAGCCACAGCACTAGCTATCAGACAAAGTGATTCCATAGTTCTAGGACATTCCCTGACAGTACAAGTCCCACATTCAGTAGAAGTTCTTTTAAACCGAACACAAACTCAGCACTTGACAATTGCACGTTTAACAGGTTATGAATTGACACTGTTCCAGCCACACATAGAAATTAGACGCTGCAACGTCCTGAATCCTGCTACACTGTTACCATCAGTTAGTTCAAATCCAGACACACATGATTGTGTGGAAGTAGTTAACATTACGACAAAGCCAAGACAAGACCTGACAGACATTCCGTTACCAGATCCTGACCTGACACTTTATGTGGATGGTTCATGTATGAGAACTAGTACAGGAGAACTAGTCGCCGCGTATGCAGTGACTACTGACACTGAAGTTATTGAAACACACCGTATTGATACCCTGTCCGCTCAAGCAGCAGAGCTAGTTGCTCTGACACAAGCCTGTATACATGCCAAGAACCTGAAGGTTAATGTTTACACAGATTCACGTTACGCATTCGGAGTTGTACACGACTTCGGAGTGCTCTGGCAGGAGAGAGGTTTTATGACTTCTCATGGAACCAAGATTCAGCATGGTCTCCTTATTCAAGCCCTGTTAGATGCCATACATTTACCGACATCTATTGCTATCATGAAGTGCAAAGCACATACGAAAGTTACTGACATTATTTCCCAAGGTAATGATTTAGCAGACCGCACAGCCAAGCTTACAGCACAGACTCCAGACATCCCAGTTAATATGACACATACTCCAGATCCGATTACATGCATGACAGTTAAGGACCCTACTCGAGATGTCATAGATATCCAGTTACATGCTACTCCCGATGAAATCAAGAAATGGTCTGTACAAGGAGGGGTCCAGACAGATCAGGGATGGTTAACGAAGGGTAGAGCCACATGGTTTCTCCCCGATTCTATGGTTCAAGTCATTATCAATACCGCACATAGTCCAGCACATTTAGGAGAAAAAGCTATGTTAGACAGTATCCAGAACATTTGGTTCAACAAGCATTTACGAGCTGCAGCCAAGCAGAAAGTCCGTACCTGTATGATATGTTGTCAGTTTAATCCAGGTAAAAGTGTTCCGGTGGAACAAGGTGGTTTCCAGCCCCCTGACCACCCTTTTGAGGTCCTCCAGATGGATTATATTCAAATGGAGCGATGTCGAGGTTTCAAGTATGTCCTTGTAGTTGTATGCGCTTTGTCCAGGTGGACAGAAGCATATCCAGTCCCAGATTACACAGCCGCGACCACTGCCAAGCAGTTGGTTCGTGAATTCTTCCCTAGATACGGACTCCCTAGAGTCGTATATTCTGATAACGGCCAGCCATTCTCATCCGAACTCATGAAACATGTTTCCCTTTTGTTAGGGTACCAGTGGAAGTTCCATTGTGTACGCCATCCAGAAGCAGCTGGACTAGTCGAAAGACATAATCAGACTCTGAAAAACCGTATAGCAAAAGTTTGCAAAGACAAGGGTGTGGACTGGTTAGTAGCTTTGCCAGTCGCTCTGTTTTATATGCGTATGGTCGCACATTCCAGATCAGGTCTGTCCCCGTATGAGGTCGTTTTCGGCCGCCCCCCTAACATGTGGGGTATTCCTAGACCCCGAAGTATTACCGATGTTTCATGTAATATGCTGACAGATTACCTAGCTTCCTTGATGTCTGCCCTCAACTCATGTCGTTCACAGGTTGCCGCCGCATTTCCAGACAATACCGAGGTGGCACCGCACGAGATCGTTCCAGGGTCCCTAGTGATGATCAGAAATTTCGACAGATCAAGTCCGCTGGAACCACGTTGGAAGGAACCACGTCAGGTCCTCTTGACCACCCGAACTGCCGTCAAGTTGGAAGGCAGGAAGGGGTGGGTACACCTCTCTCACGTAAAACTTTTCAAAGGATCGAAACCAGACATTGCCAAGAACATTTCCCAGGATTCGAAGGATTGCCAGAACATTGTTTTGAAGGACTGTCCCGCACCAGACTTTATTACAACCCCTCCCTTGTTAGAGAAAACCCCGCAACAGGAGTATAAGTTAAAGCTCAGGTCTAATAAGTCAGCCAGTTTGATTGTATAAGTCCTCCCCTAGGTGAAACGGTTAGACTGTTTCTGACATGTATAAAATAGACCCCCATAGTGAGAGAGTCAGTCGAAGTTCACTTCAATGCATCGTTTTTCTAAGTTTCGTATTATTTCTCAGCATAATGATTTCCTGCACCAGCTATGCTTTCTATCTGTGTTTTTCAGTTCCTCATGTAAATATGTCTGCTCATGCTACAGTAGAGCACACGTTTAGTGATCTGCCTCCTCACGAATATGCATACCGCCTCGCCATGCGTAATAACACATTTATCCGTATGTTACATTATTCACACCAGACCAGCAATGCCACTAATTGTTGGGTGTGTGGTCGACTCCCCCCTTTCCAGACACCGAAGGGAGTTCTGCCACTCTTTCCTTATCCATTCTCACACAATGGTTCGTGTGGAGCATGGTCCACGTTAACGTCGTCCTCAACAGATATGTCTTTTCTTAACAGTACATGTTTCCCAGACAAGCAAGGTTTCCCCCACAGAACAGGTTTAGATTTAGAAAATGAAGTATATAATTTAGGAAATTATTCGTCGAATTTCATGGTTCTGAATGTTCAGTCTGATACTACTCCAGACTCACCCGCTATTTCAGTACTACCAGTCAAAGGCGAATTATGTGTCCGTAGTTATGGTTCTGTACATATAGGTCATAGTGAATGTACTACCGTTATCAAGTATAGTGACAGTGGGAAATCTATTTTCAAAGCTTCACGTCATTCTTATTTTATTTGTGGTCAAACTGCATATGTCCGTCTGCCCCTCGATTGGGAGGGAACCTGTTATATTGCTTTCCTACTGCCACCTGTTTTTTTAGCCCCACCTGACTATCATAGGAATTCTTTCTTAGTACACACTAGACACAAGAGAAATCTCCCGATTGTCGATTATACTGAAACTGCCGCAGAGCAATTCATTGATATAGATAAAGGTGTTTTTCCTTACTTAGGTACAGTTGTAAATAGTAAGCTTATCCGTAGGTTAACAAGAACCCTTGAAGCAGTAGTAGATGAGACTGCCTCCGCTCTAGGTAACTTAACTGAAGAGCAATCCTTTATGAGAATTGTCGTTTTACAGAATCGTCTCGTCCTTGACGTCATACTGGCCGATAGGGGCGGGGCCTGTAGAATTCTCGGATCCAGTTGTTGTATTTTCATTCCTAATAACGCGCCGTCTGTTTATTCAGCTATAACCAGACTCCATAAAATTGCCCATCTGTTACACCAAGATCCAGGCACCTGGACATGGTCCGGTTGGTTCTGGAATATAATTTCCGCCTGGGGATGGAAAGTCCTGTCCTTTCTAGGTATTGCAGTAGCGATCATATTTAGCTGCTGCCTCTGTATACAATGTGGCCCTGCGATTTGCAGCATGTGTGCTACCTCTTGTATTCCCAGTCTCAAGCCCCGTTCTAAATCCCGTTCCAAGACAATTCGAGACGAGCAAATGGTACTGTATGAAATGATAGACGGTATCATGAATATTGATGTTTCCTGATGGAAACGTAGTGACAAGGAGGGAATGTGGAAAAGTAAATTTTGCCATGTTCTGTGTCCCTACGCCTCATCCATCATGTGTTATGTGTGCATGACCAATATGCATATGTTATTCCCCATTTCTGATTAAAGACGCAATTACAGTTGTGTCCACCTCTGGTATGTTAGTTTCCAGTCCTCGTGAATACTACGAATATCAGACCTATGTAAGTAATGTTGCCACGTTTCTCAGTGTGCACGTTATTCAATTATAAAATCCCCGTTTCTAGGCCTCAAAAGGGCCCGGACCCTAGATTCAGCTCCTGTCTCCTGAAAGCCTCGCTGAGGAGCGATACAGCCCCCACCTGTATCCTCGACCCTTCACTTACTTCCTGCCTTGCAGTGCCCGGTGCACCCCGGCTCTGCCTCTGAGTCTGCCAAAAGTATGTTATAGTTCCTGCTATCAGTTCAGTCCTCCTCCTCTGCATTCCTAAGCTACTGAACTGCATCAATAGTTTCCGTCATTGTCTAGCCTTCTCGTCTCCACGTTAGAGAAATACTGTATTTAATGGTCATTTAATATTCTTCACGCACTACATGTAGAATAATGCATGGTCCAGTCTTAGAATCAAGTTAGCTTTTCCCCTCATGACTTCTAGTTTAATATCAACATGTTCCCTAAACATTAGATACCAGATAGGGTTTAGGTACATGTCGCTCCGACCCTCCAGACTTTAGTCTCTGCTCCTAGCACAGAGTTCGTAGCCCCCAGCTTCTCCTAGTAACACGTCATTGCTAGTTTCCGCGCACCATTAGGTTAGAGGTCCCGGCTCCTTAGGTAGCCCCCTCCAATGTGTCCGCCCATTCATGACATATTCTGTTACGTTTGCATCACATGTCTATGTATACGCCCAGTTACACCTCTTTTTACTGTTATCTCTCGCGACTGCTACGCGTCACGCCTTCTACTCCACCTACTGTTACGCCTATTGCAATGTAATGCTATGTGTTTGCGCTATGTATATAAGTCAATGTTATGTTATTGAATGTTAGCGCGCTCATCCCAGACCTAGTCCCAGCAGCTGCTGGGCCTCTTTTCCCCTGCTGGGCCCCAGTTGTCCTGCTGGGCCCTGTCATTCTGTTCCTATGCAGGTTGTCCTGATCCTGTCCTTATGCTGTAATAAACCTGCAGAAACTCCTACTACCTCGAATCTTGACTCTTATTTATTGAGCTATCTGTTATGCTATAAGTCTAGTCAAAAATAGGGTATTATTTATTTATTTACCACACCACAACGGTGTAAGCCCAGTTATGACCCCTTTCCATTTAAGTCGCGACTGCGCCTTATGCCAGAGAAGCACGGTGTGCTTGGTCGGGCCAATTAGTTTCGACGTGAGTCCCTGATTGTACAATGGGGCCAGCAAGGTGTGCGTACCCAATTGTGTTCTATCCGCTAAATATGCCGGGTCATCATGCGGGGCGTGTATCCACTGATTAATGACTTTAAGCTGCGACGCCCAATAATACAGCTGCAGATTCGGCAAAGCTATCCCCCCGTCGTACCACCCTCGGTTGAGTTTGACATGCGCTATTCTGGGCGGGCGTTCTCCCCATAACAGATCTGTCACCACCACTGTTACTCTCCGAAAATAGGGAGGCGGTATCAAGACTGGAGTATTCTCCAATACATATAGTAGGCGTGGTAACGCCATCATTTTAAATAACGCCGCTCGTCCCAACAGCGTCAGAGGTAGAGCTTTCCAGTGTCTCACGTCCGCCCTTAGGCGAGTGTGTGGCGGCAGTAAGTTCTGATCATAAAACACAGCTGCGTCACGAGCGACGTGTATACCCAGATACTTAAATGAGGTGTCGGCTATTGTCAATGGGCAGTTGTCAGGGAGATTTGGTGCAGGACCTTTCAATACATAAATGACTGATTTTGTCCAGTTGATTGTATATCCGGAGTTTAGACCATGTGCGTCACATAGTGCCTGCAACTTAGGAATGCCTGCCTCAGGGTCGGAAAAATAGATCAGCATGTCGTCGGCATACAGGGAAACTCTATCCTCCCAGCCGTTTCCCATTGCAGCCCTTTTAATAACGGGGTAGTCCTAATAACAGTAGCCAGTCGTTCTAGGACCAGCGCGAACAGTAGGGGGGAGAGTGGGCATCCTTGTCGTGTCCCCCTAGCCAAAGGGATTTCTCGGGAGATATGGCCATTGGCCACTACATGCACAACAGGATTCGTGTATAACAGTGTAATCCAGGAAATACATTTGGGGCCAAATCCCATACGGGTTAACACTGCGAACAGGTACTGCCACTCCACCATGTCAAACGCCATTCCGGTATCCAATGATAGAATGGCAGCCGGTTCCGTCAGCAGGGGGGCTCGCGCCATTGCTCCATGCACACGTCGGAGATTCAATGCCGTGCTTCTATGTGGCATGAAGCCCGATTGGTCCGGGTGAATTAGGTGTGGTAGGTGCCGAGTCAATCTGCTTGCTAACAATTTCGCCAAAATTTTTGCTTCGGCGTTAAGCAGTGAAATTGGGCAGTATGACGCACAGTCTGTGGGTGGTTTACCTGGTTTTGGGATGGCCACTATGGTCGCCATCCGCTGATCCAGGGGCAGAGTCCCCCCCTCCCGACACTCCACGTACATGGCCAGCAGAGGTGAACTCAGGGCGTCTGTCATAGTCTGGAACCACTCAATCGGGATCCTGTTGGGGCCCAGCGCCCTGCCAGTGTGCAGCGCGTTAATTGCCGTCTGTATCTCGTCCACTGTCAGGTCTGCCTCCAGTTCATCCACCGCCTCCGGTGGTAGAGTCACGATCTGTGCATCCCGAATCGCTGACATTGCCGCTTCCGCCGTGACTTCTACTCTTGGGGTATAAACGTCTTGGAAGTGGTCAGCTAAGATTTCTACAATCTCAGAGGGACGCGAATGTGATATCCCCTCTGAGTCCTTCAGTTGTAATATGTGTCTACAGCCCTCTCTTTTTTTATCTAACCATGCCAATAATTTACTGGCTTTGTCCCCTATATCATAGACCCTTTGCGCTGTCGTCTCTATGTTTTCTACTGTCCGTCGCTTAAGGAGGTCGTCATGCAACTGTTGGCAAAGGTGGAGCGAGTGAAGTGTATCCTCTGATGGGTATGCCATATAGTCCGCGTTTGCTTCTTCTAGTTTCAGTTCTAAATCTAACAGTTCCTGTCTTTGCGTACGTTTGTGCCCCGCTATTGTCGCAATCGCTTGCCCTCTAAACACTGTTTTGTACGCCTCCCATAAGGTCATTGGGGACCTCACCGAGTCAGTATTCTCCGCAAAGTAGTACCTGGTTGCTTTTTTTAGTTCTTTACGGACATGGGGCACCTTAAGATACCCCGGGTAAATTGGGTAAACTCTTCTACGGGCTATTGCAGAGCATGATAGAGTAAGTGTCAAGGGGGAGTGATCTGAGATACCCCGGGGCCTTATCTTTGCATCGTGTATCGTAAGGCGGCCGTCCCCCAACGTAAGGAAGTAGTCAATACGGGACAGGCAGTTGTGGGTTGCCGAGTAGTAAGAGTATTGCAGATCGTCGGGGTGTAGGCGCCGCCACACATCTACCAGTCCCTGTGCCTCTATGAACTCACTGAAGCGGGACGGGCCAGGCGTCTGTGCCCGAACCGGGAACCTATCCCGTGTATTATGGGCCACCGCGTTAAAGTCCCCTCCCACTACTAGGTCTCCCTCCGGGAGCTCCAACAGGAACCTTCCTAGGTCCGGAAGCGCAGTCGCATGCAGTGCCGGTGGAATATATACTGACACTACGTTGAGGGACTTTCCTTCCCACTGCCCACATGCCGCTGCAAAGCGGCCATGACTATCAGTCTTGGTAGTCTGTAGTATGAATCGGGATGCTCTTTTCATTAAAATGCCTGTCCCCCTGGACCCTGAAGTGAAGTCTGAGTGTGTTATCATGCGGTAACCTCGTCTATCCAGAGCCTTGCTAGCTGTACCCACTAGATGCGTTTCCTGAAGGAGGATCAGATCATGATTCAGTCTCCTAATACTCTGGAGCACCAACCCTCTCTTTATCTTGTCCCCAGTCCCCTGACATTCCATGATATCAACTGCAACGGCGGCACCGGCCCCGTGTCAGGACTTCCTTCTACGATATCAGACTGTACCAAGTGTGCCATTGTGTGCTTGTAAAAATGGACACGGTTCCCGTAGGGTGTGGTGTCTGTGTTCCTGGCCTACACCCACCCCCATGGACGCCTGCAGTCGCCAGCAATGACGGACCCGCTGTCTTTGGGTTGACTCCGACTTGTCCGGCGTGCATACTCCAGCTTACCGTGCTCGTTGTGGTTCTTCGTGCAATCTTTAGAGTCAAACATTTCAAACAATTAAACATTGTCTCCCCCCCTATCCCCCGAATTCCCCCCCTCCCTGCTCCCCTGCTACACGGATTTTGAACTGCCCGCCACCCCAATTTAGCAGAGTGCCTGACCCCACCCAAATAGAAACACAGAGTTACTTGCTCGTTGGGGGTGAAGAGTACTCCGGAGTCAGCGACCCCTCTTACCCTCTATGGAGGTCCTTAGCCCAGTGTCCATGGCAGCCCACGCGGCAGTCCCATTATCAATTAAAGTCTTGTACCTGCCGGAGTGTCAATCCTCCACCTCCAGATCTACTCTAACATTGTCTCTCATTGATGAGCTTCTCTCTTCTACCGGCCCCTCCGTTCGGACGTCCTCATGGTCTCCTATACGCTGGTTTTTGTTAGTCCGTCCTGTGCGGCGGGGTTGGGAGGTTGGTCGCCAGCCATCCAACCAGTCCGGGCTATTTCCGGATTGTCAAAAAACCACGTCCTGTTTTCCGCCACCACTCGTAGTTTAGCCGGGAATAGCATGGAGTATTGGATCTCTCTTTTCCTCAGTTCCTTTTTTATGTCCAGAAACGTCTTCCGTTTTCGGGCCACCTCCGCCGTGTAGTCCGGGAAAAAGGCCAGTGTGGAGTTCTGAATCTTCACGGGGGGGATACCCGTGCCGCTTGTAGGATGGCATCCCTATCCCGGAAATTGAACAGTCTCGCCAGGATAGGTCTTGGAGGCGCCCCTGGTTTTGGCTGGCCGCCTGGCACTCTGTGTGCCCGTTTGACTGAGAAGAATGCCGACAGTCCCTTAGGTTGGAGTTGCAACTTAATGACTTCTTCCACAAAGAGATCAGTTGCTCTAGGACCTTCTGATTCAGGAACTCCAAGAATTCTTATATTATTCCTTCTAGAGCGCCCTTCCTGGCCATCCAGCTTTTCCTTTAGCATTTTATTCTCCGCCGCCACTTTCTCCATCGCCGTCTGGAGCTCCGATACATCTTCTACCAGTGATTTTGTGACCAGTTCCAGCGATCCCACCTTATCGGTCATTTTGTGGAGATCTGCTCTAATGAGAGTTATTTCGGTAGAGATGGAGCCCACCGTGTTCTGCACCTGCGTTAGTGCTCGCATCACGTCATCCAATGTCGCTTTTTTGGTCCCCACACCGTCAACCGTTTTTGTGGAGTTTTGCCTTCCTTCCGCTGGAGGGGACGTAGTTTTATCGCAGATGTATAGTTCGGTACGAGTTTGCGTCGCGCCGCCTTTGGAGCCCCTTCCCGCCATGATCTTCTACCGATGCTCCACTGGTGGCCAGCACAATTGGCTTTCAGGAGGGGCAGACCAGGGGGGGAACAGCCACGGTTTCGGTCCAACCTGTGTCCCAGCTCAGCCCCTGTAGTGCCTTGGTCAGGCAGCCAGTTCAATCTGGGTCAGGGTCTTTATCCGAGTTATTCCGGACCTCTATGGAGCTGCAGCCTCAGCGCATATGTCCAGCACGGTGATTAGTCCCCTCTGGCCACACACCTATCTCACTGCCCACAGCGCAGGGTCGCAGCTGCCCCGGTAAAGGCAATCCTCGGTACTGTGTGGAGCAGGGCTGCGCTCTCGATCCGCAGCGAGTGGCTCCCTGCCTATGTTTGGGACAGGTGCGCCCCTCGGCGACTTTACGGCCTTACTTGATTGTCAGTGCATTGTGGCCCGATGTGTTACCCAAGCTCCCAGTGCACGGGGTCACACAACTACCGGCCTGGTCTCCCGTCTGGTCCCTCCAGCACCCGTGCTGTTCACCACTGTCCCCCCGGCCCGTGCTCGGTTTATGGCCTCCAGGTCCAGAAACTGGGAGTTGCCTATAGAGACGAGTCCAGATATGTTAAACAGCCGTGTTATACTCTTTTGCAGAAGTTGGTGGTATTTTGTGCAGCTCTGGTGAACTGGCAGTGAAAATCCCAGGAGGAATGTCGTTTGGCAGACTAGCCTTTTTCACTTCTGTGTTAGCTTATCAAAATGTATGTTCTTTTTGCCCCCTAAGATTTTGAGAGACGTTCCAAGGGTTTCCAGTTATTAATTGTGTGAGCTTTACTTACTCCGTATTTAAGCATGGAAAGCAAAACTATTGCAAGACATCAGCAACCGTGTGAAAGATGGCACATTTAAACGGTTTTTAGTCCGTTCCGGCGTGAAGGGGGAGGAGGAGAGCTTGCCGGGCCACCCGCTGTTCCTGCGGATCACTTTCCCGCTCCGCCGTGTCCCAGTGTCGGCGCCTCACCTCCCGGCCGCACTCGGCTCTCACACAGCACGCCGGTGGCGCTTACCTCCGCCGACACACCGTCGGCAGTGCTGTGACGTCCGGATCGGTCCTCCGTCTCATCTGGGGTCAATGGTGTAGTCCGGCGGGCCGTTCCCGATGCCGCTCCCTGGTCCCAGGCCACTTCCGGTCCGCCCCTGCCGGCCAGGCAACACCTCCGGTCGGCACCTCCGACCACTGGACTCCCCGGACTTTGGCCCGCGTCTAGGTCGCGTCAACACTCGGCTGTATCTTTGCCGTCCGACGTCTGATTTACACCTGGGTTCTAGCCGCCAGCACCGCCCGGTCCTAGGCCTTCGGTCCCTCCGTCCGAGGTCAGGTTGAGCCACGGATTATGTTACGGATTGTTGGAGAGGCCGTTTCTCTTCCGGAGCTGGTCTTCTAGGCTGCCGCCATGCTCGGCTGCTAGCCACGCCCCCTCCAAACTGTTTTTTAATACAAGGGGAACAGAAGGTGGGAGTACAATTCTCGTTGCACTTTAGAAAGAGAAAATTGCGGACCATTTGGTCAGAGCGCTTTCAATCTTTTTGTTTCCATTCCAATCTAGAGTGCCTGCAATGGAGAGTTTTAACAGGTAGACTGTTTTCATATAACCAAGAAATTAGAGAGCACCTATGCTGTTTAGTACTGTGTCAGAGTGTTCAAAAACGCAACAGCAGAATCAGTTATACGGAAAGCGCCACTTGATACTGAAAAAATAGGTAGTCCCCCCGATGATTGTAACAACTTGCATATGGCATGGCGTTTCTCGAAGTGGACTTCATATGCAAGTTGTTACAATCATTGGGGGGAACTACCTATTTTTCCAGTATCAAGTGGTGCTTTCCGTATAACTGATGCTGCTGTCGCGTTTTTGAACACTACGACACAGTACTAAACAACAGAGGTGCTCTCTACTTTCTTGGTTATATGAAAACAGTCTACCTGTTAAAACTCTCCATTGCAGGCACTCTAGATTGGAAGAGACCACCATCCACATCTTTGAAATTGTATACAAATACATCTTATCATCATATTTGGATCAGAGACAGTCTGATACAGCTCGAACCGAGATATAATTCTTGTCTGCCTTATACAAGTCGCTTTAAAACTCAAAGAGACACCGTGAACTTACAACGCCTTTTCTACAACCTTTTAGCCTTGAAAAATTCGTCTCAAGACGAAACACGTGTCGGCTGTGAATTTCTCTTTGTCTACGTGTCAACTGTGATGAAGATTTGAAAATTAAAGAATTTTCTACTTTTGGCCACATTTTTTTTTAATTGTGCCATTTATTATGTCACGGGCTCTCCGACGTACTTAAGTCATTGTGGCAATAAACTTTTGGGTTGTGCTCTGTCTAAGTAAATATTTGATCTGGTGTGACACAACTGGGTAGCGGTCGACAGCAGCGCAAACTGAAGTAGCGGGGCGAAGAGCCGCGATAACATGGCGGTGCCCTGTTCGATAAATAGCACTGGCCTCTACACAGTAGAACGAGCAACAACACGCAAAGTTGGCACCCCAGAGCCTCTCAGCCTACAAGCAGAGACCGCCTCTAGGTGTGATATGCCCCTAACTTTTCTAGAACTTTGTGTGCATCTGAGCGGGGGAAGGGATGACGCCTGCGGTTCCCCGAAAATGAGCGCGAAAAGCACAGCGCAAAATGGCGGCACCCGACAACTTTGAAATCTGATTAAGTGACTTAAACGTCCAGCCTGCTGTTGACAACGCTACACTACGGCGGGACCGCAGACCTTTGCTTTGTTTGAAAACAGTCAACAGGAGGTCTGTAAATGGTGCAGTGCTGTGGTGCCACTGTGCGTTGTACGGCCAAAGCTGGCGGGACTGAAATAGAGGTCAAACAGGCAGTGTGATGAAGACAGAGGTCTACAGCGCTCAGATATGCTTGGACTGTGTGTAGAGGTTCTTCGCCCATAAATAATTCATACTGCACTACTGGGATCGGGAGGTTGATCTGCTTGGCTGGAGTGGGCCTGTCTTGTATGCACGAGTGCAAACGTCAACTGGGTGCTACCTACAGGCCCTGATCCCCGTGCTGAATCTGGCAAGCCGCTGCACTGCTACTACCCTGGACTACATCGTTTAGTGCATGTCTCTACTGATGAAACAGCGCTCATAGAAGACTCTTATTGTGACAGGCGCCATTATCAAGCCAACCTTCACAGTGACTGACACTAAGTTCCCCTGACGTGTTGCTGCGTAGTGGTGCTGATAAGTGAGGGCATCTGCCTCAACACCCCTTCTGGACATATAAATACGAGCGGCCCTGCTTATTCCCCATGCGTGGGTGTAAGCGCTCCTCTCTGGATAGTAATTGTGCTGGAAGATAGCACCACTCCGAAGTGGCATAGATTACAAACAAGTGCAGATCACTTTGTCGTGGTCAGGTGGCGTGCAAGACTCCTTAGCTTGGGCTGTGACTCGTAATATCATTCATTGAAGGTGCTCCCACGCCTCATCTAGGGCTAACCAGACAAGCTGCAGCCGAAAGTCACATTTGAATAATGGAGGCAGGCAAAGGTTGCACCTGTGCATTCCGACACTGAAGTAGAGACGGAGGCTGCAACAAGTAGCACCATGGAGTCCGTTCTTAAAGCAATTCAATCCAGTCTACAAGATATTAATGGGAAACTGGACCACCTCACTCAGCGCCTAGACAACATGGCGTCGAAACAAGACTAACAGGGGGGCGACTGGATGATGCCGAAACCCGAATTGCAGCAGTGGAGGATGAAGCGCATGCCACTACAAGTAAATGTACAGGGATGAAAATATTCTAGAAGTGATAAAAACAAAGCCGAAGACTTAGAAGCGAGGTACCGCCGGAACAATGTTCAGATCGCAGGTGTACCAGAATCCACCAACACCGGCCGGATGGAAACACACGTGGAGGAGATGTTTCGAGCTGTGTTTGGGGCTGAACACTTTTCTTCGGTCTTCATTGTAGAGCGTGTGCATAGGTCGCTGGCGCCACGTTCACCTCCAGGTGCTTCCCCCAGGCCCGTAGTGGCTCGTATCCTGAATTACAGGGATAGAGACAGTGTTTTAAGGTTGGCGCGTGAAAAACAAGAGGTGACATATCAGGGCAACAAACTGGAGTTCTATCAGGATTACACGATGACTGTACAACAAGCTCGTAGAGAATTTGCACCAGCTAAGGTGAAATTGCGCGAGATGAATGTGGAATACACCATGCTCTATCCAGCGTGCTTGAAAGTGACATGGGACGGTCGATCAACGATCCTCCAAACGCCGAAAGCTGCTCAGGATCTCATTAAGAAAATTGTCACCAAACGCAAGGAGCAGAAACGCAATGACCAACATCAGGATTCGGACTAAGATATCAGCACAAAGAACTGTGTCAAAGGGCGGTACTGGCAGCATAGAGATAATTTCCAGTATGCTGTAAGGCCATTAGACCCTGTTGGCCCAATTAATACAGACTTCCCATGAACTGGTATGCTTTTGTGCGGTAAGTACAATATGTGAACGATGGGTATGTAGTGAACAGTGCTGCAGGATTGCGTGCTGCATCTGAAGGATGAAGTCCCGTGGTGGGGTCTGTCTAACGTGATGATGGAGGAAGCACTATTGCTTGGCTACTGTGAACAATATAGTGTGCCACAACTGACATGGACACTCGCTGGGAATTTTGATCATGGTTGCCACATGCGGTAAAAGAGATGCACGCTACTGAAATGAAATGAAATGAAATGAAAGGTAGATTTATGCAGCGCGATTGCTGCCCGGGGGCGTCCAAGCGCTAGGAGCCAACAGAGGTGGCCTGGCAGAATTGCTAGCAGAGAATTAATGAGGAAGGTTGAATAGGAATGTCTTTAACTGTTTGCGGAATGAAGAAAGGTTGGGGTTGGCTCTAAGATGTAAGGGGAGTATATTCCATGTCTTGGAGGCATTGTAGTTGAACGTCCTGCCGCCAGACCTAGTCTTTTTTATTCTTGGGGCGGAAGCCATGAAGGCCTGGCTCGAGCGGAGACTTCTGCTGGGTTGATAGTGGATGACAAGGTCACGGGTGATCATAGGACCTGTGTCCCAAAAGGCCTGGTGGGCAATGCACATGGCCTTGAAGAGGATTCTCTGACGCACTGGCAGCCAGTGTAGGCTGATCAGACCAGCTTTAGCTGATTGTCTGCGTGGAAGCTGAAGCAGTGTGCGAGCCGCACAGTTCTGCACTTTCTGAAGCCTACGCAAGGTGTATTCTGGAGCACCAAGGTAGAGGACGTTGTTAAAATCTAGGCGGGATTGTATCAGACCCTGGATGGCTACCTGCTTAGCCACCATGGGTAGGAGGGGGAGAATTTTCTTTAACATCCTGAGAAGGCCAAAGCAGGTAGCCGAGAGTTTAGTAGCCTGGATGTTAAATGAAAGGGATCTGTCCAACCACACCCCGAGGCTCTTGATGTTATCCTTGGGTAGTGGAGGGGTGCCTAGGCAGGGGGGCCACAAAGAGTTGAAGAAACTGGGGTCAGAGGGGCCCAGGAGCATCAGCTCCGCTTTGTCCCCATTTAGTTTTAGGGATGTTGAGGACATCCAGCTCTTTACCTCCTCTAAACATTTTCTACGCCCTCCTAATATTGGCATGTCGGCCTCCTGCGCCAATGAGACCACCAGCTGTGTGTCGTCCGCGTAAGAAATAATCTTAACCCCAAAAGGACGGACAACCTCAGCCAGTGGCCTCATATAGATGTTGAAAAGCGCAGGGCTTAAAGAGGAGCCCTGTGGGACCCCGCACCTCAATGGTCTGCTAGTGGACACTGACTCACCATCGAATACTCGAAAGGATCTGTCCTTCAAGAAGGACTTGAACCAAAGCCAGGCTTTATCCTTGATTCCGACATTAGACAGACGGTTCAGCAAGATGTCGTGGCTGACGTATCGAATGCCGCGCTAAGGTCGAGGAGGATCACTGCCACTGATCCTCCTCGATCTAGGATTTTTCTGGATTCCTCAGTGACCACAAGGAGGGCGGACTCAGTTCCGTGTTTGGGTCTAAAACCCGTCTGGGTGGGGTCTAACAGTTGGTAGTTTTCTAAGAAATTCACCAGATGGAGGTTAATGTATCTCTCCAGGATTTTGCTCACCCAGGGGAGCAGGGAGATAGGCCGGTAATTGCTAAAATCTGAGGGATCCAGATTGGGTTTCTTTAACAGGGCTCGGACCATGGCCTGTTTCCAGACAGGAGGGACAGTGCCGGAGGTGATGGATACGTTCAGGAGGTCCATTATGGTTGGCAATGTGATCTGGGATGCTGCCATTATGATATCTGGCGGGGCTGGATCGTCAGGGGATCCAGATTTTACTTTCCGAGCCACAGATTCTAGAGATGCAAAGTCTAGACGGGGGAAGTGATCCAGTGTGGGTGGAGGCAGTAGTGGGGGGTGTGCCGTAGTTGTATTGGCCTGAGCTAGGGGGGTGGTAGCTAGGGGGGGGAAGGATGAGTAAATTTTATTGACTTTTTGGTGGAAAAACTCTGCTACGTCATTACAATGGACTGTTGATTTTGTCTCGTGCAGGCTAGATGGAGGATTGGTAAGTTTTTTCACAATTTGGAACATTTCTTTGGGTTTTGACTTGGCCAAAATAATTCTATTAGAGAAGTATGCAGCTTGGGCAGCTTTGACTTCTGTTTTGTAGTCATTGATTGAGTCTCGGTATCGAATTTTTTCCTCCGGAGAATAATCTAGACGCCATTGCTTTTCCGTTTTTCTGCATTGGCGTTTCTTTTCCCTGAGAGCCTCTGAGTACCAGGGGGCGGTTTTATGGGAGCGTTTCAGCGTGATTTTACTTTTAGGGAGAGTGTCTACGAGGGTTTGTGTAATCCAATATTCATAAGCCTTATTGGCTAGACAAGGATCCTCATTGTGGAGGGGTTGGTTGCTGGCGAGCTTAGTTGTCCATTCGTCGACTGGGAGGCGTGACCAGGCTCTGGCGAGTCTGATCGTGGGTCTGGTGGGTGGGGGCTTAAGTGTGGTCCAGGTGAAGGGGACCAATAAATGATCCGTCCACGGGAGGGGAATTGGTGGTCCGGCTACAAGGTCTACACAATTGCTGAACACGGGGTCCAGCAGATGGCCCTTAACTTGAGTTGGGGTCCTGACATGTTGGATTAATTGCAAGGCAGCTAGGTCATCTACGAGAGTAGTGACTGTATGGTCCAGTGCAGAGTCGAAATGAAGGTTGAGGTCACCTAACAGAGTGAAGTTAGATGCAGTGCTAACGTGTTCAGCCACAATCGAAGGAAGATGATTGTGGTATTGCTTAGGGGGGCCTGGGGGGCGATAAATTAGTGTTCCTGAGAAGCAGTTATTAGGAGAAAGTTCGACACTGAAGGCTAAGCTCTCACAGTCAGGGATTGTTTCCGAAATCACATGCAGTGAAACTGTTCTTTATAAATGATTGCTAGGCCTCCTCCTTTCCCCTCAGGTCGGTCCTGCCGAGTAATTTGGAAGCCTGGAGGGAGGGCTGTTACTAGGGCAGGGCCGGAATCTGTGGCGAGCCACGTTTCCGTCAGGAATACTACGTCTGGCATGCATTCTTCTAACAACAGGGCAATCTCCACCCTGTGTTTAGGCAGGGATCTGCAGTTTAACATAAACATACAGTACTCGTGTGTCAAGTCTAGGGCCAGCTTAGGTTTAAGGGTTAATTTGCATTTTGGACAGGTTTGTGGAATGTCTTCTGCATGATACAAATGCCGATAGCAGTTCGCAACAGGGGGCCTAATACTGTGAAGGGTTTCCACGCTGTAATGCCTGGTCTTTTGAGACTGAGATGTAGGGGGTATGGCCCTAGGCCCGGACTCGGCGCGGACGAGCGCAGACGAGCTTGCCTTAAGCGCGCCTTCGGCGCGCAATCGTCGCGCCCGCTGAGCCTCCGGTAGTTGCACATGTTTATAGGGCAGTGAGAGGATGCGGGGGCGTGGCCTCACAAGTGGGCATGTGGCTAGGCGTGGGGAATGGCGGCAAAAGAGACAGAGAGACTCTCCCGCGTCAGCGCTGATTCCGCTGTGCGGGGATGCCTGCACCAAGTAGATCGGGTGCCAAGTAGGTCGGTGAGTGATTTTAAAAACTGATTTTCACACAAGTTAAAAAGTGAAATGCGAGCGAATTCTACTCCCGGCTGTGCCTCAGGAGGTTCCAATCATCTAATGCGACGCTTGTATTCAGCGCGCTTTAAATAGTTGGTGCGGTGGCGTGGCCTCACAAGTGGGCGTGTCTTGTGGCTAGGTGTGGGGAATGGCGGCAAAAGAGACAGAGAGACTCTCCCGCGTCAGCCCTGATTCCGCTGTGCGGGGATGCCTGCACCAAGTAGATCGGGTGCCAAGTAGGTCGGTGAGTGATTTTAAAAACAGATTTTCACACAAGTTAAAAAGTGAAATGCGAGCGAATGCGACGCTTGTATTCAGCGCGCTTTAAATAGTTGGTGCGGGGGCGTGCCCTCACAAGTGGGCGTGTCTTGTGGCTAGGCGTGGGGAATGGCGGCAAAAGAGACAGAGAGACTCTCCCGCGTCAGCGCTGATTCCGCTGTGCGGGGATGCCTGCACCAAGTAGATCGGGTGCCAAGTTAAAAAGTGAAATGCGAGTGAATTCTACTCCCGGCTGTGCCTCAGGAGGTTCCAATCATCTGTGCCTCACTGGGTCCCTATATCGTCTTTGATGGGGTGGTGACCACTGGATGATTCACAAAATTTTTTCCTTCTCTTTGTTGTTCTGCTAATCTTCCTAAGTGGCAAGAAAGCATTGTATGACCCTTACTGAAAAGACTGCACCTCTGGTTATACTCTGCATTATAATGTCGGAGCAAACTGGGTGGAGGTACATTGGGTTGTGATGACTGAACAATGCTTGACTGCTCACATTTAAAACAACTCGCCTAATGAGTACCTGATATATGCCAGGGCAGCGGTAGGACCTTTCTTTGATTTCAGGAAGCGAGCTCATTAAGCTTAGTAATGACAGATCGAGGATAGGGGAGAGTCTTCTTGAATTGCCATATATCAAATAACAAGCTGCTTCCTGGGTTGAGAATTGCATGGGTATTGAATACTTTACACTTCTGTTAGTTATGTGACTATACAACACTACCTAGTTCCCCCTATGGGAACGGGAGGTGTACCCCTATTGTTGGTTGGCTGAACTGTCAATGATGTAAGCACAAAAATGTATACAAGACGGAATATGGCGTGAAGCCTCATGTGGGGTGCAAGTTACTGTCAATTGTTTCAATTAGGTTTGATCTGGATCAGTCTGCACTTATGGTAGAATCCTGACCACATCCATTAACTTGCATGGTGATGTGTGCCCATGGCGGACTTCACACGGGAGCTCCCCATGGAGTCTTTGGTTGGGTGGGTGCACTGTTCTAGGGTTTGTCTTTGGCATGATTGAGTTGCTAAAGTGGGAGGTGGATGGTTGGCAATTGTGTTGCGGACCAGAGTACTTGAGATGCATTGCTGAGATCCAAAATGACTGTGTTTTTCACATCATGATTCATGTTTTTCCTCACAACAGATACCACACTGAGATGGTACACTTTATAAAAGTCATGATCTGCTGGTATGTAATTTCCTGTAGTTAAAATGGCTGCAGCTGAGCCGAAACCTGCACATTTAAACTTGCTCAGGTGGAATATCAGAGGGCTTAACAACCCCAAAAAAAATTAGACAAATGTTTGCATATTTTGATAGATTACATATTGACATTGCCCTACTGCAAGAAACACATATCGCCCCACGCACAAGTAGCTGCTTTAGTCGTAAATGGGCCGAATCGATTCATAATTCCACATATTCCTTGTATTCGAGAGGGGTCACAGTTTTGGTAAAAAAAGGAACACATTTTGCAATTTAGCACACAGTAACTGACACTCAAGAGCGATATATCATTGTTACAAGCAAACTTCGAGGACAACAGGTCGCAATTATAAATACATATGGCCCAAATACGGATGAGCCTGATTTCTATCATGAGATCTGGCAGAAACTAGGTGATTTTAATCTTGTATAGAATGAGCACTGTGACAGATCAGGCATCACTACAGAACCGCACCGGAGGGCAATGGCTAAGGTAACATATTATGTTAAAAATGCAGTTACATGATACATGGAGAACACAGAACCCGGGGCGAAGGGAAGCGACACACACAGCTGGTCGTGTATAGATTACTGGATTGGGTCGAAGGATGTACTGCTTTGGACCAGGGATATAAAGCATCTACCCAAGACATTATCCAATCATAATCCCATATTATTGTCCGTTAATGTACCATTTTACATCCCACCCCCTTATAGCTGGTGATTCAATGTGAAGGCGCTGTCGGATTCAGTATACAGAGACACTATCACCACTGCCATTACAGATTACTTTCTGTTAAATGCGCCTTCTACTGATGACCCTAGCTTATTGTGGGAGGCTTTTCAGGCCACATTGAGAGGTGTGTGCATTAGCACGAATGCAGGGATCATGAAAGACATACGTGGACAACTTTCTATATGCGGAAACTAGCTGATATCACTTGAGCGCAAATATGAACTTACGCAATTCCCACAGATATTAGGGAAAATTAGAATGGTAATGACAGAGTATCAGTCATATGCCAAGGACGAACTTAAATACATACCGAAGCGTCCTATGGCTAGGGCATTTGGTGAAGGGGGAAGACCAGGTAGAGTGTTAGCATCGAAAATTTGGGCAGGCCGTAGCCCCCAGGCTGTACTGCAAATTAGGGATAAGGATGGCTGTGTGATGACTGATGCAAGGGGTATACTGCAGGGATTTGTTAAAACATACGGCGCGCTGTATGCGTCACAGCCCGCGGCTTCATCAGCAGAGATTATGGATTATCTAGCAGACGTGGACATAGCATGGCTATTGGACACACAACTTGAATATCTGTCATTGCCAATAACTGTAGAGGAGGTCACAGAAATTATTAAGTCGCTACCGAACAGTAAAGCCCCAGGCCCTGACGGGTTCACATGTGAATTCTATAAGACCTTTGTGGACCTGATAGCCCCACACCTAATCGCTATGTATGGTGATGAGTTTGATGGGATGGTGCTTCCTCCCTCCTTAAGAGAAGCTGTACTAATTGCCCTTCTTAAACCCGCTAAGGACCCCGAATGCTGCGATTCCTACAGGCCACTCTCACTCCTTAATGTTGACTCTAAAATATTGGCTAAATTGCTAGCTACGAGATTGCAGCCCCTCATGACCAACTTGGTCCTCCCGGATCAGGCCGGTTTCATACCAACTAGGGCAACTACGCACAACACTAGGACGCTGTTCGCACTCTCCTACTACTTGATTCCTACCACAAAAGCAGTGGCAGTTATGCTGGATGCTGCCAAAGCATTTGATTCTATAGAATGGTCATATCTGCTGACGGTACTGCGTAGGATGGGCTTCCCCCCTATGTTTATTCAATGGATCCAATTATTGTACACAAAACCAATAGCTTGTGTTCGAGTCAATGATTATATATCTGACACAATGCACATTGCGCGTGGGACGAGACAGGGATGCCCTCTGTCACCGTTACTATTTGCACTAGCGCTTGAACCCTTGGCGTGTAAAATTAGACAGAGGCACCACTACTCGGCTCTACAGTTTCTGCAGCGACCCTTGCATATCTCCTTATATGCGGCCGACATGATGCTTTATGTACGTGACCCGGAACACCACTTGGCCCCCTTGTTACGTGAGTATATTAAATTCGGGCGGCAGTCAGGTCTCCAAATTAATTGGACAAAATCTTTAATTATCCCTCTCACGGATACCACACACTCACATCCCACATAATTCCCTTTGGAATGGCAAACGGGGTTTAGGGGTTTGGTACCATCGTGATCCAGAGATCGTCATTAGGACTAACTATGGCAAAGTGATAACCTCACTAGAAGAAAAAATAGGCTGCTGGATCCAACTGCCCTTATCTTTGGCGGATAGACTAGCCATAGTGAAAATGGTAATCTTACCAAAGCTCCTCTACCTTTTTAATAATATTCCAATTCCTCCCCCATCATAGGTTTTTCGTCGGCTGTCATCACTAATGATTAAATTGATCTGAGCGGGCAAGCAAGCCTGCATAGAATTGCGAGCTTTAACACTGCCATATTCCAGAGGTGGCTTCAAGGTGCCTGACTTATTGCTGTATTATGAAATGAAATGAAATGAAATGAAATGATTACGCACTTGTATAGCACACGACTTATCTGTGTGCACAAGCGCAATACGCTACCTACCGGTACCATCAGATCCCATATCTAACACATACCGCTATAGAAGAAGGAGACACTTTACCAATCCATTGACAGCGATCATCACTCACCGAAGGCAGCCACTGCACTCTAAAGACATTAACACTATAGACGCTACAAATGCGGCCTGGAACAAGTTAGGTAGTCTAGCGGGTAAACTGCCCTTATATGCCCCAGCATTGCCACTACATCATCACCCTGATCTATCTGTCACTGGTGAAAAAGTAGGCATGGGATTGTTACAGCAGGTGGGGATCGACACTATGGGAGATCTTTGCCAAAATGGGATATTTAAAACACCACAGGATCTGACATATGTTAGTAAACAAACCCTACTGTTTCGCTTCACATATCACAGACTTCAAGGGGCAATAAAGAAATGATATCCCACTTATCCGGCGGAGACCCGCAATTAAACACGCTGCAACTGATAATATCTTCCCCTATTAGCAAACACTTACTATCGCGACTGTACAATACAGCGCAAGAGGAAATTGCCAACACTACCAGTAGAGCGCTTGCGAGATGGAATGAAGTGCTGGATGATGCGCTCACGGATGAAGAATGGCAGATAGCTTGTTCCCTTACCGAAATGTTGACGCCAAACGGCAATTTCAGGGTACTGTATTTCAAATACCTACATCAAACTTATTATACCCCAGCTAGGCTTTACAAATATATCTTACGTCAGGATGTGGGCTGTAAATGTTGTGGAATTGACACTGCTGACTTTATACATCTTGCGTGGTACTGTCCATATGTGCGGGAATATTGGGAAGCGGTTACTAAACTACTGGGTGAGATGGTGGGTATTGCAATCGATTGCACTGTTCGCATCTGCTACTGAGGCTTTTGAGATCTGTACGTGCAACTAAGCGTATGTTTTTTATGGTTGCTTTGCTCCTTGCCAAGCGCAGGGTTTCGCTGTGTTGGGACAGTAAAAATGCACCTCAAACTAAACAATGGCTTCGTGACCTGGCATACTGTCAGGAGACATTAAAAACTTATGAAGAGAGGGGCGTGGCTAGCCAACAGCCAAGATGGCCGCACTCTGAGAGAGCTCTGTGACTAACGAGCCTTCCTCTCAATATCCGACCATTTATCCGCCTTTTCAGCAGTAGCCCCATAGCGTGACCTGGTGTAGCTAGTTCCCCGGTACACTCGGCTGTTATCCGGATCTTCCGACGACCTTCCCCTGTGGAGCGGAACCGTGTGGAACGTTGCGGCCTGCTTTGGCGCCTAAGACCGGGGGCTCGAGTGCGAGACGTTCCCGGTAACGTCCCAACACATCAGCGACTGTCACCCTGGTTGTAAGAGCGGCGCCCCCAGGGCATCAAACGAACGCCTGCTGATCCGTGAGCCTGCTGGAAGCCCTACCCTGGTGTAACCTTCGCCCACGCACACTCCAGACCGTGCCAGGCGGGCGCCTGCAGGTACCAGCGCAGCCCCCGACAGGGAACAACGCGCGCCGCCGGCCGACAGTGAACAGACCAGAGGGTGTAACAGCAGCCCCTTGTCTCACTCCCCCTGTGCCCGGGATCCAGCGCGGAGATCAGCCGACATCGCAGCCCGTCGCAGGGACCCTCCACAGCGGAGACGCACTGCCTGGAGCCTTCCCACCCGCCCTCTCAGGCTTACCGGCCACCAGCGCCAGCTTCGCGCAGCCCTCCGATACTCCCCCTGGGGCGCCGCACCGGCTTAAGAGTGGCGTCCCGCTCCGGCGCCGAACGCCGGGGACTTGATTAGAAGACAGACCCAGCGGCAACCCAGCGCAGCAGCGGCCACAGGTGCGCTTCACCCAGGGTAGCAGGCGAGAGGCACCTCGCATTGGACAGCCAGCCGGGAACCCCACCCAGACAGTGGCCCACTCCACCACACTCCAGCATCTGCAGAGGGGACCCGGAGGGGTCGGTGCAATATCGGCAAGAGTGGACAACTTATCAAGGGAAGGGGAGTACACACGGCGCCGGTCTGAAGACACACACCTGCGACTGTACCGTAAGCCGCTACTAGCACCTTCTCGTCACGTCCTCCCTGTGCTGTGACACGGCGGTAACTTTACCTGGTGGGCGCCAAATCACAGTAGCAGACCTGCTCAGAGACTTCTGGCAGCAGGGCCAGAGAGCAGAGACACACGCATTGCGACTATCCCACATAGCGCCCCGGCCACAGAAGGGGTGGAGGCACGCCTGTAGTGTACAACGAGGCAATCACTCTGTCCAACGTCTGTTCCGTGATGGCCGGTAGGGGTACAAGAGGCCAGCAGGCCCCGAAACTGGACAAATACGCCTACCAGAAGGCCCCGACGGACAATGCAAACGGAGATACTCCCCGGACTTCGCCCCAGCCAACAAGGGAAACAAATACAGCTGATGAAATTACCCTTCATGACGTCATGGCGGCCCTGAACACAATGCAGTCCTCAATGGGCACAATCACAACGGAGCTCTCCTTGATTAGAGCGGATTTTGAAAAAATGTCCGACCGAATGGTGGAGGTCGAAAAAACGACTACTGAATTAGTGGGGGGCACGTCTGACTTGCAGCGTAGAGTCCGAAAACTTGAGGAAGACAACCATATGCTAAAGGCGAAGCTGGATGACCAAGAAGGTCGATCGAGACACAACAATATACGCCTGATTGGCGTACCCTAGTCTGAACGTGGCCCTGCCCTAGACCTCTACGTAGAAGATCTCATCTACAAGCAACTAAAACGCAAAGGCCTGTCGAACTATTTCTCAGTTGAACGCGCACACCGGGTACCGGGAGGGCAGCTAAAACCCGGTGCGCCACCTCGCCCCATATTAGCCCGCATCTTCAACTTTAGAGATCGGGATGCCATCTTACAAGCAGCACGCACACGCCCGCCACTCAGAACTGACAACACCGAAATCCACTTCTATCCAGACTACACAGCGGCAGTAGCCCAACAACGACGAGGATTCACAGAGGTTAAAAAAGAACTGTGAGCTCGGGAGCTCAAGTATTCTATGATCTTCCCAGCAAAATTACGAGTGGAATCTGAAGGTAAAACTTGGTTTTTTGATTCACCGCAAGCGATTCAGGAGTGGCTGGAGGGTTGGAGGATGGCAAAAGGGTCTAAGACTCGAGATGTGCAACGGAACCGCGGAGAAACAAGCCCCCAACTAACAGGAGACACAGAATAAGACTAAATTGACACGCGATGGACACCGAGACTTACAGTCCTCCCCGTGCAGCTGACCCTTTGGAATAAGTAAGTTACTTACTCCTTTTACGAAGGAGAGAATCCTACTTGCACGCAGGGAGAAGATGCAACAGATAGCCGCAGAACGTGGCTGCCCAAATGGGGTGACACTCCGATCACGCACGAACAGTTCCATGCAGGTAGGACGTTTACTACAACGGGCACTGCATGTTCACTCTTGGAGGGGACGGCTCAACAACGGACACAGAAGTCTCACCCCCAAGAACAATTTTCTTTAGTTGGGAATACAAGCACTCTGCTCAGTTGGGGAGGTGGAAGGTTTATTGTCCGCTGGGCAGGGAGGCAGGGAGGGGGGTTTGGGATTCCATTGTTATGAGTTTACTATGTTTTAGTTTTTGTTTCATGTTTCTAACCTGGTTAGCTTTTCCACGGCACACACCGCTACCACCCTGGGCCCACACCATACCCTTGGGCACATGGCCTACACTGGAGCGACCGTCCGAGAACATCCAAACTCGGGCCATACGACTTGATACGCATCATATCAGCAAACTAACACAAACCCTGGAAGACACTATAGGCTTGGGTACGCACCAGTCCTCGATACTTGGACAGACCCAAAAGGCAATAATACATTTCCTGTCCAGAGACTATGGCTGAACATGATAGTCCGACACTCGATCCCCAATCACAACCCTTGATCTCCCCCCCACTAACAGTCATTTCGTGGAACGTGAATGGATTGGGTCATAAAATTAAACGTGGATTCGTCCTACAATATCTAAAGAGGAAAGCACCCACCGTGGCGTTGTTACAGGAAACACACCTAGTAGGCACGTCAAACCAGGCACCTAGTCGATGGGGCTTCAAGATGATCGAACACGCGGAGTTTTCCTCTGGCTCCCGCGGAGTAGGTATCCTCATCCAAAAAAGCGGCCCCCCTAGTGATCAAACACACCCGGGTGGATGACAGAGGGCGGTTTGCAGCGATCAATTGTCAATGGGAGGGAAGGCCTTACAATATACTATCGGTCTACATTCCACCAGCACTATACCAAGAGACTTTCCAAGACCTGGGAAAGCTACTGCTTGAACTCCCAGAAGGGGAATTCATCATTGGAGGCGATTTCAACACAGTATTGAATACCTCTGTAGACCGGCACCCCCCGCGGGATGCTACAAGACCTGCCCACATATTTAAAGACTTCCTGGAAGCACTGGGACTGGTGGATATATGGAGAATTAAGCACCCTCATGAACGCCAATACACATTTCATTCGGGAGCACATAATAGTTCCTCCAGAATAGATTACATGCTCACACTAGCAATTCCCCCCGAAAAGATTAGTCATAGAACACCTCCCCCGAGGGATATCGGATCATTCCCCGATACAACTCACCTACACGGCGCTAACCACCCGGCGCCGAAGAGTCTTCCCGATCTACCCAGGGTATCTCAAAAATAGACAGATTTTAAAGACACTGATAACCTCCACCACACAATACTTTGACGAAAACTTACACTCAGTAGACTCACCATCAGTCCTCTGGGAAGCATATAAGGCAGGGATTAGGGGCCAAGCTATTTCCACCATTACTAAGCACAAAAAAGACCAAAGGGCAAACATTGAGGCACTAGAAACAGCGGTCCAAACTGCAGAGTTGGCCCACGCATCAGACAACTCGGAAGACACGACACGCACCCTAGCATTGGCCTCTCAGGAATACAGGGCATACGCAGAGGACATGACCAGATCGAGGCTAACTGACACGCTACACAGGGTCTATGAATTGGGGGACAAAACAGGGAAAATGCTGGCCTGGCTTGAACGAAAGGACAGGGCGAATAGATGGATCGCGAAGTTGGAACTCCCAAACGACACACATACGACCTCTCCCACACACATAGTAGAAGAACTGGCCACTTACTACGAGACGGTATATACTGCGCGCGGAGGGGTAACAGAGGAAGATAGCGCGGCATTCCTTCAAGACGTACCTCTGTCCACACTGTCCCTGGAAGACGCGCAGGCACTGGAGAATGATTTAACGGGGGAAGAATCAGGGAAGGCCCTTGCAGCACTACATACTGGAAAGGCAATGGGACCCAATGGTCTGCCAGTAGAACTTTTTAAAACACTTGCACGACAGCTTGTCCCACATATACTCCCCATGTATCACGACTGTTTGGACAAGGGTACATTCACGGCGGACCAGAGACTGGCAACCATTGTATCGGTCCACAAACCTGGCAAACCACCTGACCTCCCATCCTCTTATAGGCCTATCTCCCTAATGAACACTGACGCGAAAGTCCTGGCAAAGCTCCTAGCCCTCCGATTACAGCCCCACCTCACAACATTAATTCACCCGGACCAATCGGGCTTTATGCCCGGGAGGAACACGTCTTTGAACCTCCGGCGAATCCATGGAGTCATGCACTGCATCCCTATGCTACGGGAAGATGCGGCCATTCTCTCCCTGGATGCAACAATGGCCTTTGACCTCGTTGAGTGGCCATTCCTATTTGCAGTGCTTCAGAAAATGGGGTTTGGACCGAAATTTTGTAGATGGATTAGACTACTCTACACCGAACCCCTCGCGCAAGTAGTTGCAAATGGCCATACCTCGCGCACATTCACACTGGGACGTGGAACAAGACAGGGATGTCCACTCTCCCCGCTCTTATTTGCCCTAATATTAGAACCCCTTGCGGTGAAAGTCCGCCTTTCCCCTCTAATCCGGGGGATAACTTGGGGGGCAGGATGGGAAGACAGCATCTCTCTTTATGCGGATGACGTATTAATCTACTTAATGTCCCCTACAACCTCACTGGCAGCTCTGATGGACATACTTAAAAACTACGGAGGGGTGTCAGGATATGCCATTAATTGGGCAAAATCACTACTATATGTTCTCCTAGGTCGACCGCCCTTATTACCCCCAGGTTGCGCACTGCAAACGGTCACTAGAGGTTTCAAATACCTGGGAATATACGTTACACCTCAGGAAACAACCTTTGTGGAAGAAAACCTGGTTAAACCTCTACAGAGGCTGAAATCGGATGTCACCCACTGGCGCTCCTTACCACTAACACTGCTGGGGAGGGCCGCACTATTTAAGATGCTAGCACTCCCGAGGTTTTTATATGTGTTGCAAAATACGCCCTTTCCGGTCCCTCTCATATATTTTAAATCTATAGACTCAGAAATCTCCACCCTACTTTGGGATGGAAAACCGGCCCGCATAGCACAATCCAAACTGTGCCGCTCCTGGTATGACGGGGGTATTGCCCTGCCCTGTGTAAAATTATATTACTGGGCTTCACAGCTGATGGTAGTGAATCAATGGATCCATGCCCCACAACAGGACCCAGCCTTCCGCCTCGACAGAACTGTCCTGCCCACAGACCAGCTGATGAAGGCGCTTTATAACACCAAAAGACGCCACAAATTATCGGGCCCCACTGCTCATACGGTTCGGATCTGGCACGCAGCACAGAAGACCCTGGGATGGGAAGGTGTACTCACATTGGCCACACCACTATGGGACACACGTCGTCTGGGCACTCTGGCAAATACCAAGGGTTTTAGGCAATGGGACCTCATTGGCATCTCTAAGATAGGTGACCTATGGAAGAGGGGTGAAAGGGTCACGTTCCCCACCCTTCAAGAACAATACGGGATGGCGGATTCTGAACGGTATAGATATGCACAAATCAAACACGCTTTGCAAAGTGCCATTCCGACAGGCACTACACTTGCGCAATCCTCCCCACTAGAGGACAGACTCCTTACGGACTGGCTAGACAAGAAAGCGATCTCCCTCACATACAGAAAACTAATCAACAATCTCCCGGATCCCACGGTGGTTCTCCGTAGCAGGTGGGAGGTAGAATTAGGAGATATTGAGGATGAAGAGTGGTTACATGCACTAGCATTGGCAAGAGAGGCAACCATACCATCACGGCTCAAACTAGTACAGTTGAAAATATTACACAGAATATACTACTCCCGAACGCTCCTGCACAAATTAGGCCGTATCCCAGACCCTAATTGCCCACGGGGATGTGGCCTCCCAGGTACGTTCTATCACATCATATGGGACTGTCCAAGGGTGCAGCAATACGGGGACCATGTACTATCTGAAATCTCCGAAGCATCGGAGGTGGTCCTACAGAGAGAACCTAGATGTTGCCTATTAAATATTTGGTCCCCCACTGATATTGATCGAGGTATGCAGACTTGGGCGACGCTGGGTCTAGCTATTGCAAAGAGGAACATTGCTATGAAATGGGGATCCGGAGTATTGCCATCACGTACACAATGGGGGAACGATATGGACACAGCGATGGTGGCAGAAAAGGCTGTATATGTACATAGAGGATGCCCCAAAAAATGGTCTAATATTTGGGGGAAATGGAACGAGTACCGAGGACACTTATGTGAACCACCACAGGACCTGTCTGACTGTGAAGCAAGTCCATAGAGGGAGGGCTCATTAGAGACTGTTGGGACATCATAGTTATGATTTTTGAGGGAAGGGAAATGACATTACGTTATGGCCATTTGATTGTATTGATTGCGGGGAAGCATGAGTGAGGAAATGTAAATTGATAAGAACTGCCACTTTGACCTCCAACCCTTCGAGACTCAAACTGGTGATTACCAAGGGTACCACACGCTTAGACGAAGAATTTGAGAGACAAGGTTATATAACTAATATGTAAAGATAAGTACACAGTTGAACTGATGAAATATCTCCTATGTAATGCATTTCAATGAACATGGTGTTGTGTAACTTGATGGAAAACTCAATAAAATGTTAATAAAAAAAATTATGAAGAAGAACTCCCCGCCGGATCACGGCCAAGAGACTACTGGAAATATTTCTTCGCGTATTTACTGACAAATGTGGTTACTAAAATGTGGTCACCAAATGTGTCCATCAATTTATTCTACAATATGTGGTAATCTATGTGCTCTCTGTGGTTGTATACTTATTGTACCTGGATGACGGATGCTGTAGTGCAATGTTCTGTAATTTTGATCACTGTTGACATGTTATGTTTTTGAAAGTTATAATAAAAAGAACTTTAAAAAATATATATATATATAAAAGGGAGGATGTTATTTGTGACAATTGGACATAGGTTACAGCGCTCACTAACCTAACTTTCACTACTTAAAAAATACTATATTAAAATACAAGAAGAGAAAAGTACATAGTATTTACATTAGGTCTACAGCACGGCTCGCTACACTTAAGATTGTGAAGACCCTGTCCATGCAAATGACATACATTTCCTAGGACCCTGATGCAAGTTGTAAGTTGTGGTTAAGACTCACTTGCTAAATAGGATAAAAACAGAAAAGATGGGACAGTATAAAAAGGGATCAAATTAAATGTGCAGTCCTATACAGCATGTAGAACTGAATCTAATTAACTAGGTGAATTTGCCAGTAAAATCCCTCAATTTAAAATTATGGAATATAGTTAGCAATTCCTTTCTTTAGAAAACTAACCACTGTTGGGGCAGTGGCTGGTGGTACATGCAATGGATCATTTGGTCATGTATGTGAATCACACGTCTGAGGTGCAACATAAAGTCATAAGTTAAAATGACCTGATATCTGGACAAGAGCTCAGTTGGCTTGGTTGCATCTATTCCTAGGTCAAATGTCGGATGCATGAAGGGTACCTATACATTAATGAAATATTGCAATAACCACTGGCCGAAAAGAAATTAAAAACAAGATCCACCTGCGTTATTTGATACCAGACATATATAGGAATATCTGCCATTTCCCAGGATTCCTGGAAACATGTCGGATTATAAGATGCGTGAAGGGCCCGCACATGAGTGGTATCAAGAGCGCATTTCAGGCCAGATGCATTCCAAGAAATCAGTTTGCCGCCTGCTAACTGCTTCTTGAGTACAAATCCAGGGCTAGGAACCCTGCCTGCTCCTCGTGATGCTGCCAGCCCTCTCCAGTCTCAAGCTCGAGGGGGCTTTAAAACGCAGCTAGTAGCTATTTCTTAAGTCTTGCATCTCTGTGGATGCCACCCTTGCTCCTCTCTTATCTGAAGCTAATAATGATTCCCTCAGCTTGGGTTCGGTAAGCAAGGGACGAGTGCTCGCTCAGTGGTTAATTTGAGCCAGTGGTTTCCAGTGCTGAGTACTGGCACTTATTTGTCACCACTGGCCATGTAACAGCCTGCCACCAGCTGGCGCTGTCTGGCTAATTTAGAGATGACCAGGAGGCTCAGCTTCCCGTTATTATGTCTAATCCACAAAATGCCTAACAAAATGAATGTGACTGTCTATAAAGCAACTGGTGCTCATATGGAGCGCTCCGATACCTTTGAGTCGAGTTTGTGAGGTACTGAAATTCTGCACCTGTGTCATAAAAAATCATCGTATCATGACGACTTTGGCAACATCAGTCCGAAAATGACGAGTGTAAGGTGGGCGAGTATTTTCGTCGTGTTTGAGTGACGAGATCACCAGGAAATCAAAGATTCCGTCCTGAACCCTCGGGTTCCATTTTTGTGTATGGTTGCCCTCACATAGGCCGATGACTAAGGGTGATCGAGTCCTTGGACACGTTCACCTTTACCTAACTTCTGTGTGGCCTGGGCAAGCTGACTCCGTTGCCCGAAGCCAAACCTGCTCGGCCTGTTTCTTTCTCAGTGGCCGATCGAGATTAGGGATCAAGCCACAACATGCCATAAACCTTTTATGGCACACAACTATGTCTAATCTTACTCACACCTGTCTCTGCTTCTTTCTTTATGGCCTGGTATACGATGAGGAGGTACCCGTTTTTATTAGGGGTCCGTCTGATTTACCTGATGAAGAAGGGTGGGTTTGACCAATAATTGATTGTGGGCTGGACAAACTGAAAAATGTGCTTGTCACCATGATTCTGCTTTTTCTTTGTCGTGAAAATATGTGAATGGTCAACTGTAAATAAGGAATGTTTGCCTGAAGCATATTATTTGGTATAAAAGGGATGACTAGCTTTGTAAAGTTGAGCAGTCTCCTGAGAATATACACCATGTTGTACTTCTAGGATACCTGTTACTGGCTGCAGTCAATAAATTTCATCTTTGACGTCACCAAGAAGTCTCTGCGTTTCTGTAGTCTTTGGGTGTGTCCCCTGGCACCGCTGGGTTCTAAATAACCCAGTACTTCATTTGGCGCCCAACGTGGGGCGATTTCAGCGGTACCGGTCCAAGCCTGAGGTTCGTGAGGAGCTTCGTGTGAAAATTCTGGAGGAAGGCCAACTACTTCATCGACCCCTGTATGTCGTCGTGGTCCGAAAGTCTTTGCTGCGAGGTTCCCCGCTTTCCGGAGGCTACGAAGAACTGCTGCCCTGACTATCGCCCTGTCTTGGACCCTTTGATGATTTGTAGAGCGAGACGATAGACGAGTCTTCTGGTGACGCCATCGATACCTCAGTTAAGTATGAGTGGAGCGTCTCCCAGTCCTTAGTTTTGGGTATCCCCTTGGGATCTTTGATTTGGAACTTGCAAGTACCAAAGCCGAGGGACTCGTGTATTCACGAGACTATCGTTTTGATATTCCCTTGAAGTTTGAAGCTAGACTAGAGAGCGAAGATGCCTGGTCTTAGCAGACTTGGAAATTTGTTTTGTTGTGGTCAAAATAGGGATTCCCGATTGGAGGACTCGTGTCCGGTTCCTCCAATTGGAACTCCAACCTATGAGCTCTATGTGAAACACGGCGTGGGCCCCATCACATATAATGAAGTATGGATCCGATACACCAGGAAGGATGGTGTTCTAAAGTGGCCCCAATATGGTAGTTTGGACACAGAGATTTTAGATAATCTAGAGGTTAGACTTTTTAAGAAGAAAGCCCGGCCGGCGATGTTTGACTCTTTCCGCCTATGGCGAAAGGAAGCCAAACAGAAAGAAATTAAATTAGCAAAGAGAAATAAAAGAGAGAAGGGTATCTCGATAATGCAAGCTGCTATGCAGTATAAAGATAACGAAGAAGAACAAGCAAGTGAACAGTTGCACAGGCAACGTAAAATGGCGACTGGTAAATGTTATCCAGTTTTGCCGCCTCTCCAGCAAGATGCAGCAAAGGAACTCGAGAAAGACCCTTTAATGTCTCATTTATTGAGTTCGCCACCTCCCTATGCGCAGAGTGCTACAGCACCTCCGCAACCCTTAGTTGTGCAACCTCCGGTTATTTTGCCTCAGGTTCTTCCACAGCCGCCAGCTCCTCTTCAGTTGGCTCCTACTGCTACGGCACAACCTCCTCAAGGGCCGCCGACTTTGCTACCTGCTCCGCCATTACTTTCTATGACTTTGCCTACTGTATCGACTATCTTTCCCGATATTCCTTCTGATACTGCCTCTGCGTCTGCCTTGTCTCATTCTGTTTTTCCTCCTGTTCTTTTGTCGACTTCTCCTTCTGTTCGACAAAGGATGACTGATACTGTTGCTGGTCTTCTGTCTCCTTTCTTTGGGGCATCAAGTATGACCCCTGTTTCAACACGTAAGCAGTTGCGTAGTCAACTGCCTGATTCTAGAGAGCGGGAAATATTGGATCATTTGGCGCATAAATGGGTTACCGACCCCACAAGATATGAGTTAGAGTCTGTTATGGATGTCTTCCGTCAATGGGAAGCACCGAAGCAGAGATATGTTTTTGAGCAAATGTGTGTTTTTCTTTGTGAAGAATTGGAGGATAATGATTTGGAATCCAATCCGCCTGAGTTGTGCCGTGTACGGTTCGAGTTTTCAAAAGGCACGATTGTGGGTTCCGATGTTGAGAGAGCAGTTGTGACATTATTGTCATTTAGGAGTGAGGGTATTTCTCAGTCGCTGTTTGAGCCTGATCCATCTGTTAGGAGGAAAGTGAGACAGTACCCAATGAGAGAGGTTCCTCCGGTGTGGAAGGAAGCAGTTCAAGTTGATGCTGTTAATCATATTGTAGCTGCACCGGCTCACTTTCAGCGGGTGTGGGTACATGTTCCGTGGAAACGTGCTGAAGTTTTGGCTCTTAAACAGACTTTGCCTGACCCTCGTAAAAATCCTGCAGGGTACTATAAGGAGTTATCACAGACCGCAGACTCATGTATTATGAATTTAGCTGATATAGACATGTTGTTTGGGAATGTTGTTCCGCAGCCTTTATGGGGTTTGATTCGTCACACGGATCATGCGCAAGAGTTAGGTGACACATGGGCTAATTAATATTAGTGTTGCGAATGACAGACAAGTAGGCGGTGCTAAACCTGAGCCTTTAGTATCTTCCTCGAGGCTCTCTGTAGTTCCGGGTTTGGAAGGACTTGCACCCGGTAGTTCCACCTCATGTAAGATATGTCTTTCACAGCGCCGGGACACCCCCTTCTGGGGGTAGCTGCGCGCTTTACAAGCTTCTTAATAAATAAAAATAAAATAAATTTAGTAGCAGAACTCCCTGGTAAGATCGTTATTTACATGTAGACTTTAATGCCTGCGATGCGTGTAAATTGGGATAAATTGTCTGCATGTAAGCAGAAGAAAGAGGAAACCGTGTCCGACTTCTTCACCAGGTTTGAAGAGACGTTTATTGACCACAGTGGTCAAGACATGAGTACAGAAGGTGGTCAACAGTTGTTCGTTGACAAGTTTGTGCACAATTTGCTTCCCGAATTGTGTAAGAAATTGAAAGATTCAGAGAGTTCTTGGGCCGTTTCCTCATCAGCACAGATACTGGCTACTGCACAGTACTACGAAAATAGAGATAAGGATGAGAAGGATAGAGCAGACAAAAAAACTAAAGAATTGAAGACGAAGGTTCTTTTACAGCAGGTGTATCCGTCTCATAGTGGTCAGCGTGATTACCAGCAACCCCAGCAGTTTCAGAGGAACTCGCAAAGGTTTGAGTTTTCTCAACCACGTTTTCCTGTAGGTCCTAATCAGTGTGCATATTGCAAAGAAGAGGGTCATTTTAAAAGTAGCTGCCCTGTTTTGTTACAGCGTATGAATGGTGTTTCTAGCGCAAGAGGTCGAGGTGTTCCACAAGCTCCTAGAGGTAGAGGACGTGGAAATTTCCCCCAGAACGCGCGTTCCTTTCCTCCTCAAAATTCAATGAATAGTTTTGATCAGCAGAATAACGCGTCTGGCAGGACGACTCAGTACTATGCTGATGACTACTATGCAGAAGGTGAGAATATGGAAGGTGATGATTGCTAGGACAGCCATAGACAAAGAGAGGGAGTTGTTTCAGTTCCAGTAGATCAGAGTGGACCTTATGTTGAGGTGATTACATCAGGTGTGTCAGAGCCTTTTCTGTTGAATACTGGTGTTACGAAGAGTTCTAGCATACACTCTAAACTCCCTGGCGCACCTTTGTCTGCCGAGATGAATGTTTCAGTAGGTTTTTCTGACGCCCCGGTTAGGAACCCGATTTCTAGTCCTATGTCTCTTTCTGTTGGAACTTGTGAATTCGAAGCACCCCTTATTCTGACGACAGGTTGTGGTGAGAACTTGTTAGGATTGGATCTGTTGAAAAGATTGTATGCGGCATTGTATTGTTCCCCTTCGGGAGTACAACTTACACTGGGTAAGAAAGTGGTCTCCTCAATGTATTTGTCGAAGGATAAACTTCCGACAGAATTGTCTTCTCTTCCTGATTCTATTTGGGCTACTGGTCCTAATGACGTGGGTCTTTTGGAAATACCGCCATATGTCGTGACATTGAAAGCGAATGTTAAAATGCCACGCATTCCCCAATACAAGATCTCTAATGAAGGTGAAAAGGCGTTGTTAGCGATCATTTATGATTTAATTGAAAAAGATGTAATTGAAGAAACAAGAGGTAACGTTTGCAATAGTCCTGTTCTTCCTGTTTTGAAGCGTACTGACTCTTCTCAGCCACCTGTTTACAGGTTTGTGATTGATCTTAGAGAGGTGAATAAAATAGTTGTGCCACAGTTTCCAGTTGTTCCTGATATCACTGCCTTACTAACTATGATTCCAGCTTCAGCCACTTGGTTCTCGGTGATTGACTTGAGGAATGCCTTCTTCAGCATCCCGATTGCCGAGGAGAGCAGGGATATTTCTGGATTCTGTTTAGGAGGTCGAAGCTTCCGGTTCAAACGCGCTCCTCAAGGCTATTGTGAGAGTCCATCAATATATAGTCAGGCTCTGAAAACACAGGTTGATACGATTGTTTTACCTAATGGTGCTGCTCTTCTTATTCAGTACGTCGACGATTTGCTAGTCGCTGCAGATACTGAGGAGATTTGTAAAGAAGCCACCTTGTCATTGTTGCGTCATTTGTCTGATTTGCATCATAAAGTGTCTCTTTCAAAATTACAGTATTGTCGACAAGAAGTGACCTACTTAGGTCATCTCTTATCGAAGGAGGGAAGAAGACTGACCCCAGAAAGAATTCAGGCAATTGCAAAATTGAGTGTGCCAGTTACACAGAGAGAAGTGCGTGCTTTCTTGGGTATCACGTCATATTGCAGACAATGGATACCGAATTTTTCCCTGCTGGCCAAACCTTTGGTGGCATTAACTTGTAAAGATACACCAAATCCCCTCCCGTGGTCCGATGATTGTCAGAAAAGTTTTTGGGAATTGCGTGATGCGTTGTGCTTGGCTCCTGTGTTAGGTACCCCCGACTACAGTAAGCCCTTTACACTGTATGTCCATTAGAAAGAAGGTTGTGCGTTATCAGTGCTGACACAGTCTTTTGGGGACAAGCAGCGTCCATGTGCGTATTTTTCGTCAACTTTGGACCCGGTGGCTAGAGCATTGCCGAGTTGCTTGAGAGCGGCGGCGGCAGCAGCTGTTTCTATTCGGCAGTCTGCTGGTTTGGTGATGAATAATACATTGATTGTAATGGTTCCACATGCAGTGGACACTTTGCTAAACAGGACCAAGACACAGCACTTAACTAGTGCTCGATTGTCAGGTTATGAGTTGACACTTTTAGCGAGTCATGTGCACATAAAGAGATGCAATACGTTGAATCCAGCTACATTGTTGCCAATTCCAGTGGAGACAGATGCTTCTGAACAGCATGATTGCCTTTTTAGGACAGAAGAGGAAACGAAAGGGAGAGTAGATCTTAGGGACACTCCTCTTGTGAAGTGTGATGGTACCTTATGGGTGGATGGTTCATGCTTCAAGCTTCCAAATGGTGATACGACTGCAGCATATGCTGTTACGACTTTGCATACGATTGTTGAAGCTGCACGCATCCCACATAATTCAGCTCAAGCAGCAGAGTTTTTTTTGTTTTTTTTTAAATTTTCAAAAACCTTTATTTCGTTGCCAAACATGATACAAGGCATACATCTCGCAACCCAGAGGGCCGGGAACTGGTATTGTACTAATACATCCGAACATACTAGCAGGATTGAACACAGCCTGTTCGCCGACATCCCGGGGGCCCGGCGGCGCACAGTTATATCACAGTGAATCAATGTCCAATGAGTCAGTGGCAGGCAACACAACGCTATCTTCTTTGTAACCCCTGAGCATTCCCCGCATAGCGTTACTTGCAATTGTACAGCCCAGCCCCCGCAAGTTGCAGACCACCACCCCCTACCTGTGCAAAGAAATATCTACTACCTACCCCAACAAACCCCCCACCCATTATTGTCAATAGTGTGCCTGTCTAAACTACGTCCCTGAACGGATTACCCGAGTGTCTCCCCAGACTACCGCCTAAAGGGGGGAGGAGGGGGAAGGTGAGGGAGATGCTCCGTGGAACCCTGGACTGCTACCTAATCCCCTCCCTCCCCTCAACCAACCCTCCAACGCATTCTCACAGAAACACTACGCTTTCCTACAATCACATCACACCCTCTCCAACCCGGGACTAGTTACTATCTTCTGTGCACCTAACCCAGATCCTCCTCAGGCCCCGCTTCCTGGTTCCCCGTCGCCTCTAGCTCAGCCGAGCCCCCATCCCGTTCTCCGCTCTCCTCGCCCTCGCAGGTCTCGACATGTGTCCTATATAAGCTCCAGAATTTCTTGGGGCGACTCTTAGGGGGGAGCAGTTCACTATACACTTCCGATTGAGTGCAGCAGTACAACATGTCTCTAGCCCATTTCTTCTTAGTGGGTAACGGTCCCCTCATTCAGCAGGTGGCGACGACCCGTCTGGCTATAAGTAGAGCCATATCCACCAGGCGCCGTAATGCCACCGGTAGTGGTTTCGAATATCCCAACAGTGCTAGCATCGGGGAGATAGCTATCTCTGCATTCAGTATCTGACTTATTTCTAAGAACACCTCCCCCCAGAATTTGTGGACCCCTGGGCAGTTCCATGCCATATGTAGAAAGTCGGCTATGTGTGCGTGGCAGCGTTCGCATTCCGGGGACTGTCTCAGACCGTACCTGTGCAGTCTCTCCGGTGTGTAATAGACTCGGTTCAAATATTTGAAATGCACTAATCTGTGCCTTCCATTCAGCGAGAGATTTTTCGTGCTGACGCAGCAATAGGTCCACATTTCATCGTCTATTTGCGTCTGTAGGTCATGCTGCCACTCTGCTCTGGCCTTGGAGGGTAGGAGTTGTTTGTGTCGTACTCCCAATTTGTTTAGTTTCGTTATTAGCTTACGAGGGGACACCGTCCTAATCACGTAAGTGAGTTCCGGCAGCTCAGGTGGCTCAGCCATCTCCGGGCCCAAGATTTCCTGCAGAGCGCTCCGGATTCTGTGATATTGAAAGCGTGTTAAAAGTGATGCCTCAGCCTGCAAGGGGGGCAACTGTTCCCATGTCTACAACCCCATCTATGAATAAATCTTCTAATTTTGAAATCCCCAATTCGGTTAGCGCTCTCGTAACTCCTCTCTCCATCAGCAGAGGAAGCCATACTGCCCATTCAGTTGGCATGAGGGGTGAATACAGCAAGTCGCAGCCCTGCGCCTTCGCCAGCTCATTCCAAGCGTGGTTCGTAGCTTTTATGGAGTCTAGTTGACCAATCCTTCGGTCCACCGGCAGGCAGACCGTGGCCGGCAACGGTGTGGGCTTCGCAAATAAGCGTTCCAGAACTATATGCGGAGTGTGTGAGTGCCCATGTATCCACGAGTGCAGGTGGGCTGCCTGAGCAACCCTGTAATATCTTTCCATATCTGGGGCACCAAGGCCTCCCATTTCATATGGCAGTGTTAATACTCTCCATTGGATTCTTGGCTGCTTACCCCCCCAGGCAAGCTGTATAAGAACTTGTGTCAGTTGCTTGAAAAAGGCCTTCGAGAGGACTATTGGTAGGTTATTAAACAGGAACAGGAACCTCGGTAAGACTACCATTTTCATGATGGTGATGCTACCCATTAGTGAGAGGGGGAGCCTGCACCATTTTTCGACGTCATCTACTAGCTTGGAAAAAGCGGTCCTATAGTTCTCCCGGATTAGTATTTCGGGGTCCTTGTGGAGCTGTATCGTACAGGGTCAGTGGACCACTGCAGTGGGTATTCCATCTCAAAGGGCTTCGTGACAGGGGTGATAGGGAACGCAACCGACTTGGCCCAGTTGACCTTAAGGCCAAGAGGGCTCCAAATCGCACTACCTCTCTGATCACTGACTTAAGGTTGGATTCTGGATCACGGACGTACAGCAGGGTATCGTCGGCATACGTGGAAATACCGATTTTATACGTCGGGAAGTTGATACCCTCAGCGGCGTGATATTCCCTGATAGTGCACGCCAATGGTTCCGCAACCAAGGCGTATAAGAGCGGGGAGAGTGGGCACCCCTGTCTAGTACCTCTACTGATTCCAAAGGAGTCAGTGACAGAGTTCCCAACCCGCAGTCTGGCTGTTGGTTTGTGATATAACGCCCCCAACATTTGCAGGAAGGGTTCTCCGAGCCCCAATTTCCTCAGTACTCTCACCATGAATGGCCATTCAACCGAGTCGAATGCCTTTTCCATGTGAAGGAAAACTGCTAGCGCCTTATTTTCTTGCCGGACGTGCTGCATTGTTCCCAATACCGTACGAATGTTATACGTCAGGTTATGATCTGGGACAAATCCGGCTTGTTCCGGGGCAACTAGGCCTGGGACCAGAAGAGCCAGTCGCGTGGCTAAAATCTTACCATACAGCTTGGCATCTACGTTCAATAAGGAGAGTGGCCTATAGGAACTACATAAGTCGGGGGGGCTTCCCCGGTTTCAGAATGGTGACTAGCAGCGCCTCACACATGGTGGGGGACATCCTGCCCTCTTCACAGATGTCGTCACAGAGGGTTATCAGGTGAGGCAGCAGTTTGTTTATATATACCTTGTAAAAGCCTACTGTAAGACCATCCGCCCCAGGAGCGCTTCCGGCGCGCATCCCCCCCAATGCATCCCTAACTTCGTCCTCTTGTATCGGCGTCATCAAGAATTCCCTCTGCGCGTCGGTCAGGAATGGCATTTTAATGTAGCTAAGGTAGTCCTCGATCTCCTCCTCCAGATGGGAAGCTTTGGACTTATAGAGATCGGCATAATAATCTTTCAATTCGGCAATGATCTCAGTCTCGTCCGTGAGTACCTCTCCTGTGGCTGTTGTCAGTTCATCTATCACCAATGACTTCCTTTCCTGTCTCAATATTCTGGCTAAAACTGAGCCGGGTCTGTCCCCCTCCCCATACGTCCGTGCGTGGCGTACTTGCCCAAGTGTTTCACCTCCCTATCTGCCTCTTCATTGTAGTCAGCCAGTAGTGTTTTAAGTTGCTCCGCTACGTCAGAGTCTGGGTCAGTGCGCTGTCTATTCTCCACATCCTGCAATAGTGTTTCAAGGTGTTTCAACCGTTGTCTGATAGCCTTTAGAACACTGGAGTGTTTGGCCATAGCCATCCCTCTAATATAAGCCTTGAATGCGTCCCACAGCATTTGGAAACTATCAACTGAGCCCAGGTTAGTCTCAAAAAAGGTGTCAATGTCATTCGCCAGCTCCCCCCTGAATACGTCATCTAATAGAGAGTAGGGGGAAATCGCCACGTAAATGGGGCAATCCTCTTTGTAGGTGTCTCCAGTGTCAAAAGCAGTGGGGAATGGTCCGATAGAGTCCGAGGGAGCACCACACATCCCCGGACCCAAGGGAGAACAGATTGGGATGCTAGGAAGTAATCAATTCTTGTGTGGAAGGCTGAGTAGTGTTTAAAACCCCCCTGCGCCGGGTGTTTGTAGCGCCATACATCCGCAATGTCAAAGTTAAGAAGTTCTGCCTGAATTAGGAGTGCCGCGGCAGCCGGTGGACGAGTTGGCCCTCTGGATCTGTCCAAGGCGGGGTCAAACACGAAATTAAAATCCCCACCCCAAAGCATATTAGAGGAAGCATAAGGTCTGCAATACCCGGCTAGAGTCGCATAGAACTCGGGGTAGTCGAAGTTGGGCCCATACACGTTTACCACTATAAAGTTGTGCCCTTTCCCCACACATCTGGTTATCAAATAGCGACCTTCAGAGTAAATGTAAATGTAAATGTAGTTGAGCTTATATAGCGCACAGCTACCCGCAGTGGGTTTCCCGGCGCTTGCTTAGGGAACCCGTCCTGATAGTCCCCTGTGAGATAGCAGGGTATCCACAAGGTGAAAGTCAGGCATCCCGCCGCGAGGGGCCGTTGTGGAGATTAAGCAAGCTATGGCCCAGAGTCGCAGAGTGTGAACCCGTGAGTCGAGGAGGCACCGGGGCGAGAATTATCGAGTCCGTGGAATTTTTAGCCCAAGACCCGCCGAGGCGGGGAATTGAACCCTGATCCAGGACCGATCTCAGCTTCCGGGTCTGCTGCCTCTAACCCCTGAGCCACACTTCTCCAGAGTCAGCTGCTACTAGGGTCTGTTTTAAGTGAGATCGAGGATTCACCCATGTAACCACCCCTCTGGAGTGCGAAGTGAAACCCGCAGCCAGGCTATTACCCCCCATACCTTTAGTGGTGTGCATCTTACACTGAGGTGGGAGGTGCGTTTCTTGTATGAGGGCAAGGTCAATGTGGTACCTGTGGAGGTAGTGCAGCACTTTCCTGAGTTTGCGGTGATCATTGAGCCCCCTAACATTCCAGGTTAAGGCTTTCAACGTTGTATGATCGTCATCTGCGGGTGTTGCACCTAAGTCCGCCATACCAAGGGTAAAAATGCAGTGTTCGTTCACGATAGTCTGCCCTGGCCGCATGACAGTCTCTGCAGAACCACAACTAGTATAATCGTTCCTAGACAAGCATAAACAGGCAACACTATGCATAATTCAAGATACAAAACCATAAGTGTATGACAATGACATCCCTCCCCCCATCATACCCCCCACCCACTGCAGACCACCCCCAACCTGGCCTGACAGATACACTCCCCAGTCCACAACGTCAAACATGAAACCTTTCCCTGAGTTCTCCCTAATGGAGTTCGCTCAGGAGTATGCAGAGCCGAAGGCACTAGGGCGGAGGTCACCATGTGGGTCACACAATTGTGTGTCAGTGATGTACCGTGGCACTCTCGCCCTCAGCGCCATCGCCCCAGTCTATGATCATCAACGGACACTCCTTCAGCGACTTCTGGAGAGTCTTGGGGTCCGTGAAAAAATGGGAGTGCCCCTGTCGGTTGACCCGCAATTTAGCTGGATACAGCATCGCATAGTCCAGGCCAAGGTCACGCAGTTGTTTCTTGTATGGGGCGAAGTGTCGCCTCTCCTCCTGGACTTTCGCCGTGAAGTCCGGGTATAAGGAGACTTCCATACCCTTGAATTGCAGCTTCCCCTTGTCTCTGGCCGCCCTCAACGCCGCATCGCGATCCCTGTAGTTCAGTAGTTTCGCTATTATCGGCCGCGGCAGGGCATCCGTGCGTGGGCGCGGGCCCAGTGTGCGGTGCGCCCTCTCCACTATGAACATCGGGGAGAAAACGTCGTCGCCCAGCAGGGTGACCAGGAGCTTCTCGACGAACAGTTCCATTTTCCCGGTCTGGGTTGTCTCCGAAATTCCCGTGATGCGGATGTTCAATCTCCTTGAACGTGCCTCCAAGTCCTCGGACTTGTCTTGGATGACCTGCAGTAGCCTGGAGAACTGTTTGCGGTCTTTGTCCCAGTCGGTCTGTGCCTCTTCAACCTCGGTTATCCGGTGTTCCGACATATCAAGTCCCTCCGAGTGCTTGTCAACACGCTCCGACATGCGGTCCATACGGTAGGTGAGTGCGTCGATTTTCGTCCCAATGGAGGCCATACTTTCTTGCAACTATAATGTAAGGGAAGTTCCTTCAGTGGCCGTATATTTCAATTGTGTGTATGCATCTATGCATGTCAAAAATGGGTGACAAAAAGAAAGTTAATTCTAGACAGAAATTATTCAAAAATTCTATGTATTTTCTTTTTCTTTTTTATAAATATAAATTCATATAAATACTGTTTTGAATCAGAGAATTGCACAGAGAATACATCTATTCATTACGAGGAATCACAAATAACACAAAAAAGTCATAAAAATAAACAACAAGAGTAATACCCCTTGGTAACAACCATACCAATCAACTTACTCACGTGCTACCAGTCATACCACAATCAAACCACATACTCAGATAGAAAAAGGAACTGGGTTGTAATTAGCTAGATCACAAAGCTATTGTTGTTCTAGGGCTCCAAGATGTAATTGTCGGCCCTTGTAGCAGGTCTACGCGCGTTTCGGCGGCTCTAGGCCACCTTCATCAGGACCTTATTCATCATGTAGTGCAAATACCAGGGGATCCAAAAAAAGAAGCGAAATGCCTAGAAAAAAAGACATACTTTCTTGCAACCCCTTTTCCATAGACACTAGCATGTCCTTAATATCGGTGTACATAGTGTTCTCAGAGCCTGTGTTCTGTTGAGTGGGGTTAGGCAACGCCTCCTCTGGTGACTTCGTCTTACGCTGTTCGAACGCCAATTTAGGTTGAGTCCTGTCGTTCTTACCGATAGCGCGACACAGGGAGCGGGCGATGTCCTGCCTCCCACTGCAAGACCTAAGCAAAGAGAGTTCCCCCACCAGCAGCGTCGCCCCTCCGCAATGTGTCCCTCTGCAGCCGTGAAGCTGTTGCAACAGAGGTCTATGTCCACCGTGTGGTATGGTCCTACTGCTGTAGCTGACGCTCCTCCGTTAGCAGGTTAGTTGCGTCCTCGGATCTCCGCTGACGAAGTAGCTAGTAAGCCGCCCTACAATAACCGTGTGCTCTCGTGGTCCAAGTGGCACTGAAGCCCCGGCATTACGCCGCCCAAAGCCTCGTGCCAACTATTAACGCCTGGGAGTCGCGGCCAAAACAGAGGATATTACTGGGGAGGGCACACCTCGCTATCCACTAAATCCGGGTCGCCATCCACCAGACAATGCAATTGAGTCTGTTGATACCGCTGCACTGCGCCGTCCCAGACGCCGCCACAACTCCGTCACTTATCGGAACGTGCTTCCCGGTCTCTGCCTGCACAGCAACGACTAAGCTGATCCTCCCAGGGGTGCTCAAACACGTGGTCGTGGTCGCAGGTCTGGCGTCGCACGCCGCCCACCGGTCCGCAGTTTGAGTGCTCCGGTGGTGGGTCACCCCCAGAGTCCAGAAGCCGACCCCCACGTTGTACCGCAACACAGTATGACTATTCTCCAGCTGGAGGGGGGGGGGTACCGATCCTCCACTGGACTGTGCACTTCTATGTACGGGCGATCCCAAGTCCTCCAGTCTGCCCGCGGCTCAGATAGTGGGGGCACCACCATGCACCTCAGTCCCTGAGCAGAGAGGCCGGGGCCGCAGATGCCAAGCACAATTACAAGTGGCAATGTCCGTTATACACGCAGCAGGTCGCCGCCCGATCTTCAGACCTCAGGCACTCAGTGCAACTCGGCCGCCTGGGCTCAGTAACACTCCCCCTCGTGGTCCCGTACCTGTCCGCCGCCTCTCGGGGGTACCTGTGTCCGCCGGCCCCCCAGGGGCTCCACAGCAACGAGGGGGCAGCAGGTCTTCGAGGCCGCACTCCGACGCTGGCCGCACGTCGGGGCACGCACGCCGGCCAAGCGCTCAGGCAAGTCCGCTGCTTTCGGGCCGAGTGACGC